>NC_046666.1:7531280-7532951 GCF_010883055.1 Belonocnema kinseyi | reverse complement strand
AACTACAGGAATTATGAAAGAATTTTTTCAGATGGTTTAAATTTGTCTACTAGTACAAATGTATTTTATGATTTTCCAGACTATGTTTTGCGAAAAATATTTGTTTACTTTAAAAAAAGAGTATCTGATAAATTAATTTTTCGTCGTGGATTTTTTCTCAAACACTAGACTTAAATCAGAGTTTAACCCTGACTTTTCCTGATCAATTTATAAAATAAAGTTCAGCGAAATCGTTTTTATGTTGAAAAAAGTCGGAAATAAATGACAAACTATGACATATTTTCAATTGTAGCTTCGTGATTTTCAGCGTAATAAAATAAACAAAGTATTGTTAGAATATACGTAAAATTTGTGACTAACTGAATTCATTTTTCAAAATTACTAGTAAATATATTTCAATTTTTCCTGGAATTAGTTTGAAAGGTGAACTAAAACAATAAATGAAATTTTTTAGAAATTAAATATTTTGAGTTTCAAGTAAAATATAAAATAAGAATCATTTATATTTTCATAATGAAAATAATTCTTTAATGCTTTTTTATCTTGTAAATTGATTAATTAGTTATAATTTGATTACTGAACCCAAGTAACAGAAAGGACAGTGCAAATTAAGAAGAAACATATGTAAAATAAAAATTATTTGAATTATTCAATGAAAATAATGTATTTAATGCTTTTTATATTATTGATAGCTTAATTATTATAAGCTGATTAATTTTTTGACAATATTAAATTACATAAAAATTAAAGTTGAATATTTTTTAACTAAGAAAATTAATTTATCATTTCTTTTGAGGTTATGATATTTAATATGGGATATGATTTTTTATAATAAAAATTTATCGATATTTAAAATTTCCCTATTCCAATTTTCTAATTTTTAAAATGTTTTCGATGTTTTGAAATAATGATCTGAATTCCATCTTGAAAATTATATGTCAATATGTTTTAAGTTTTATGGAATTATTTTAAAAGATTATTAATACTTCAACTTTTCAGCAAAATATAGAGTAAACATTATTTTCATGTTTCGATAATATTAATTTATTACTACTTTTGGATAAAGTTCCGAATAGGTGAACGTGACGATTTCCTTCACACTGCGTATACTTATGTATTTTGACGCGCTGATTACGAAAATGATAGTGAAATTTGGCGACTAGGCGATTTTCATGGTGAAATCGCGGAAAAAACATAAAAATGTGATTTTTTGCGTTTATCACAGCCAATATGCAAAATCTCGCAAAATGCTTCCAATAAAAATTGTAGATCTTACAGAAATACACATTTTTTGTGATATACATTTTTTTATACGAGTGATAGTTTTCGAGAAAATTAGTGATATCTCGATTTTTATGAAAAAAACCATAAAAATCATGCTCTTTTCGTTTTCGAGTGTTAACCGTCCCCCAGTGTCAGCAAACCGTCTTATACGCGTAATTGAACCCGTTTCCTAAATTTTTTCTTGTTCCAGTCACTGGGGTGCCTTCCCGCCCCCACGAAGCGTGGGAAAAGGGGCAGGGGTGTGACCTAAGTTTTTTCTGGTTCCAGTCGCAGGGGTGCCTTCCTGCCCCCACGACGCGTGGGAAAAGGGGCAGGGGTGTGAGCTTACATTATCTCTGTGACCAGTCACAGGGGTGCCTTCCCGCCCCCAGGACGCGTGGGAAAAGG
>NC_046666.1:7511349-7531180 GCF_010883055.1 Belonocnema kinseyi | reverse complement strand
TGACCTTACATTATTGCTGTGACCAGTCACAGAGGTGCCTTCCTTCCCCCCATGACGCGTGGGAAAAGGGGCAGGGGTGTGACCTTACATTATTTCTGGTTCCAGTCACTGGGGTGCCTTCCCGCCCCCACGACGCGTGCATCTCTGCCAATTTTTGTGGCGGCGACGCGTAAAGAAAATAGTTGCTGATCCGTTTAAAGAATTAATTACTAACATAAAAGCATATTACCCTGGCCACTAAATATACTCGGCAGACTATTATAAAGAAACTTATAAGGAGCATACAATCAAGACAATAAATAGAATATACTCAGAATTTCTAATTAAAATAAATTAAAATATATTTAAAAATCATAAAAGTAAAAAACAATTAAAAAATTAAAAAATACAAACAAAAAATGCTTTTCAAAATACTCTAACCTTCCCGTGGTGAAAAGCGTGAGTAGGTACCCAACCGAAACCAATGGAGAATGCTCATTGTTTTTTTGTTTTTTTCATAAAAATCGAGATATCACTAATTTTCTTAGAAACTATCACTCGTTGAAAAAAATGTGTTACACAAAAAATGTGTATTTTTGTACGATCTACAACTTTATTGGAAACATTTTGCGAGATTTGCATATTGGCTGAGATAAACGCAAAAAACCATATTTTTTATGGTTTTTTCGCAATTTCACCATGAAAATCGCCGAGTCGCCAATTTTCACTATCATTTTCGTAATCAGCGCGTCAAAATACATAAGTATACGCAGTGTGAAGGAAATCGTCACGTTCACCTATTCGGAACTGTACCCCTACTTTTTATATTATGAACTGATTAACTCGGTATTAACAGATTTATTTATTTTTTCTTCAAAAAACTGAATATAAATTCTTTTCAATTAAGTCACATAAATTGATTATTTGCATTAAGATTATGTAATTAAATATTGGCTATTATTCGTATAATAAAATTTGTTTGTTGTTTAAAATTTCTTTATTGCAATCATTTTTTCTAATGTTTGCGATGTTGGAAAATGAGTATCTGAATTGAATTTTCAAAATCATATGAACATACACATTTTAATGAAAATAATTATTAAATGATTTTTATGTTCTTTATTTATGAATCAATTATTAAAGACTCTGCTAAAATTTATATTTTCTAGAATTAGTTAAAAGCTTATAATTAATTAAAGTTAAACAAAGAGGTGTTCAAATTCATAAAATATTAAAAGCGAACATTATATCAATGTTTCAAGGAAAATAATTTTTGAAAGCTTTAAATTATGTGAATTTTCATTTAAAATAATAGTTTAATGATTTTTTTGTTTTGAAATTATTAAATATTAATTAAATAATTCTGTTAAAACTTCAATTTTCTGAAATTATTTCAAAAGAAATAAAGATATTCAGAAATTTAAATTTACAAAAAAAAATATATAACATTAAAAATAATTTGATTTTTTCTATTAGAATAATTGCTTGAGGTTGTTTATGTTGTAAACTATTAAATTAATTTTTAGCTGATTAATTTTGTCAACAATATTGAATTACATAAAGATTCAATTTAAGATGTTTTAAATTAAGTAACATGAATGGATTATTTGCTTTCAGACTATGTAATTCAATATTAGGTATTAATTTGAAATTAAAGTTTATTTTCTCTTTAGAATACCTCTATTACAATTATAAGATTTTCCTTATACTTAAAAGTGAAACGAGTATCTAAATTCCATTTTCAAAATTTTTAGTAAATAATTTCAATTTTTCGAAATTAGTTTTAAAGGTTATTAATAAATTAAACATATAGAAATGCTGTTTCAAATTTAAATGAAATATAATGTAAAAACTATTAGAACGATTAAATGGAAATGATTCTTTAATGCGTTTTATGCTTTGAACTGATTAACTATTAATTGATTCTATTAAAAATTATGATTTCTGGAATTATTTTAAAATTTTATTAATAAATCAAATTTTATTAAATGACAGCGCAAATTAAAAAAAAAGATATTAAATGAAAATGATCTGAATGCATCAGTGAAAGTTATAGTTAAATGCTTCTCAAATTGTGAAATAATTGATTAATTATTAGCTGCATCATTTTTTCAAAATATTAAATTAAATAAAGATTAAAATTTAGTTTTTTTTAAATTAGGAGACATAAACTGATTATTGATTCGAAGGTTATATTATTTAATATTTGATATAATTTGCATAATAAAAGTTTATTTACATTAAAACATCCCTATTTCAATTATATAGTTTTTAAAATGATAGTGATGTTGTGAAATGGTTATCTGCATACCATTGTTATATTTATATGTTAATGTGTTTTAATTTTCTTCTGAAATTAATATAAAAGGTTACTAATAAATCAAATTTTCAGAAATAAAAGTGAAAATTAAAAAAAAATGATTTCAATGTCTAAATGAAAATTGTAATTTAATGGTAAGATAAATTTATTATTTACTTTAATTTTATGTAATTTAATATTAGTGATAGTTTATATAATAAAAGTTTGTGAATGTTTAAAATACGTCCATTCCAGTTATATTATTTTGGTAAGGCTTTCCGACGTTTAATAAGCATCTGAATTATGAATTCGAAATTATGTGCGAATATATTTATTTTCCCTGGAATAGTTTAAAATGTTATAAATAACTCAAATTTTCTAGAATTGTAGAATGAAAATTATTTGAATGCTTCACTGAAAATAATTCTTAAATGCTTTTTATGTAATAAACTGATTAATTACTTATTAGATAATTAATTGTTTTACAATATTAAATAACATAGTGATTGAATTTTAATTTTTCTTGATTGAGTAACATAAATAGATTATTCACTTTAAGGTTATGTAATTGAATTTTACATATGATTTACATAATGAAAGTGTCTTTATTGTTTAAAAAACCCCTATTGCAGTTAAATAATGTTTTTATCTGATAAAAATAATTGTTTAATGCTTTTAATATTACTGAGTAATTAATTTATTATCAGCTGAATAATTTTGTTCACAATATTAAATTACATTCGGATTTAACTTTAATTTTGTTTAATTGGGTAACATAAATTTGTTTAATAAAAGTTTATTTATTTCTGAAATACCTTAATGTCAATTATGTGATTTTTGTAAGTTTGCGAGAGTTTGAGTAATGAGTACCTGAGTTGAAATTTCAAAAATGAATGTTAAATTTTCTGAAATTAGTTGAAAAGGTTATTAATAATTATAATTTTTATAAAAATATAAAGTATAAATTATTTTTATGTATCAATGAAAATAATCGTTCGTTGATTTTTATGTTGTAAACTGATTAATTAATTACCAACTGATTAATTTTTTTCACAATATCAAACTTCACTAAAATCTAAAATGATATAAAAAAATTAAAATCTACGAATGATATCGAGCTATTTAATATTACTCATAGTGATAGTAAATTCTACGTTACATGGATTTATTGAATACATTATTTCAGATTCTAATTCAGCAAAACTTTGTGCAGTAAGAAAATTTAACAAATAAATAGTTATTCGAAAATTGGGTGCATTATGAAAATGAATACAAACGTAACCGCGCGCTGGCGCGCGCACATGTTAGTCTAATGATAATTATAAACAAAGGATTGTGCGACTTTTCTCACGATTAAACAAGTTTTTATAGGTCAGAGATGCTTATCAAAACTTGAAAATCCAACATTGCTGTTTTTCTCTCCATGAAATTAATTACCATTCCTGTTTAATTTGCTTTTTCTTTGATTTCGCAATTCGAGGGGATGCCGAACGTACTCCGTCGAAATGAAAATAAGCTCGTTCTTAAGTGGAAAAAGTCGTGTGTTAGTGATTCATCCCCCACAATCCCTTTTTCTACCCTGTATTCCAATACAGTCTTTCGCGAAGCGTGCCAACGCGGTAAGCTCGAAAGAAGATCGTCTGGGCTTTTCCATTCGATATACCCACCATGTTGTGGTTTCAAACGACGTTAATTAACTTCCTGTAAACAGAGGTTAAACGCTCCTGGTACTCTCAAAACCTTCTCTGTTATCAAAAGATCCACTTGATCTTTTTTTCGACCTAATAAAGATGATTAATATTATGAAAAATACTGTCGAAGGTCTTTTAAACCCAGACCTTTGACCTATGATGATCGACGTACGAACTTTGACCTCTTACCTGTGATCCTTGTTTTAAGATCCTTAGCCTTTGAAAAATAATAATTATTTTTGAATACAGTACACAGTTTCAGAGGTTAAGGACTATCTTTCTGTTCGTCATGAATGTTGAATTGCATTTTGACCTATAAGAATCAACCTACTACATTTGAACTTTTACCTGTCACTCTTGATTTGAGACCCACAGCCTTCAAACGATAATGACAATTCTTCAATATATTGAAAAAATGAAAGAAATAGGACTGTTCTTCTGTTCGTCGGAAATGATAACTTGACCTCTGACCTTTGTCCTATCAAAATGTATTCACGACACTTGAGCTTTCACATGAAACCCTTGATTTGAGACCCTTAGCCTTTAACTGATAATAAATGTTCTTAAACATAATGAAAAGAGTCGGAGAGATAAGATTATTTATTCTTCTTTTCGTGAGAAATTTTGACTTGACCATTGACTCCTAACACTCGACCCACGACTCTTGACCTGTGATCCTTCATTCAAGTCCCTGACCCTTTATCTCATAACTTCCATTTTTAAATATAATAAAGGGAGAAAAAGAGAGAACTATAGTTCTTCTGTCCCTCAGAAATTTAGACTTAACCTTTAACCTCTGGCAACAGACCTATGACTTATAAACTTTAACCTCTAAAAAGAGACAAGTAACACTCGACCTTGTATCTGTGAACTGCGATCCCTGGCCAATAGTCATTGACATTCAACCTTTGACCCCTGATATTTCCCTTTAATTTTTTACCCTTGACCTAAGACCTTTTTTCCTCGACTAATACAGACCTTACAAACCAAAATGATCCTAAAGCAGGAAAAAGAGGTAATTTTCGCGAAAATAGGGGAACAATAGGGGAATATATTCTTCAAAATAAAATGAAAGTAGGCGCCGTATTAAATGCAGCATATATTCATTATTGCATTTTCAACAAAATAATTAAATTTTTAATCAAAAAAGATTTTCTAACAAAAGTGGTAAATTTTCACCAAAAGGTTGAATTTTTAAGCTAAAAGCTCAAATATTTCAGAAAACCAAGCAGTTGCATTTTGAATCAAGTAAGATGAATTTTCAATCGAAAAGTAATTTTCTACCACGCAGAGAAATTAAACAAATTCATGGATTTTCTAACAGAAAGATCACTTTTCAACCACAAGTAGTATAGTTAGATTTTTAGTAAAGAAAAACAGTTGCACTTTTAACCAAAAAGGTGAAATTTAGATAAAAAGAAATTATATTTTTAAAACAAAAACAAAACTTGAAGAAAATAATTAAATCTCAAACTAAAGAGATGAACCTTCAACCAAAAAAATAAATTCTAAACAAAATTATACAATTTTTAACCAAGTTCTTGTATTTTAAATAAACTGCATCAATTCTGAACGCAAAATTAATAGTTTATGTTTAAACTAAGAAGACGAATTTCCAGTTTGAAAAGTTAATTTTCAATTATAATAACGATTTTTCAAGAAATTAGTTACTTTTTTAAAAATATATGAATCTTTAACAAAAAATATGAAATTAAAAAAATTCGACTTTTAACCAATTACATACCTAAATAGTCAATAACAAATTACGAATTTTTAATAAATAAAATCTGAATTCAATAAGAAAAATGCGAATTTTACGCAGCTCAAATTATTGAATTTTCAATAAAAGAGATGAGTTTTCAAGTCAAGAAGACGAATTTTTCCGAACACAAATGTTCTGCATAATTTTTATTTTAAAGCAAGAAGAGGAATTTTCAATAAAAAAAGATAGCTTTTCAGCCAAAAAAGATGAATTTTCATTCCAAACAGACAAATTTTTGACCAAAAAAATGATTTTTCACAAACGTAGTTGAAGTTTTACGAACATATTTATTTTTTAGCAAGATGATTAAATTTTTATTACAATGGCTGAATTTTTAACCCTAAAAAATGTATTTTGAATCAAATGGTTAAATTTTCAAACAAAATCATTAAATTTTGAACCAAATAGTAGATTTTTGGACCAAAAAATCTTAATTTTTAGCCAACAAGATAACGATAGACTTTTAAAACAAAAATGAGAACGAATTTTCTATTTGAACAGAGAAATGCTGAATAAAACAGTTGAATTATTGACAAAAGAATTAATTTTTAACAAAACTGTTGAATTTGCAACGAAATGGTCAAATTTTCAATTAAAAAATCAAACTCACTGAAAACCAAATAGGGGAATTCTCATTCCAAATGAGAAATTTTCTATCCCAAATTACAAATATTCATCAAAACAGTTAAATTTTTGACCAAAGGAGATGAATTTTTAACAAAGTAGTTGAATTTTTACAGAAATATTTAAATTTTACACAAGATAATTTGATTTTTAACCCAATAGTAAATGAATTGTCTGGCAAAAGGTTGAATTTTCAAACAAAATAGTTAAATTTTCAAAAAAATTTAATTAAAAATGAGGAAATTTAAATTATATTAAAATGAAATTTAAAATCCTAATTAAAGTCTAATAATCAAGTTATGGTGGTTGTCCAACTTTGGTCGCTGGATTCTTGGTCTTATTTTCAGGAATTCTACACGCTAAAAAGTTAATTTTTAATAAGAAACATGAGTTTTTAACAAAATCGTAGAATAAAAAGAAATAATTAACATTTCAACCAAATAGTTTAATTTCCAACTATCTGGTTGAATTTTCAATAAAAAAATAAAAATTTCAACAAAAACCGAATAGTGGAATTTTCAAGTGAAAAAGACGAGTTTTTTAGATGAAAGTTGAACTGTCAACTCGAAAACTTTGATTTCAAATACGAAAGGATGAAGTTTCCATTGAAAACAGTTAAATCTTCCACCAAAATGATGACTTTTCAACTAAATAATTAAATTTTCAACCAAACAGTAGAATTTTTACCCAAAGAAGATAATTTATGAACCAAAAATATAATCTTAGACTTTTTAAATAGAAAAAATTAACTTGCAACCAAAAATATTTGCATTTTCTTAATGGGTTCTATTAATTCAGTTCGAAATTAAGCAAAGAAAACGCGAAAAATGAAAAGTTTCTTGAAAGCAGGGAAAAAAAGGAATGGTAGAAAGAAAGAAGCTTGATCATTTCCAGGTTTTGTCAATCAAGTGTAAGGACGGAGGTGATGAAGGAAAGTTAAGCTTTGCCACTGTCTCGAAAGGTTTTGTCCCAGATGATGATTAGGAAGATCAAAGTGAAAGGAAGCAATCACTAGACAAGGAACGAACGGAGACGAAAACCTGCCAAAATGAGTGGGGTGAGTTCAGTTCCCAACAGCATGCAAGTGAGAAGAGTGGAGTGAAAAGAGGAGACAAGAGAGATTCGGATTTGTGCGCACGCACGCACCGCCGAACAACCTGTGTGACAAACGTCACGACTCATCTTCGCGATACCGGTCGCTAAACATCCAGCCAGTAATCCTTCACCTTCACATGGCTTTATGCGTGTGCATGCAGTACGCTTGTGCATGGGGCACACTCGTTATGCGTACGGGGTACACTTGCGCGTGTGCATGTGGCATGCTCACGCGTGTGGCATGAGGTACCCTCTGAGTGTGCAGGTGGTACCCGGCCGGCTTCAACTTCACCCTCGTTTTTAAGAGCGCATGTTAAGAGTCCCCTGTTGAGACGCGACGCAACTGCTTCAAGGGTCTTCTTCTAGACGAGTAGGTTCTACTTTCTTCCTTCCCTTCTGTTTTATTTCGTCTATTTATTTCACAAACTGGTTAAAGAAAAAATTATGTCATCCAGGCTACACTGAGAAACTTTGTACTGGAAAAATTACTAAATTAGGTTGCAATCGAGGGACCAAATAGACAATTCATATATTTTAATAAAATAATCATAAGCTTTGCTATTTTTATATCAAATTTTCCTATTTATAATACGAAGTCTTAGTATTTTTTATAGTAAAATCCTAGATAGGATAAATTAGTTGAGACATAATTAAATTATATAAAAAGAGTAGAAGTAATAAGTACCTAAAATAAAATAAAAGATTCAATTTGTAAGAGGAATTGCTATTGTCTGTAGGAATATGAATTATACTACGACACTTTCTATTTTTTGTATTATGGAGTAAGACAAATTCGGAAGGTCACTCTCGAATATGTAAGTAACTCTCTCGTAAGTGACTTAGTGAACGAGCCTAGCTTTGGACCGAGTGCAGCCGAGCGTAAATGATGTCAGGCGACCAACGCTCTACTGAAATTCCTTAAACTTATCAATCACTCGATTTGGGTGCATGCAAAGATCCTTATTGCAATAAATTAGGATAATTCAAAAAGTTACAATTGAAAAACAAATTTTCCACAGAGGGCAAAAAATAATTTTTTAACCTCTATATTAGGATATTTGATTACGTGAAGATATAGTGCTTAGCATTTTAAAAATGCCATCACTGTGAACAATTAATAAATAATTTAATGGAAGTCAATTTGACTGCTAGCATTTATTTGATAAGAGCGATAAATTGCTGGATCTCATTCGATTCCCACCAGCTTTATTCTAATCACATTTTTCTGTTTTAGCTTATAGTATGATATTCCTGCATGTATATAATAATGTATAAACTAAATATAATCGTGTGTACTGTACAATTGCAATTTAAATAAATATAATAGTGCGAAAGCGATCAAGATCCCATAATAAATAAATCTTCATTTACGTCGTATGCTCGTGTAACGGATACGTATCGTGACCTTCAACGCCACTCGGCGCATGTTGGGTTTATTTTTTTTCGTCTGCTAATCTGACTGCACCAATTTTTACTGAGTCACTTACTAAATCAGTGCGCCGGTCTCTCTCGACGTTACTATAGTCATTTGCAAATATTGCAATCTTCTGTAGTAAACATTACAAAAGTTCCGCTATGTCCCTCCATTGCAAACTGAAAATAGTAAAATCTAATCTGATTTTTAGCAAATATTGCAGCAAAAGGTTTCTCAGTGTATCTTACATCATTTTTGCCGACTATATTTTTGTCTTTAATTTATTTAGGGATCGTCCCAAAATAATGCAAAACGATTTGGGTAAAGGGGAAGTTCTTGGTAGAATTTGACTGGTTCTTATAAATTAACAAAGTAGTTTAAATTTCAGCCAAATAATTAATTTCTGATGTTAAATTTTGCCGAGGCAGTTTTTTTTGCGTTCGTCCAAAAGTTCTTTGACTAGTAATCGGAGAAATTTAACATCGATTTATCAGAAATTAATTATTTACTCTCGTCGACGAAATAACATCAATACTTTAAATTTCAACCAAGTTGTTTATTTTTCAAGCAATAAAAATAAATTCTCATTACAAAATGTAACAGTTGATATTTTAAGTAAGAAAAGATTTCTTTAAACCCAAAAACAATTGAATTGAATTAAAAAGGACGAATTTTAAACGAAATAGAACCAAGCCAGATTCATTTTCAACCAAAAACTTACATTTTTAACCAAGAAAGATGATATTTCTATCGGAAGAGATGAATTTTTAAATTGGAAAGACATATTTTCAACAAGACTTGCAATGTTAACCAAAAAAGAATTTTCAGTCGATAAAAAAAATATTGTTCAAAATGTTGAAGTTTCAATCGGAAAATATGACCTTTTGACAAAAAAGTTAATATTCTGAACCAGAAAATTCTTCAGCTTGAACCATAGAAACATCTTATTATTTTCCTTCCAATTGTTTTGTACAAAGCTCGAGCTTTTGGATTGAAAATTCAACATTTTGAATAATATTTTTTTTATATATAATACTCGCTATAATTTTTTAACCAATAGGAAATTTTTAAAAATCGAAAAGGAAAATAGAAAATATTAACAGATGAAAAAATTTTACTTTTTAAGGCGCTTCTCAAAAATTGTGAATTGAAAGTCCGGCCAGTTTTCTAGATTTATATCAATTAGAAGTATTCTTTGAAAATTAAATGCAAAATTTCCTAAAATCTCATCAAATCTTTTAAATTATTTTTTATTCTTTTGAAATCCCTTGAAATATTTTTTTATCCTTCGAAATATACAATGATATACCATAGAATTCTTTTAAGTCTCTCGCATTAATTTGAATTTTTTCCAAGCTTTTAAATTCCATGAGTTTATTTGAAGTCTTTAAGAAAATAATTTAAATATCATTTATATCTTTTGAAACCGTTAGGAAATCCCTTAAATCCCAAGAAAAATCCACAGACAATATTTTTAAAATCTTTGAAAATCCTCGATTTTTTTTTAATTCCTTCAAATATTTAGAATTTTTTTAATTCCCTGAAATGAAAATCAAATATATGAAAAGGAAAGGAAAGCTTTGTGAAACTCCCCAAATAACTTCCTGGGACAAAAAATGAAAAATAAATTTGAAAAATGCTACCTGCATTCACCCCATACTCGTGAAGAGAAAATATTCAAAAATTCATAAAATTTTAAAATAATTGTGTGCATGCCAAGTAGGTACGCACAAAACTCTTTTTTTTCTCAATTTTTCGTCTCTAAAAATGTTCGTTTCCTTATTTGGAATGCCTATTATACACCACTTTTCTGCTTTCTAGAATCTTGACCCAGAAATTATTTTTAAAGCATCAAGTGCACATTGGAAAGACCTAACAAACGAAATATTTTCACTTTTCATTTTTTCCAAGCATTTTATTCTCATAAAGAATTATGCAAACAAGGTGAAAAATAAAATATCTTTCCTGAACTTGTTCTAAACTAAATAAAAAGAGAACATACTCCAATTCTCAAAATGCTTTCAAGACCGGAGAAATAGGGTTATTTTTCACAAAAATAGATAAATAACAGAGGAATACATTCTTTTTAATGAAATTAATGAAGTTGTTATATTGAATTCCATATAAAAACTTTATATTCCTAAGATTTCCAGTCGAAATACATTGCCTTTTTAACAAAATACAGTGAAATACTTCAATAGCCCTCCCTTTTATAGCCATTCCGAGAATTGAAGCCGCGCCGTAGGTTGGTATAACAGGAACTGCGCGGGGGCCGCGGGTGCCGCGGGGTCTGCGGTTGTCACTCAGGCGAGCAGTCAAGCGTGAACGAACAAAAGCGGAGCGGGCTACAATGAGTTAATTTACACTCAAGGTCGGCCCCAAAATCGGCGGTATAAAAGAGTTTCACAGTTAAATTTTGAACCAGAGGAGATAATTTTCCACGTCAAAAGTGAATTTTTAACTAGAGTTGAGTTATTAAGGTAAAAAATCTACATTTTCTGGAAAAATTTGACATTTAATCCACAAAAGATGAATTTTCGACAAAAAGTTTATTTTCAACCAAGAAAAATTAACTTTTTTGAATTTTTAACCAAAAAATTATTTTTTAACCACTCGGTTAAATTTAAACGAAACTGTTGAACTTTTAAGCAAATCAGTCGAAATTTGAACAACATTTTTTTAATTCTTATCTAATTAGTTGAACTTTTAATCTTAAAAAGGTGAATATTAAAAAAAATAGTTTAATTTGCTACTCAAAAAAATGTTTTTTCGACAAAGAAGATTAATTTTCGATAAAAAATACGAATTTTCAACAAAATATCTGAACTTTCAAATAAAAAACAATATTCTCCCAAAAATAGAATAGTTGAATTTTCAGCCTGAGAAATAAAATAAATAATTCAGCTAAAGTGATGAATCTTCAACAAAAAATCTAATAGTTGAGACTTCAAACAAAAAATATTTCAATTTCTGATTTTAAAAAAACAGTTAAATTCAACCAAGAACCACAAATTTTCAACAAAAAAGTTCATTTTCAACGAAAAAGACTAAATTTCTATCAATAGAGATTAATTCTTAACCCAAGAGCAAACATTTTCTACACAGCATTTCAACTCTCTGCCCGAAAATATGAATTATTATTTAAATACTTAAATCCTGTGCAAAATAGTCGAATTTTCTACTCAAAAATATGATTTTTCAAACTAGAAGATTAATTTTCTGCGAAAAAGATGAATTTTTAACAAAATACCTGACTTTTTAACCAAACAGTTGAATTTTAAATTAAGAACAATTTTTACATAAAAATGGATTAATTAAATTTTCATTGAAAAAAATGGTTTTTAAACCAAAAACACGAAATTTCAATCAAAGTAATTCAACTTTCAACTAAATTTTTAAGTTTTCAACAAAATAATTAAATTTTCAACAAAAACTATAGTTACATATTTGTGTTGCGATATATATATATTTTTTTCTTATATTTATTTACAAATTTTTATCTAATGATTCTGTTAATAGAAAGAAAAATTAAACTACCCTTTCACGCGGTAGCGTATTCTAGTCCCGAAAAAGAGTATCTAATTATACTTTAAAAAATTATAACATTATTAGTGATTGTCTCTTTTTAAGGAAAAACTATTATTTTTCTAAACAACATTTAAATATAAAAAAAATATTTACTTAAAAGTTTTGCTCTCGACCAAACCAAAGGTCTTCTACAACTTAACCTCACTATTTTTTTAAAAATGAATTCCCTGATAGCTTAAATGATAAAAGAATACATTTTTTAACCGAAAAATATTTTAAATAAATAATTATATTTTACAGAAAAAACTATGGATAAACTTTACCTTGATTCGGACATAAACATTACCTAAGACAAAAATTAACTTCACAGCATAAACTTTAACCAGCAACAAATTTTATCATAAGTTTTTTCTGTTTTGATAATAATCAATTTATTATCAAAAAATAAATATGGTGAGATTGCAATGAACATTTTTGGCCATAGAATAAGATATCGTAGATTTAATGCTTTTACGATGATTGGTTTTCATAAAAAGAGATATTTCAGGTTCCAATCGTGCTAAAAAACGACGAATTTTTCCGACGTTTCGTGAACATTGCATTGAAAAAAATTTGATTTAAAAAGTGAAAAAATACGGTAAAAAATAAAAAATAAATCATTTTTTTTATATTTCAAATGTTATCAGAAAAGATCATATTTTCTCCTTTAAGCGGGACTATCATGAATAATATCAAAAATTTATAAAAGTATAATTATTTAGATATTTTAAACCAAGACCTGACTTCTCGTACCCATAACACCTTAAATAAAAAAGACGTTTTTTAGAAATATGGAGAAAAAGGAATTTAAAAAGGGGAAAATTCAGCAGAATATGGGAATGACTGTGATCTCCTGGAGAAGTGAAATAAAAGACTAAATAAAAAAGATACTAGGATTTATTTTGACCTATGTCACATTTTAAAATCCCCTACTCGACAACTTATTTTTCACGTAGATAGGACGCACCTGTCTCTACAGAAATGCAACTTTTTTATATTAAAGCCTGATATTTTACCATATACGCTCGCTGATTTCCCAAGACGTCGTTCGACCTGTACGCCAACTCAGACGCTAAAGCGAGGAAAATTCAAGAAAGCAGACAGACTGAAATGAAGTATTTTTCCACGTGTTACGCACACTTTCCACTTTTTGAAAAAGCAAAAGATTTTTTAATACTGCTGCTAGTTTTCCATCTTTTAATACTGTTCTACATTTTCTTGCAATTAATCGACAGATTACAAACATCTTGAAATTTCGCAACAAAATTTTTTTTGCTCAACGAGACGATGACTTTTAACCCGAAAAGATGAATGTTCAACAAAAAAGTTCATTTTCGACCAACAATGATTATTTTTCAACCAATTAGTTGAACTTTTAACTAAGAAAGATTTTTCAGTCACGAAGGAAAAAAATATAAACAAATTGGTGAATTTTCAAACCAAAAAGACGAGTTTTCTACAAAACAGTTGAATTTTTAACCATAAAATATGAATTTTCAAGAAAAAATTAACTTTTTACCAACAAATGAATTTTCAACCAAATAATTGAATCTTCGCAAAACAGATGCATTTTTAAAGAATGTTTAATAAAATTTAATTTGTATGTAATATAAAAAAATATTTCTACCCCCCCCCCCTTACTGTACGTAATTTTTATTTTTCAAAAACTTTTTGCTAGTTATTGCTTCTAGAATTAGGCAGCGTATCCCAGAACTTCATTTTTAAAATTTTCTGATTTTTCCTTGACTGATTTTTCATTTTGCTTACTCATCAATATTCGAATACCAGCATTTTAATCTGGTAATACTTTTAACATAGAATCTTTTATAAACATAATAAAACAGTATTTCAGATGAAAATATAAAATATTTAAATTTATAAATTTAGTTTAATCAAAAACTGTATTTTCTACTATGAAAGATAGCTTTTTACCAAATCCTTGGATTTTCAACCAAAAAAAAGTTTTGACATAATAGTTGCATTTTCAAACTAAAAAGATGAATTCCAAACAAAAAAGTGTCATAGTTTATATTTTAATTAAAAAAGATTATATTTATACCAAAAAAATTTTAACCAAAAAGACGAATTTTCAATTTAAAAAGATCAATCTTAAACAAATGGAAAAGTTACATTTTCAGTTCAAAAGCTAATTTTGAACCAAAAAAAAAGACTTTTTTATTGAACCGTTAAATGTTCAATCAAAGAGATGAATTTTCAACTAAAAATATAAATCTTCAACCAAGAAATTATTTCTTAACAAACTGATTTAACCAAATCTTTGAAACAAAATAGCCGAATACTGAAGCAAAGAAGAAGAAAATTTAACCAAAAACTTGCATTTTCATAAAAAAATGAAATGTATACTAATACAAATGAATGTTTGAATCAAAAAAATAAATTTAGAAAAAAATCTGCCCGCTGCAGAGATGCACTATGCCGTCAAAATTTGAATTTTTCATTTTTCAAGGAAATTCAAAAAATTGTTATAATAATCTTGTAGGGCATTTAAAAAGAAAATTTTTTCTTTTCTTGACTTTTTTTCATATCGTGCGTTATTGGGCTTAAAATATTCATATTCGTGTGTTTTTGGGAATTTCATAAATGCTATAACTCTCGTAAATTTTCATTTTTTGAAAAAAGTCAAGAGGATAAATTGTTCGATTTTTTAATACTATGAATAACCGTACAAAGAATTTTTGAATTTTGAAAAAAGTGGTCTCAAAAATATTCAAAATGTTCCCAATTTTTGCATTTTTATGCAAAATGGCTGGATAACGAACTTGCCCTTTAGTTTAGGACCCTGAACGAGTGTACCAAAGGTCAATCTACTGGATTCATTTTTTCAAAAGTTGTCGTTTTCACAGTCAGACATACATGCATACAGAAATACAGACAAACCGACATACAGACAGACACATTCGTAAAAATCTGTTTTTCGGATTGAGAGCGTCTCAAAGCGTGAAAATTTGACAAAAACTGGGGGAAGAGGGCTCAAATTTTACACAAAACTAATACCTTCTCTGATGAGAAAGTAAAAACTTTCATTTTCTGTCAAAAAAGATTTCAGTTGACTTTTTACGATCAAAATAATAATTTAATTTTTAATCCAAAAGGACGAATATTTAATTGAAAACAAATTTTTTGAACAGGATTGTTGAATACTGCACCCAATATTTCCATTTTTATCCAAAAAGATAAAACTTCTCTTAAAAAGATGCATTTTCATTAAAAAAAGCAAATTTAAGAAAAAATAGTTAAATTTTTTATCAAAAATGAGTTTCTACGAAAAATGTACGTTTCAATACTAACATGTACTAAAACAGATGAATTTTTAATAAAAAATTAATTTTGTTTTAATTTTAATAATAATTGTAAACCATAAGTTAATTTTCTGCTAAATAGTTTTATTTTTAACCAAAAAGTATCAATTTTAACAATATTCTTAAATTTCCAACCAAGCAGTTGTATTTTTGTCAAAGAAAAAGAAAAATTCTACCAAACTAAAATTTTTAACGAAACAGTAGCATTTGTATCCCACAAAAATGCAATATTTCTACTAAAAAATGAACTTTTAAATCAAAATGACAAATTTTTTGAAAAAAATATTTTTCACCCATAAAAGTTTTTAGTTGACTTATCAGCAACAAAATATTAATTTTAAACGAAATGTTGATGTTTTACGAAAAGGGTTAAATTTGCAACCCAAAGAGACGAATTTTTAATAAAACAGTTGAATTTGAAACCAAAAAAGCTGTGTCTTTTTAAGAAAATTATTGAATTTTCAACCAAATAATAGAATTTATAACTAAAAAGATAATAAAACTACATTTTTTCTAAAGGAACGTCGACTCACTTCGCTCAACTGAGAATAGAAGCACAGATCTTTCGATTTCCGGTGAGGTGCTTTTCCAATTAAGCTATTAGAGAAATCGATACAAGAATCTTTTTTTCAGAAATAAATGCTATCTCAAGACAGGTGTTACATTTATTATACGAATAATTTAAGCCTCAAACGGTATGCTCCAACCCAGTATACGTAAACGTTACTCTCGTGCGAAATGGGTTTTTTGCAACGTTAATATCAAATATTGAATATATTAAACATATAATGAACATCTAGCGGATATAACGAATATTTGACACATATATGTAATATAGTGGGAATAAAGCGCTTCAGCTGTGCCTAAGTAAGTTCCAACAAAATAAAAAAATTCCGGTGCGAATTCGCACCAGTGTACCATTTGAGGGTTAAGGGAATCTGTATTGTCATCAGCGGTAATTATCATCAATCAGTGGAGATATCATTCTACAATCCGTGGAAATAGAAATCAATACTATCGACCAAGTTAAATATTCAAATGACAGAAAATACTTAAAGTCACTACTGACTAGATTCAAGGTCCCGGAAGCTGGAATTACAACATTGTCATATCGACGTCGGCACTAGGCCATAATTTTGTGCTTATTTAGTGCTAATTTATGCAGCAGAAAAAAAATTTTGTGCCCGGTAATTTTGGCCAAAAACATGTAGTAATGCTAGCTTTAGTTAAGCCACAACTCCGGTATGCGAAACTCAGAAACTATTAGTGGTATCAAATTTTCCTTTGCGAAGAAATTCAGTGCTAATTAAGTGCTCTGGATTTGTGCTATTCAAAAAATCCGGGCACTTTTTCTTACCAAAAACGTGTAGTAATACTAGCTTCAGGTGACTCTGATATGCGAAACTCGGAAACTATTAGTGCTATCAAAATCAGCTTTGCGCAGGAATTTAGTGCTACTTAACTGCTAATGTATTCTGCAAAAACCAAATTTTGTGCCCGGTAATTTTGACCAAAAACATGTAGTAATGCTGGCTTCAGATGACCGTACTATGTGAAACTTGGAAACTATTAGTGATATCGAGATCTGCTTTGCGCATGAATTTAGTGCTAATTAAGTGCTAATATATTCTGCAAAAACCCAATTTTGTGCCCGGTAATTTTGACCAAAAACATGTAGTAATGTTGACATCAGGTGACTCTGCTATGTGAAACTCGGAATTTATTAGTGATATCAAGATCTGCTTTGCGCACGAATTTAGTGCGCAATATATCCGCACTTAATTACCACTAAATTCCTGCGCAAAGCAGTTCTTGATATCACTGATGGTTTCCGAGTTTTACATAGCAGAGTCACACCTGAAGCCAGCATTACTACATGTTTTTGGTCAAAATTACCGAGCACAAAATTTGGTTTTTGCAGAACATATTAGCACTTAATTATCACTAAATTTCTGCGCAAAACAGATCTCGATATCACTAATAGTTTCCGAGTTTTACATAACAGAGTCACCTGAAGCCAGCATTACTACATGTTTTTGGTCAAAATTACCGGGCACAAAATTTAGTTTTTGCAGAATATAATAGCACTTAATTACCACTAAATGCTTACGCAAAGCAGATCTTGATATCAGTAATAGTTTCCGTATTTTACACAGAAGAGTCACCTGAAGTCAGCATTATACTACATGTTTTTGATCAAAATTTCCGGGCACAAAATTTAGTATTCGCAAAATATATTAGCACTTAATTAGCACTAAATTCTTGCGCAAAGCAGATCTTGATATCACTAACAGTTTTCGAGTTTCACAACACCAGAGTCACCTGAAGTCAACATTACTACATGTTTTTGATCAAAATTACCAGGCACGAAATTTAGTTTTCGCAAAATGTATTAGCACTTAATCAGCACTAAATTCCTGCGCAAAGTAGATCTTGATACCACTAATTATTTCCGAGTTTCGCAGACCAGAGTCACCTGAAGCTAGCATTACTACACGTTGTTGGTAAGAAAAAAAGTGCCCGGATTTTTTGAATAGCACAAATCCAGAGCACTTATTTAGCACTAAATTCCTCCGCAAAGGAGAATTTGATACAACTAATATTTTCCGACTTTCGCATACCAGAGTCACCTGAAGCTAGCATTACTTTCACGTTTTTGGTAAAAAAAAGTGCCCGGATTTTTTGAAAAGCACAAATCGAGAGCACTTAATTAGCACTAAATTTCTTCGCAAAGGAGAATTTGATACCACTAATAGTTTCTGAATTTCGCATACCGGAGTTGTGGCTTCAGCTGAAGCTAGCATTACTACATGTTTTTGGCCAAAATAACCGGGCACAACATTTTTTTTGTAGCATAAATTAGCACTAAATAAGCACTCAATTATGGCATAGTGCCGACGCTGATATGAAAATGTAGTAATTCCAGCTTCTGAGACCTCTAGATTCACTAGATCGAAAATAAATTTTTTGAATTTTAAAATTAAATTTTTTCAGAGAAAAAAATTCAATTTGCTCCATTGAAAGTGAGAAGTTCTTTTTTGAGAAAAAATTTCAATAAAATTGTTTTTTAAATTTATTTTACATCCAGTCAGTAATTACGTTAAGTATTTTCTGCTATTTGAAGTTTTAAGTTGGTCAATGGTACTGATTTCTATTTCTGCATATTGTGGAATGATATATGCACTGATTTATAATAATTACCTCTAATGATAATACAGATTTCCTTAAAAAGATAATCTTCAGGAAAAAGTTTTTGCAATTTTACAAAAATAACGTGTATGAGTGAAGGACCACCTCCCCAAAAACGTAAAAAATCTTTAAAAAATGTCAGAGAACAAACAAATAGGGTCAAAGAAGAAAGGTTAATTTTCAAAGCGGCACAGCAGTTCATAAACAAAAGTCATTACACAACCCAAAAACCTTGTACTAAAATTCTTTGGTGACTTAAAACAAAAAATAAAACATAAATTGACCATTTAATTTGCACTTTGTATCCTAAATATTTGACAACAAAATACGGCACATTAAAGACGCCTTTCTCAAAAGAAAGTTTCCTCATAAAAAGTCGAATGTAATAAAAACTTACGAGTACTTTCGGACTCGAGCAATACAAAAAAAATGGAACGTAAGGGAGAAAAAAAACTGACCATAAATCAAATGGTGAATGACACATGTTCGTCTTATTCGGTGAGATGTAAATTTTGTGTTTTGCATCATGCATGGAAGGACATTGTGCCATGTATGGTGCATATTTATGGTACAACGACGCGTCGTTGTAATCATTATTGAAGACGACGAGTACAACTAACGAAGGAAAAAATCATAACCGCGACTCTCGCAGTCATCAATATTTCATTCGTTCAGCAGTGGCGAACGAAGTCACTCAAATATTTTCATAGACTTCGACGGCGAACTTAAAGGAGGCACTGATTCACAACCCTCCGATGATTTACTGAGATTGCTATTCTCTTTTGTTCCAATACTGCAAAATAATCGCTCAGCATCGACGATGCGTAAATTGAAAATGGGAAAATTGGGTTTCTATTTTTTCCAATTTAATCTACAAGGTATATAATAGAT
>NC_046666.1:7505957-7511339 GCF_010883055.1 Belonocnema kinseyi | reverse complement strand
CCCTCACCGCAATTAAATACAATTTTTTTGCATTATGTTTAAAAAGATAATAAACGGTTCCTTAATAAAAAAGGTTTTTTTACGATAAAATATCATCAAAGAATAAATAAAATAATATTTTAATGTTACACGAAATGCTTTTTAAATATTTTTTTAGTCATACAAATGTTGAAGTTACCTGATGTGAGTACTTTTCTCAATACCATGGAGAATACAAAATAGTATTAACAGTAATTCAGCATAAAAATGTCAAATAACTATTTATTTGTTAAAAGTCTTTGAACACTTGAATGCAAATTGAAATATTAAATTCTGGGAATTGAGAACCAGAAAATATTATCAGTTTGTTCTTAAATTTATATAAATATAACATTTATCAGATTCTTGAAAAAATTAAAAGTTGGTTTTTAAATATTTTATATGTGTTAAAAAAGAATTTATACAATTTTTAAGATATTTTTTCATTTTATAGGATTTTACAAAATATGAGAAAAATTTGAGTCTTTCTAAAGGATTTTTAGGGCTAGTCTCATAAACTCAAGAAATATTTGATAAATTTTCGGAAGTGTTTCCAAGTTTTCGAATATTTATATTCTATTCAAAACGTCTTAATTTCTTCAAAATATTTTCAAATGACTCGAATTTTTCTTTAAATTTTGAAAAATCATTCAAAATGTAAAAAAATGTCTTATAATCATCCATATTTATCCAGAAATTTTAAGAAAATTTGTTTATTCACTTAAAAACTTTTGAAATTCCTTTAAAGTTTCTAAATTTTATTTCTGAAATGTTAAAAAATCTACATTTCTACTAATGTTTTGGAGTTTAAAATTCTTTTTGAATCTCTTCAATTCTATTCAATATTTTTTGAATTTACTCGTTTTATTTTTTCAATACTTTTTTAGTCTTGCCAAATTGAAACATTTTGCTTTAAAATCTTTGACAGACTTTTTCGAAATTTTAGGAAATCGCTTGAATAAATGTTTACAACCCTTTTTTCAATTTTCTCTTAAAGTTCATTTTTCGAAATAAAAAACTATTAAAAATTTTCACAAGAATATGAACAAAAAAATTTTTAATCTTGTCAGACCTTTTGAACCTCCTAATCTTTAAAAATGATTCAAATTTTTCCTGACTTTTTTTTAATTCTGCAAAATTAAAAAAATTGTCTTAAAATCTCTAAGATTCGTCTTTGCCAATTTTGTAAATCTTTTTTAATTTTTTGAAGTCTTTTTAAATAATGTCTTAAAATTAATTTTTCGAAATCAAAAAATTATTTTTAATTTTTTGTAGGAAGCTAAATCTTTTTAATTTTCGTAGAATCTTACAAAATTCTTTTTAAAAAATTTACAAGTTTGATTTATTTTTCAATCGTTCCCAAGCTTCTGAATATTTGTTTAAGTTATCCAAATTCAGTTTTCCTGATAATTTGTTAAATCTTGAATACTTAAAAAAAAATTGTCGCAAAGTCTTCCGTATTCTCTTTCCACACATTTTGAAATTTTTAAAACTTAAAATTATTCTTTTAAAATAACACGGAAACCATGTAAAATTTCCCCAGAAATCTGGAAAAAAATTAATCCCCTCAAATCTTTCATAATTATTAAAAAGCTTCTAATTTTTTTCGAATCTTTCAAAATTAATTTTTAACCCATAATTTAATTTTGCTTATGTCTTCAAAAATGTATGAAAGTTTACAAATTATAGGGAGGTGATGAAATATTAAGAATGTAATATTTATTTCCCACTTTTACACGATCATTTACTAATTAAATTGTCTCTTCTATCAATAAGATTTAGAAACATTTAGAAATAAATTTTATGATTGAGTAAAATTATTTATCTACAAATTTTGATATAAAAAGTTGATGGTGCTTAAATTAATTAATTAAACTAGTTATTTAACTAGCCTGAGTTGTATCTTTTTATTCAACTTTTTTTTTGTTGTTTTGGTGTTCTCCCTATCTTTAAAATGCATGTAATAAATTTGCAAATATATCAAATTTTTATAGAAGAATGTGAAAGAGGAACAATAATATCATTTTACTTAAAACTTAGTCTAAAAATTTCCATTGAATTATGTACACAGATTTTAATTTAAAAGGGGGACAATTTTGCATGCATACGAATTTAATAAATAAAATTTAAAGACATTAGGAAAACAAAAACAACCATTTTTATCCATTTGAAAATACAAAAACAAAGAGAATCCTTCGTTCTAAAATCTTCTAATTTATTCAACATATTTTAATTACGAGTTGTTCAAACTGAAAACCTTTAATCTGAAATTATCTAATTTAAAACTGGCTAAAATTAAAATATACAAAATATTAAATTAAACAATTTCAAGAATAAATAACAATTTTCATAAATTAAAATTAAATTATATGAATTTTTAAAAGTATGGGAAACAAATGAAAATCAGGTGACTAATAAAAATGGAAGATGGCAGCCTGTGATTCTAGGTATGTGAACTGTTATTTTTTCCACGATTTAAATTGACTAAAAATAATTTTAAAATGCAGTTTTAAATGAAGTTTGGATTTGTTTAATTTTCAACGATCCGTAGTTCAATTGCTTTTATCTGTAATGTTTCCTATCTCAAATCACTTTTTATTTTTAACATTTTTTTTATTTATCTAATTCATTTTAATCTTTAGTTTTAATTTTGTATGTAATGCCGATTTAAAATTCTAAAATTTTAGAAGTTTCGTCTTTGAGACATTCAGTTTGGTTTGAATTTTAAATTGTCCAATCTCAATCGCTTCGTATTGAAAATTATTTAAATTTCTAGGTTTTTAATGTTAAGCCATATAATTTTGAACGAGTTGGATTAAAAATATTACAATTTCCATTTCTTCGAATTTGAAATGATCCAATTTTGCAAATTCTAAACTAAAAATATTTAATTTTCAGATTCTCGAATTCAAAATAAAATTGTTCCATTCTGAAAGCTATGAATTAGAAATGATACAATTTAAACTATTTTCAAATGAAATGATTCAATTCTCAAAATTTTAGACTGCAATTTTCAATTTTGAGAGCAACCGTTAACAAAATTTTGAAATTCAAACACTTTTAATTGCAAATTACTCCATTTCAAACACTTTTAGTTAGTTTTCGAAATATTATCCTTCTTTTAAAATTTAACCGAATCTAATATTTTTTTACTTTAAGGGTGTACATTACGTAAATCAATCTCAAAAGTTGCCTATCTTTAAACTGATTTATAAAATAAAAAATTAAAAAGATCGATTATTAATTTCCGTAAATCTTGATAAACAATTCTAAACACAATTCAGAAAAAAATAAATTAGGTTAAAATTGTTTATTTAACAGTAGTTATTTAAAGGTTTAGTTTTTTCTTTTTCTTTAGGTAAAAGTTACCATTTTTATTTCATCGTAATGATCAAGGTAACATTTTATTCTTTGAAGGACTCTATAAATTTCTATTTGGATTCATTTTATTTAAAAAAAATAATTGAGAAATAATGCAGTTATTATTCTTATAAAAAATCAGAGTTTAAATCTTATCTAACACCTTCCAAATAGAATTGTAGATAATCCTTCAAAGAATAAAATAAGGCCTTGATCATTAGGATTAAATAAAAATGGTAACTTTTCCCTAAAAAGAAAGGGAAAACTAGACCTTCAAATAACTACTGTTAAATAAACAATTTTGACCTGAATTATTTTTATCTTAAGTGTGCTTAGCAGCCTGCATAAAGATTTACATGAATTATTAACAGATTTCTTTTTGTCGATTTTATAAATAATTTTAAAGATAGGCAACTTTTGAGATTAATTGTATGTAATGTACATCCTTAAGGGCATGTGATACTTACAGTTTCCCCTGTTTTTTTTCACAAAAATGAAAACTTTTTAAAACTGAATTCGGAGATGCTATAAAATATCATAACGGACGTCCCCGGACTCTTTTTTGAGGGATAATAACAAAAAAAATTTATTGTGCTCAATACAAATTTTATGCATATGCATTATTTTGAGGTTACATCGTTTTTCATCTCTGCCTTTCCGATAATCTGGAAATTATTTATGAAATAAACTTTTTTGATTGCCTGCGAAAAGGGTTAGTTCCGGGAGATTAGTTACTATGTTTATATGTAAGTCCAAAGTTTTCGCGAAAATATTGTGTAGTTTGGAAGTAACGCTCGGGTGAATTGTAACACCCATAACCTCGTAATATACACGCACGTTGTTAGCAATATCAAAAAATTTTTGATAAAAAAAACACAAAAAAAAGTGTGTGGGGACGTCCGTTAGCATGTTCGCTATCATTTCTCACAGTTTGAAGGCAAAATATTTCTTATCCTAGGAATAAAGCCGGGGAAATCTAACACGGAAAAAATCGATACTATTTCCTGAGTGCTATGCAAATTAATCACATTTTGCTAAATTAAAACTTTTTAAAATTAACCTACAAAAAAAGTGTGTGGGGACGTCCGTTAGCATGTTCGCTATCATTTCCCAAATTTTTAAGACAAAATATTTATTATTCGAGAAAAAAAGCCGGGGGAACCTAAAACTGGTAAAATCGACAATTTTCTAAGTATCACATGCCCTTAAACATTTTCAATTAAAAACCGTTCAATATATTTTTTTAATATTTCGAATAGAAATTATTAATTATCGTATACAAAAATTTAAAACCTAACAATGAATCATTTCTCTAACAATAGATTATTAAGTTGTTTATATTTTTAATGTTGAGGAATACAAATTTGAAGATGTGAACGCGCGCTTTGGAGCGCGCATGCACTGCTAATAGATTATAAAATAGTAGATAATGTTATAACACAGAGAAAATAAGAACAATGATTGGAATTAAGAAATTTATTATTTATATGAATATTAATCAGACCTACTTGGTCTCTACTTCAGAGGACAAGAGCGGTTGATCCTGTCGACTCGCACTTGATCCCCCTTGAAATATACATGGGGGTTGGATCAATCTCACTTCTCGCTATTTTCGCTCTCACTCAGTATAATTTCTCTCTCACTTTCTCTCCCTTTTGGACCTCACACGATTTAACGAAGCGTAAGCTAACATAATGAAGGTTTCCTATGTACCGAGCAATATGCGCTAGTTCACTTATACATATATGCACAATTTTAGTATCTAAATTAGTCAATTTTAGTATCTAAATTAGTCAATTTTAGTATCTAAATCAGACCATTTTAGTTTCCTACGATGACTACTATTTGTTAAAATCGTTTATTACGAAGTTACTAAAAATTAGTTTAAAAAAATGGTTTCGTAACCTGTGAAGACGTTAATTCTTTCAAACGTCCCCACTCTTTTCCTCCCCTACTCCCCCTCCATTGCACTACTTCCCCTCCCCAAGCTTCATCTTTCACTCT
>NC_046666.1:7451385-7505857 GCF_010883055.1 Belonocnema kinseyi | reverse complement strand
TTATAATGATTTCTAATAATTTCCCCTCACTTACGCACAATTACAAACAATTGTCTTACTGCCCTATCATAAATTAGGCTACTTCCCTCCTCTTATTAGCCTCCTACGCCTCCTCATTTTCCCTACTTCCCATAATTTTAATTTTTCCTCCTTTTCTCTACTTCTTTATTTTCCCTACTTATGGAACCTTCATTTCCTTATATTTTCCATCATTTATTCTTTTTTCCCTCCCCTGACATCTCTTAATTTCCCTTCCCTAATTTCGTTTCACTTTCCCTAATCATAGACAAAACATTAACTTTAACCATATTTTTTGCAATTGAATTTTTTCTGACCGTCGCTTCTCATCAATTTTAAAAAATGATTGCGTTTTATTAAAAGATCGCATATTTTTTCGAAAAAATATTCTCTTCAACTCTAATGTTTCCAATTTATAAAGTAAATTTTTCCATGGCTGAAATCGTTAGTCCTTTTTTTTAAAGAAAACATTTTTTAGTCAAATAATTATATTTTAAGATTATTTAGTTATTTTTAAAATTAGCAGTAGTAGAGCTGTAGAGAATTTTCTCCCAGAAATAAAGCCGTCATTTAATAAAATGCAATCATTTTTCAAAAATGGTGAGAAGCGACGGTCAGAAAAAATTCAGTTGCAAAAAAGAATTCATTGAATTTATGGAATTCACAGAATTGAAGTACTTCGTGAAATTCAAAGAATTCACGGAATTAATAGAATTCACGAAATTTAAGGAATTCATGAAATTCAATGAAATCGCGGAATTCGCGGAAGGTATGGAATTAACGAACTTTCACGAATTCCTTCATTTCCGTGTGTTCCTCGAATTCCTTCAATTTCATGAATCCCGCGATTTCCATGAAATCCATTAATTACGTGAATCCATAAATTATGCGTATTTTGTGAATTCCGCGAACACCGTAAATTCCATGAATTCTATAAATTTGATGAATTCCGTGAATTCCGCAAATCCAGTGAATTCCCTGACTTCATTAAATCCCTTGATTTCCATAAATTCTATGAATTTCGCGAATTCCTGAAACTCTTTGAATTCCTCGAATTCCATAATTCCGTGAATTCCATGAATTCCTCGAATTCCATAATTCCGTGAATTACATGATTTCGTGAAATCCTTCAATTCCATAAACTCCGTAAATTCCATAAATTTCGTGAGTTCCTTCCAAGATTTTGTAACACAAAATTTCATACAAGTCATGTGCCAATAAGATTTGATAGAACTTCAATGATAATCTGATGACAGAAGAGTATAAGATTTCTCGATGAATAGAATTTTATAGAAAGTTTCGAAATTTGGGAAGATATAATATAATAAAAGTTTTTTGAGGATAAGATTTGCTAGAGGTTTATTGAGAAACTATTGGTAAAAAAGTATAAGATATCTCGATAGATAGAATTTGATAGAAATTTCCAAGATATTGAAATATAGGATTTAGTAAAAATCCGGTGCCAACAAGATTTTCTAGAACTTCATAAGAATGTTTTGACAGAAAAGTATAGGATTTTTCGACCGATATAATTTAATAAGGGTTTAATGATAATTTATTGATAGAAAAGTATAATACTTCTCATTGGATACAATTTTGTAGAAATTTCCAAGGTTGTTGAACATAGTACGTATTTGATACAAGTCCTGCGCCAATAAGATTTGATAAAAATTTTAAGGAGAATGTGTTGATAGAAAATGATAACATTTATTGTTAAATGAAATTTGATAGAAAGGTAAGAAATCGTAGAAGATAGGATCGAACACAAATTATTTGTAAACAAGATTAGATAAAGGTTTCATGCGAATCTTTTGATAGGAAAGTATAAGATTTATTATTGGGTAGAATCTTGTAGAAATTTCCAAGATTGTGGAACATAGTATTTGATACATAACATACAAGTCCCATGCCAATAAAATCTGATAGAATTTCATAGGAATCTTCTGAAAAAAAGTATAATATTTCACGATAGATCAAATTTAATAGAAATGTCCCAAATTGTGGAAGATAGAATCTAACACAAAATGAAATTGTGGAGGTTTGGTCATTACACAAGTTTTTTTTGGATCAGATATAATATAGGTTTAATGAGAATATCTTGATAGAAAAGTATAAGATTTCTCGATAGATCAAATTTGATAGAAATGTCCCAAATTGTGGATAATAGGGCATGAGACAAGTTCTTTTTGATAAGATTTGATAAAGGTTGAATGAGAATCTCTTAATAGAAAAGCATAAGATTTCTCAATGGATAGAATTCGATAATTTTATTAATTGATACTGTTATTTTATTAGCTCGTACAAAAATTCCATTAGTTGCACTGGCTAATCAGTTAGTAACATAAACAAAGTAAATGGCGGTCCCAACTAAAAAAACTAGCAGTACCATATCTTAGAAGGTAAACAGTTGGCCGAAATAACCGTTTTTTCAGTGTTCAATATTTTGCAATAAATGATTTAATACAATTCCAAGGTCAATCAGATTTAATACAATTTTATAAAAATCTGCTGACAGATAAGTAGAAGATTTCACGAAGGACGGAATTTAATAGAGGTTTAATAAGAATTTCTTAACAGGAAAGTAAAAGATTTCTCGATGGATAGAATTTGATAAAAAGTTCCGAAATTGTGGAACATAAGATATGACACAAGTCTTTTGTGGATAAGATTTGATAAAGGTTTAACGAGAATCTTTTAATAGAAAAGTACCAGATTTCTCGACAGATGGAATTTGATACAAATTCTCCAGATTTGGCAACATAAAATTTGATGCAAGTCCTACGCCAATAAGATTTAATAAAATTTTATAAGAATCTGTTGACAGAAGAGTATAAGATTTCTCGAGGGATAGCATTCCATAGAAATAGCCAAGATTCTACAATCCAGTAGCAAATCACCTTTTTGTCCTTCTTATAAATCTTTGTTTTAAACGTATAAAAAAAAAGTAAGGTGATTAAATTCCACATAATATTCACATCTAAAAAAATATTCCCTCCAAATGGATTACAACAGCTTAACTTTTACCGTCGTCTTTATCAGCTTGTACAAGCCATAAAAATAAATTCCTTGGGTACCTGTGAAGGGGCTTGCTCACATTGATTTTCCCTGTATCAGTCTTTAAACCGAACGGGATGTCGAGGATGGACCACCCAAGACCAGGACAGGCAGATATCGAGTAATTTATTTATATGTGCATTTTGCAAGATGCTCGTTAGCCTATCGCCTGAGCTCGACACGACACCCGATTCTTGGCTTTCGGAAGTAAAGGGAAAAATCCCGAATATTCATGAACGATCTTTACCGGCTAAGAAAATGGAGAGGAGATCGTCTTACCTGCATAAGGGGGGGGGGGCAGTAAACACTTTCAGCTTCGATGGCTTACATGAATTAAAATTTTTTTTTTATATGTATATGCGGCTCGTAAGAAATTACAGCTTTTATACTATCAGCCACTTTCACACGCATATTGCTTATTGGATTAATACTGTCTTTATGTAGTAAATAAGGCGAATTCCGTTATTAAGGCAATTTTCAATAGGATAAGGGAAACGTGATTTTATCGTTTAGAAGCTAAGAGGCTTATACAATAATATGCAGAGTGGAAAATAATCTTTATTGATCATTAAATTTAAAATTATGCTAAATTTATTCAAAACAAGATATTATTAATCAAAACTATTGTTAATAAAAAATAATGAGATCACGCAATCTTGACAGGTCTCGGAATCATTTAAGAAATTTAAAATAGTGTCAATAGTAGCACAAATTAAAAATAATAGTAGCACCGTAATTGTAAATAAATCGTACAAACTACAAAGAGGATTTTATAAACCAAAAAGACCAATTTTCTATCGAAAATGACGGATTTTTCTCAAATAAGTTAAATTTCGACTAAAAAAGTTTACTTTTAATGAAATAATTCAATTTTTAACTCAATACTTAGATTTACCACAAAATAGTTGAATTTTTAAACTATCAAGAGAAAGTTGTAACCCAAAAAGAAAAATTTTATATAAAAAAAATGAATGTTAAAGAAAAAGTTAAATTTTTAATAAAAAAGATGACTTATTAACAAAGTAGTTGAATTTTTAAATAAAAAAAGATACATTTTCAACTATAAAGTGGACAGTTCATATTTTTATTTTTAAAAATTTTATTGAAAATAAGATATAGTTTAATTCAATCAAAAATTATGAATTATAAATGCGTAAAATTTTTACTTGAAAAAAATAATTAAAAAAAATTTTTAAATTATGTTCAAAATAGTTTAACTACGTTGACTTAATACCTAAATTTTTAACTAAAAAATATGATGCTACTATAGAAAACTTAATAGTTGCGTTTTCAACTAAAAATGATCAATTTTAACAAAATTAGAAAAATTAATTTGTAAACAAGAAAGCAGATTTTTACAAGGTATCAATTTTCACGCAAAAAATATATTAGTTATTTTCAGTCAGGAGAATTAAGTTTCAATTTCAATTTCAACTCAATTGAAACTTCAAGCAATAAAATATTTTTTTAACCAAATAGTTCAACTCTAAGCCAAGAGGCTGGATATTCAATAAAAAAACATTAGTTATCAAAGAAAAATGTAATAATTGAGTTTTCGCCTAAAAACAATCAATTTTCAGGGAAAATGCGAAAGCTAAATTTTCTGTCAAGGAAATTAATTTTACAACAACAAAAAAGTTCAAGTTTCAACAAAATAATTAAATTTCCGATTAAATAGTAACATTTTTATCCAAGTGAGATAAATTATAAGCGTAAAATATAATAGTAGTACTTCTAACCAAAAATAATGAACTTTCAATCGAAAATAATTGGATTCTCTTATTTGGTTCTATTAATTTATTCCGCATCTAAGAGAAAAAACGAGAAAGAAGGGGAAGTTTCTTGAAAACAAGGGGGAAAAGAAAAACTCTTTAAAAAAGGGGGGAAATGGAAAAAGGAGGAATAGAGAAAATAATGCAATGTCTGTTATAATGGTGGCGAGAGTTCGAGACATGTGGGTTTAGGTTAAAGAGAATATCTGAATGCTAAATATTTCCAGGTTTCCAGGTTTAGTTCGCAACCTGTTGTTCGCCAACTCAGATAATTAGTGGAGATTATAAACTTCTAATAAAGTCATATTGATTTTCGTAAACTACCCCTATTTGCCTAATATTAAATTCCAATACCCGTTGAAATTCTCCTCCAGTGAGAATCACCTCATCACCTCGGATCACGATTATTAAATATTACACATTGCATCACTAATGCATGCATTCATTCGGGAATCGCTGGTGGCGAAATACAAAACCATTAGAGAATTGAAGCATGTGAAGAGGACTTTGGTGAATGGAGAGAAAAGCGCAAGGGGGAAGTAAGGGGTAGATTATTCCAGTTTCAGAAACACAACGCCATATGGTGGGTTTATGGCCCATGGTCCTTTAGTTTTCAACTCAGGATCAATTGTGTATACATTTTACTAAACTAAAAGGAATTTTGGATTTTATAAATTTTTTAATGATTAATTTTAAGCCCCATTCAAATCTACAATCTCTCCCCCTCATAAAACATCCCCAGGCCTATTATACTATTATTATATTTAACAATTTTAATTCATATTCAAATCTACACTATCTCCCTCTTATAAAACCTTTCATCTAATATGCCTACACCACCCCTTTGAACTAATTTAATTATTAGCAAATAATCCTACTGAAAATAAAAAAGTTTTTTTCTTTCGTTATCATTATTCGTTTCGAAGTTTGGTTACTGTTAATTAATATTTAATCACTTTCATCGTGTATAGACATCCAAATAATAATAAAAATTTTAATAACAAATCAATAATCGAGAATCATGAAAATACTATACATTCTTCCATTTTATTTTAAAATGAAAGAACATTTAAGAAATGTGACAAATTTGGAAATCAGAGAGTTTAAAATTATTAAAACTTTCGTGAAGTAACGTACAGCAATGTACGTTCGTTTGTGATCATGAGCATCGGACAAATAATGATCGTGGTCCCACCCATGAAAACTGTAAATTAACAAAAAAAAAAGTTTTGTTTCAAGAAAGTGGGTGTGATTTAAAAATAATACATAGTTTAAAATCCTGTTCACAAATAATACGTTACTGTCAAACACAAATTGCTTAATACAAAAAAAAAAGATGAAAAAAATGGCTTCCGTAAGTTAATGATAAATTGAATAGAGAGTATTTATAAAAACAATCTTAACTTGGTTAAGAAATGTTTCCCATAAAAGAATTCATCCAAAACATTTTTTTTCTGGATCACTGTGCTTCATCCCGAAATTCGGGAAGACTAGGCGCAGCCTTTACAGAAATTTTCTCTTTTTTAAAACATTTCAATGCGTAAAATTAACGAAAACCCTATTTTGCACTTTTTTTTAATTGTAAAAAGGTACAGAAGGTTTGAAAATTATCCTTTGGCAATGTTCTAGGGTAGAGGAGAGTTCGAACGAGTATGACATGGTATGCATACAAAGGACAATGGCGAACCCCCCGCGAGGTGTTTGCACACGCGGCAGCTGTCGACAGGTTGCCTAAGGCCGCAAAGCGTTAAATACTACGGTTTCTCTGTTTTTTCGTGGTTCGCGAAACACTGAGGAAAAAGGTCGAAAAATTTCCCTCGAGACTATCCAAATAAAAGAAATGATTTCTGGAAGAGTTACTGTTGTATGGAAATATGTGAAGAATAAACAGGGCAAAGGAAAGAGGAAAAAAGAATTTCACATGAAATAATAAGAAATCCCTTGAAATAATTTTAATACTTTGGACACTTTGACATTTTTTTCAACTTTTTAAAATCCAGAAATATCTTCTGAAATATTTGGAAGTTTTGTATAATCTTTAGAAATCCTTATTATCTGGTGTACAATCAAGATTCGAATGATCAAGCCCTCCGTATTAAAGAATTGGCGACATTGAATAACGTTTTTATTAAATAAAATAAAATTATATTGTCTTATCCAAGTAGATAATTTAAGACATGTACATATTAGCGAGAACCGTGAAATATTTCGCCCCTATAACGACCACAAATTGAATTACAGTAATAAATTGAGTTTAATTTAGAAAGATGGTTATAGCAGGCGTAACGATGGTATACCAGGCGTGGGAAAGTTTTGTGAGGGGAGGGGGTGTAGATCTCGATAAGAACAAAAAATTTTCATTCGAAACTTTCTATAATCAAAAATTCATTAAAGTTTAGTCAAATATATACATAATTGATTGTAAGAAATCGTTTTTAATAGGGTTTCGTATCCCTTTCTAACAAGGAGGAGAAATAAGGGGAAGCATAGAAAGTGAGGGAAAGTAAGAGGAGGTGGTGTGAAGAGGAATTATGGGAGGAAATATAGAGGAAATGTAGGGTAAATGAGGTCAAGTGTGGGGTGGAAGAGCACAGTAGTAGAAGAAGCGTTAGGAAGTAGGTAAAGTGAGGAGAACTTATGGGAGGTAAAGTAGAGAAAATAATGGAAAATGAAGGAAGGGCATATAGAAGAATGGTGGGAAGGGAAGTAGGAGAAGCGAGTGGAAATTAGGGTACGTATATAATTGAGGTGCGGGGCCACTAGGGAAGATAGATGAATCTGAAGGGAGAAGAAGAAAGAAAAGTAAGTTAAGGGGATGTGAAAGGAAATTATGGGACAAATGACAGGGACTGAGGGATGGGGGAGTAAAGAAGTAGGAGAATTTAAGGGGTTAGGGGGGCCGTGGGAATCAGGAAAAGTTAGAGGAAATTATGGGAGATAACGTATACAAAATTATGAAAAATAAGGGGAAGGGATTTTAAATAATAGGTCGCATGGTAGGAATGGAAGTAGAGGAAGTGATAAGAGCGAAAGTATTAAACGTGGAGAAGATGAGAGTGAGGATGTAGATGAGTTGGAAAGAAACTAGGAAACTAAGGGGGAACAAACGGAAGGGAAAGTTAGGGAAGAGAAGGGAAATTAGAATAGGGAAGTGAAGATAAATGTGGGATGGTAAAGTAGGGAAAGGGGAGTTTTAGCAGTGGAGGTGAAGAGAGGAGGAAGTAGATAAGGAAGACGTTACGCAAAGGAGGGAAACAAAAGTTAAAGTGTAGTAAGGGGAAGGAATAGGAATAAAATTTAATCATTAAAATTGTTCGAAAATCCGAATTTTGTTTTAGTTTAGTAAAATATATACATTTAAAGGATCCTTTCTTTTTCGACAGGATCAGCGTACTTTTATTTATTTGTCACACCGATTGGATTCAAAGGTTATTTGCGAGATCGCGAGTTCCCGGATTCATTCCGAGCGCAGACAAACAAGAGGAAGAAATCGAGAAAGGGGAACAACAAGAAGTCAAAAAAAGAAGGGGGAAACGTACGTCCACACTCTAGCGTAACAACCTGCCGAGGAAGAGTGAAATTCTCGATTCTCTGCTGCCGAAGGGCAGATTCAGGCAATAAGAAAAGAAGCAGGGAACAAAAAGGAAATGAGATGGAGTGATTCCGTGAATTTCAGATCGTTCTCACCTATATAGGATGTCTCACTAAAATCCATCTCATCTACGTTTAGTTACCGAAATAAGAAGCCTCGAGTTTTATTTTCTGAAAAACTTTTTGATTTTTTTTATTTAATCTGGAAAAAATATGTTATTATTTACCGCGAACCAAAAAGTTAATTTTTAACTAAATAGTTGCATTTTCTATCAAAACTACTAACTTTCGAGAAATAGATATATTTTGAATCAAAAACTTGTATTTTCTACCAAGAAAAATAATTTGCTGCAAAAAAGACGAATTTTTGACAAAATACAGGATTTGCCAACAAAATAGTTACATTTTCAATCAACTTTTAAACAAATATTTGAAATCTGAAACAAAAAATATGAATTCTGAAAGAGAGATGCAATATTTGATATTTCAACTTAAAAATATTTCAATTTTATATAAAAAAAAAAGAGTTGAATTTATCCTAAAAAGGCAAAGTTTCAATAAAATAGTTTAATCCACTGGAAAAACAGAACAATTTCCCTTTAAACAGTTGAATTTAAAAAAAAAGGATGAGATTTCTACCAAACGGGATCAATTTTCAAAAAAATAGTTCAATTTTCTACCGGTGAGATGAGTTTTCAAACATTTTTTAAACTGGCTCAAATTATTCTTTAACATTTGTTAAACTTCCCAAATTAAACAAATACCCTCAAAATCGTCCAGATCATTATTAAAATTTGTAGAAATCTGTTGAAATTTTTCAAAAATATCCTAAAAAATAATTTTTTGATTTTCCCAGCAATTTTGAAAGAAAAATTGAAACCATACAAAGTTTTCAAAACGGTTGAATTTTTTTCCGAAATCTGCCAAAACGTCTAAACCTACTTTTAAATCGTTTATAATTATTCACATTTTCCCTAAAATTTGGTTCAAATTCTTCAAGAGTAAAAAAATTGCTTTCAACTATTCCAGGTTCTTTTTTGAAAATAATTAAAAATCTTTTGCCATGTTTTAAAATCTTTTTGAATAATCTTTTAAAATCAATTTTTATAATAAAAACTCATTAAAAATTTTTCCGCGAATCTTAAGAATTTATTAAATCCTGAAATATTTCAAAATTTCAGTTTTAAATTTCCAATAGTCTACATTTAGTTAAAAAAATGTTTAGAATTCTGTCTCCTGAAATTTTTTTATTATCCTAAAATTATTCAAAGTCCTGTAAAAGCTTCAAAATTTTATCTTTGACTTCTCGAAAATCCACGTGCGGTTTTCAATTTTTTGAAATTATTTCAAATTTTTAATTTTCTTGAAACCATTAAGAATTCTCAACAATTTTCTTTTGAAATCTTTTCCAGTTTAAAATTATTTTTTTATTTTTTCAAAACTTGTATATATCTCTTAAACTTACTAAATCTTTTTCTAACATTTTTTTGCCAATCTTCTAATCTTTTGTTGTTGAAATTTTAAGAAATGAAATATGGCATTTTTAAAACCCTTTTTAAATATATTTTTTTTAATTTGCTTTTCAATATGAAAAATCGTTAAGAATTTTACCAGGAATCTCAAGAACATTTTTTGTTCTCCTGAAATCAACCAAAATTTAAAAAAAATTCTTGTTCGAAATCTTCAAAAATCTACATTATTTTTTAATCTTTTCAAAACTTCTAAAACTTCAAAATATCTTTTGAAATAATATGAATAATCCTTACTTTTTTCAAATCCTGCAAAATTAGAATAAAATTACCTTAAAATCTCTTTGAAAATCTAAAAAAGTCAGAAATGGTGAGAACAGAATTATTTCCAAATATAAAAAAAATATTTTCTTTCATCTATAATATTTAAAAATATTCAGAAGGATATTTTATCAGTCAAAGAAAAGGTTCTTTGATCCAAAGAATTTGTTTAATTCTGAGAAATGGTTTTTCGTTCAAATGACCATTTTTCTTTGATTTACAATGATTTGCTACATTTGAAACCCATTTTTGTTTAAGTGAAAAAAGTTAAGGAAATGGTTTTTTTAATACGAAATAAATATTTTTCTAAACGGAAACATTTAAAATTGAAGAATTATTATTTCTGAAACCTGACTTTAGCAATATAAAATAATATTCTAAAAGTTGAGAAAATAACTAAATGTCCTTTGAAAATGAAGTATTATCTCAGGAAGACACCCCTTAGATCGAAAGCAAATTCTACTTCTATAGATAGTAGCTTTCTATTATTCAGTGCCTGTTACTCCTCTTTCCTCTTTTCTCCTTACTCCACTTCACTCATTTCTTCAAGAAAATCGGAAAAGACAGAAAAAGTTGAAAAAGGGAACGAAAGCGAGAGCCAAATCTAACGAAAACAATAAAGAACGATTTCTTCCGCCTTAGAGAATCCACTTCAGGTGGATACAGAAAGATAACCAAGAACGCACCATGACATCTTATTATGTTTGTCATGATCCTACCTCTGTTGTACTCGACCCTTTATTCGTCCCTATTATAGGAAAAATATCTGGAAATCTTGCCCTCACAAATAAAAGTAAAAGAAATTTGAGATAATCAGCCTGCTGCTCTCCACTGTCAACCATTTTTTATAATGAACTAGAATTACCCTTTCATTAAATAAATGTTGATCAAATTTGACTTGACGCGCGTGTAATAATCCGACACCGTACACCTAATATTTTTTAACATTTAAGAAACAAATATAAACAATACATTTTCAAAGTAGTTTCGGATAAACTATTCATCAAAATACAATTAAATTCGACTATTTAAAGTTGATTCGAATTTTCTATAAGACTTCATTTACCGTATTTTCTGGACATATTTATCACATAAATGTATAAAGTTGTTTTGTTTTTACATCAAATTTTTGTTTGAAGTTCAAAAATGAGGAAAATGTGACATTTATGTTCATGATGAAATTAACGGTTAATGTTTGCTAGTTCTATTTGTCGATTTTTTTGCAGACATTTAATCTTTTTGATGCAAATTTCATCTTTTTGGTGCAAATTTCATTTTTTTGGTTGAAAATTTAACTATTTCCTTGAAAATATATTCTATTTGATTAAAAACTTATTTCTCTGGCTGAAAATCAAATTCTTTCATTTTTTGTTGAAATTTTATCTTTTTAGTTGATAATTCATCTATTTTGTTGAAATTGTTTTTCTTTGTTGTATAAAATTACCCTTTTTGTTGCAAATTCAACTATTAGATTGCAAATCCCATTAAGAATTTAAATATTTGGTCGAAAAATCATGTATTTCATAAAAAATTATTCTTTTTTGGCAGGAAATAGATCTTCTTCGTTAAAAATTATTTTTTTTATTGAAAACTAAGTTTTGTAAATGAAAATTTTTAAATTACATTTTTCGTTGAAATTTTGTTTATAGACATTTCATCTTTTTAGTTAAAAATTCATCTGTTATGTTGAAAATATGCAACTATTTTCTTGAAACTTCCTTTTTTTGGTTGACAATTGATCTATTTTGTTGAAACTTTGTTTGTTTTTTTTTTAGAAAAGTATCCTTTTTAGTTAAAAATTCTACTATTAGATTGCTTTTTCCATAAAAATTAAAATATTTGGTTGAAAATTAATATATTTTATGAAAAAATATTCTTTTTTATAGAAAATTAATCATCTTGGTTAAAATTTTATTTCCTTGATTCAAAAATAGTTTTTTTTTTAATTAATGTTTTTAACTAAAACTGTAACCATTCCATTTTCCGTCGAAAAAATTATGTATAGACCTTTTGGTAGATCTTCTTGATTAAGAATTCATACGTTAATTATGTTGAAAATAAACCTATTTCATTTTTTATTTGAAGATTCATAATTTCAGTTATAATACCTCATTTTTTTGGTTAAACAGTTACTTTTTAATTTAATATTAGACTAGTTTGTTGAAGGCTTAACTTCTTAGTTTTAAATCAACATTTTTCTTGAGAATTTAAATGTTTTATAGAAAATTCGTCTTTTTGGCTCGAAAATTCAAAAATTTGGTATAATATTGATCTATTTGGTAGAAAATTAAACTGCTTCATCTTTTTCGCTTTCAAAATTTAAATATTTAATTAAAAAAAATAGAAAAGGAAAAATATAAACTAAAAACTAATCAAATAAAATTAAGACTAACATCACATACATTGTTCAAACTGTTTAGTTGAAAATGTATGTCATTTGTTTCATAATCGTTTTTTTTTCAGAAAATGTAACTATTTGTTTAAAAATTCATCTTTTTTTTTTAATCCATCTTTTTTTGTAGAAAATTAATCTTCTTAGTGAAAAGTTCAATTTTTTGGTTGTAGTTTAAATTTTTTTTGAGAGAGAATTCATCTTGTTGGTTGAAAATTATTTTTTTTCTGAAATTATTTCTTTTGAATAAAAATTTAACTGCTCCATTGAAACTTCTTGATTGAAAATTTAACCACTTTTTTGAAAATTGATTTTTTTTAGTTTAAAAGATCATCTGTTTTTGAATTAATTTCCTCTTTTTTAGAAAAATTATAACTTTTCGGTTGACAAATAACCTCCTTTGGTTGAAAATTCAAATGTTTGTTGTAAATTTGTCCTTTTTCATTTAATCCAACTGCTTTTTATTTAAAATAAAAATCTTTTTTTGGTTAAGATATAAACTACTATCTTTTTTGTTGAGAAATTTACGATTCATCTTTTTTTAGTAAAAAATTCTACTCCTGGGTAAAAAGCTGAAATCCTTTGAAAATTCATAAGAAAGAGTCAGAGAGTGGCAATCATCTGACGTTATTTTCAGATCACCCCTAAATAAATTTAATAAAAAAATTTTTTCGGAAAAATTGACGTTTAAAAAAACTTTGTAAGTAGAAGTGACGAAATAGTGGTAATAGTCGTCCATAATTCTGGGAATATAGGGTCTTACTTTTAATTTTCTTCAAAATAGTAGCAAAATAGTGTCTTTGCTTAGAAAAGTGTGAAATAGTGTCATTAGTCTAAGGCCTGGAATTTGGATAAAAATGTCTGTAAGCGAAAAGTTGCATTTAAAAAAAATTAAAACAAAATAAACATGTATCTACTCACTAGAAAAGGGCACAATAACCAAAGAACTACAATTTTTGTTAACGCACCTGAAACAAAAGCAATATAATATTTTTAATGGAAAATTAAAGTTATTTTAATAGTATAGTATATTCAGGATTTAGCATTAATCTAAAAAACATCTTTCCCTCGATCTTTCCTATTGTTTTCAATTTGTTTTCCAATTACAAATTTCTACTCAAGCTTAATTTTTTTTACTACCTCTAAAGTTAAACCACAACGAATGCTTTTCAGCTTTACCTTTTACTTTTGTTTCTGAAGCTTATTGGCCTCCCTTTGTAATTTAGAGTTTTTGCAAGACGCACCGGAAATGGAAGAGTTTCCTGTTGCAGAGGAAAATGAAATAAAACGAAAAGCGAGATCGTTTCAGTAAGCAAGGGGTGATTTTTTCACGTTGTATCGAGATTTTCCGCATTGGAGAGATTTCTGCTTCCTGTTTTCCTTCATTTTTCCTGCCCAACCTTTTAACCAGTAGATCTCATTTCAGAGAAAAAATATTTATCTTCGGTCCAATTAAAAATTTTGCGTTTTCGATTCCAATTTTCGATTATGAATTTTCTCCCAAAAAATTTAAATGTTCATCATAAGAGTTGAGTTTACAAGCTAAAAAGTTGAATGCTTTAAGAAATATTTTTTACTTCTAAAATCGAGAAAATGAATTTTTTACCGTAAAGTGACGAATTATTAAAAAAACATGAAAGCTACATATATGTTTCATTTAAAAAGTAAAAAAATTCAATCAAAATGTTGAATTTTGAAGCCTAAGAAAACGTACTTTTTATATAAAACAGTTGTATTTTCAACCATCAGAAATATGAATTTCTACAAAAAAAGGTAATTATCAACTACACATCTGAATTCTTGACCAAATAGTTGAATTTTCTACCAAACTGTTGTAATTTATTAAAAGAGTTGCATTTTGCACCCTAAAAAAATATATAATTTTTACAAAAAGAGATGAATGTTCAACACAAAAAGACGAATTATTTGGAAAACATTTGACTTCTAAACCAGAAAAGATGAATTAAAAAAAAAAGTTAATTATCAGAAAAAAATTACAGTTGTGACCAAATAATTGACCTTTCAAGCAAAACTGACGAATTTTTAACAAAAAGTTCAATTTTTAACTTACAAAGATGACTTTTCAAATTAAAGAAAAGAATTTTTAAAAAACGAGTTGAGTTTTGAACCAAAAAATATTTTTCTATGAGAAATTGAAAAAGATGCAACCAAGCTGTTGAATTTGTAAGACAAATAACGAATATTCAAAAAAAAAGTTGAATTTTCAACTAAAAAGTTTTTTTTTCACAAATTGTGTAATTTACAACTCAAAATGCCGAATTTAAGAGCAAAAATAGGATCTTTATATCATATAAAATGTTTGAATTCTTAACTATAAAGTTAAGTTTACAACCAAATAGTAGAATTTTCTACCAATTTGTTTAAATCTCAAGTAAAATATTCAATTTTTTTACATAAACGTTGAATTTTTAATTCAACAAATTATATTTTCCAACAAATACTTTATTTTCTACCACATCGTTGGATTTTCAACAAAAAAGTTAATTTTGATCCAAATTCTTGAATTTTCAACAAAAAAGTTACTTTTAAACAAAATGGATGACTTTTCAACAAAAGAAACGATTTTTTGACCAAACAAAATAGATTTTTTACAAAATAGTTCAGCTTTCAGTCAAGCAGTTGAATTTTCAATCAAAGAAGATGATTTTTTACAATTTAGTTGAATTTACAACAAATAATTAATTTTTTTAAGAAAAAAGATGAATTCTAAATCAAAAATATAATGGTAAATTTTCTGATTAAAAAGAATTGATATTTCGCCAAAAAGATGACTTTTCTACCATAAATTAAGGAATCTTCAGAACGAAGGGATGCATTTTTTAACCAAAAAGACAAGTGTTCAACAAAATAGTTGAATTTTCAACCAAAAGAAAATATTTAAATTAAAAAGGAAAATGTAGTAAAAAGTTATATTTTCGGAACCAAAAATATCACAGTAGAATTTTTTATTAAAAAGACGTAAATTTCATCCGAAAAAAATTAATTCTACAAAATTATGAATTTTCGATTCAAAAGAATAAATTTTCTACCTGCATATATTTATTTTTAAACAAAAAAGACGAATTTTGAACAAAAGAGATGCATTCTCTAGCCAAAAATAAAAATGTTCTACAAAACAGTTGAAATTTCATTAACATTTTTTTTTACAAAAGTGTACATTTTTAAGCCAATAGTTGAATATTCAACCGAAAAAGACCAATAATTCCACGAAAAAGACGAAATTTCTATAAAACAGTTAAATGTTCAACCCGAAAATATTAACTTTAAACAAAAAATGTAATTTTTAACTAAACAGTTAAATTGAGACAGTTGAACGAAATGGTTGTAAATAAAAAAAAATAGTTAAAACATCAACTACAAGAAGTAATGTTCAACATTAAAAGACGAATTTTCAACTAGAAAACGTAAAAACTATTGAGATTTCAATAAACACGAAGATGAAAAAACATGCATTTTCCAACAGCTTTCAAACTTCAGCAATAACAAAAAATTAATTTTTCCCCAATAAAGAAGAATTATCAAGGAAAAATGTAATAGTTGATAATTTAACGACCAAATTCATTTTAAGGTATTTATGGTGCCAAAAGTCCGATACATACAAAAATATAGTTTTTCTATCATTTTGATAATCAGAATATTATAACTGATGGCATTTCAAATAAAAAATATTATTTTTCATGAATAATGTTAAAATTCACTTAAAAAACATTTATTTTAAACTCTTTTGCAATTAAATTTTTTCTGACCGCCGCGCAGTGGAAAAAAATTTACTTTATGGTTCATGCATAGAGTAACATTAGTTAAACATGTCTCAATATTAAACAATAAACAAGACAAATTTTTATAAACAAATTATTTGTTGAAAAAATGTTTTCTACGATTTTCCATAGTTTTATAATTTATATAGCAAGACATTTAAATGGAAACAATATTATATTAAAAAAATTTCTCTTAAGATTATAACTGTTATGTTATAAACAAATTTAATGAACAAATTCAGTAATCAGGCATTTTTCGATAAAAAACTTCTTTTTTTTAATGTCATTTTTTTTAATTAAGAAGTTCATGATAATTTTAGAATAATCCACAATCTTTTGATTAATCTTATGTTTTTTTAAACAAATTTAATAAACAAATGCATTATTCGATTATTTGTCGGCAAAAAATTCTTTTTTTTCAATGCCGTCTTTTAAATTGGGAACCTAATGACAATTTTAGCAAAATTTATTATAAATTGATAAATCTTACGATTTCTTTAAACATATTTAATAAACAAATGCATTAATCAGGAATTTGTTAGAAGAAAATTTCGTTTTTTTATATGACAACTTTTTAAATTAGGAACTTCATGATAACTTCAGCAAAATTAATAATTTTTTGATAAATTTTATGATCTTTTAAAACAAATATAATAAACAAATGCATTACAAGGGTATCTGTCGACAGAAAATTCTTTCTTTTTTCGATGTCAGACTTTTAATTGGGATCTTCACAATAAATTCAGTAAAATTCCTGATGAGTTGATAAATTTTATGATTTTTAAAACAAATTCATAATTCAGGCATCTGCAGACGGAAAAATTCATTTTTTTTATGTCAGTCTTTTTAATTGAGAACTGCATAATGATTTCAGCAAAATTCAAAATTGGTAGCTAATTTTTTTTAACAAATGTAATAAGCAAATGAATTATTCGGGCATCTGTAGATAAAAAAATTATTATTTTTCGAACTCAGTTTTTTTAAAATTCGGAACAGCCTAATGATTTAAGCAAAATTCATACTTGATTCATAAATTTTACTATTTTTTATACCAATATAGTAAACAAATTCATTATTCCGGCATCTGTAGATGACATTTTTTTTCTACATCAGTCTTTTTAACTGGGAACTTATTGATAATTGCTGCAACATTCAAAATTAGTTGATATATTTGATGATTCCTTCAAACAATTTCAATAAACAATGCATCATTTGGTGATTTCTCTATGGAAATACACGTCTTTTTCAATGTCATTGGTTTATGAAGCTACACCATAATAATTCAGCTTGGATTTCTCTATTCATTTGTTTGTTGAGCTACACTCTGGAATAATGCATTTAGTTATTAAATTAGTTTTAAGTAAATATATAATTTATTAAGATATTATTAATTTTTCTAAAATCATCATCAAGTTGACAATTAAAAAGACTGACATCGAAAAAAAGAATTTTTCCGTCGACAGATGCCCCAACAATGCATTTGTTTATCAAATTTGTTTTATAAAATCATGAAATTGAAAAACAATTCTGTAGACAAGTGCCTGATTAAAGCATTTGTTCATTAAATTAATTGAAAGAAATAATAAAATTTATCAACTTGTTATGAATGTTGCTGAAATTGTCATAAAGTTCCAAATTTAAAAGACTGGCATTGAAAAACCCGAATTTTTCTGTTGATAAATTCCCGAATAATGCATTTTTTTATTAAATTTGTATCAAAAAATCATAAAATTTTTCAACAAATGATGAATTTTGCTAAAATCATCATAAAGTTCCTAATTAAAAAAATGATATCGAAGAACAACGAATTTTTCTGTCGAGAAATTTGTTCATTAAATTTGTTTATAATATAAACAATTATAATATTAAGAGCAAATTTTTTAAATATACTATTTTTCCCATTTAAATTTCGTGCAATATAACTTGAAAAAACTTATAATAATGGAAAATCGTAGAAAAAATTTGTTCAACAAATAATTTGTTTATAAATTTTGGTTTGTTCATTGTATAATATTGAAAAATCTTTAACTAATCTTACTCTTTGCACCTTAGGCGATTTCAACAATTTTTCTGTTATTAAGGAGCACCGAGAACGTCAAATAGAAAAATGGCAATTTTTCGCCATATTTGTTTATTTATAAAAAAATTGAAAACCTAATTTAAAAATCCGGCACATTAACTCTATTATAAATTTTATCAGCTTTTTTATCCATTCTTTTCGTCCAAAATCGGTCAATATTTGTGGGCTGCACATTATTTTGAATCGGAAAAAGTAATTTTTTTCCCACTGTGCGTCACTTCTTACGATTTTTGGAAAAATGATTTCATTTTAATAAATAACGGTTTATTTTTTCTAGGAAAACATTCACTAAAACTCTACTATTACTAATTTTCAAAATAACTAAATAATCTTAAAATATATTTATTTGTTTAAAAAATGTTTTGTTGTTTTAAATTTATTTATCTAGCGACTTCAGCCATAGAAAAATTTGCTTTTAAATTTGAAAACAGTAGAGTTGTAGAGAATGTTTTCCCGAAAGAAATAATCCCTCATTTATTAACATGCAATCATTTTTCAAACATTGGTAAGAAGCGCCGGTCTGAAAAATTTCATTTGCAAAAAACATGATTAAAATTAAAGTTTTTTGTGTGAATATTATCATTTTTCATGAAGAATAATGTTTTTTATTTGAAATGACATCAATTATAATATTTCGATTCTTAAAATCATAGAAAAACTATTTTTTCAGATATCTGACATTTGGCACGAGAACTATCTTAACTCGAAAACAATTGAATTCAACCAGAACATAAAAAACATAATTTGTGATGAGAATGTGCCCACGCAGCGGACGGATTTTTTATTGTTAATGTCGTGTTTCACAATTAACACACAAAATATACATGCTATCAAAAAGTTATCTATAACAAATTTGTAGATCTTTTTGGAATGCATAATTTTTGTTCAGTCAACTTTTTACCCGTTTTGCACATTTTAACCGTAAAATGTAATTATTTTATTTTTCGTTCTTTTTTATTCAGTCAAAATTGGAATTTTCAAAAAAAAAAAATTAAAAAGGTGTTTGAACAATCTTGTAGGACATTGAAAAAGAAACAGTTTTCTTATCTTGACATTTTTCCATATCATGCGTCATTTGGCTTAAAATGTTAATTTTCTTGTGTTTTTTGAAATGTTGTAAATGCTATAACTGTGGTAAATTTTGGTTTTATAACCAAAAGTCATTAGGATAAATTTTTGGTCTGATTGAATACTATGATATTCCGTACAGATAATTTTTAAATTTTAAAAAAAGTGGTCTCAAAAATTTTCAAAATACGCTCACTTTTTGAATTTTCACCCAAAATGGTTGGCTAACGAACTTAACCTTTATTTTAGGACACTAAAAGAGTATACCAAAGGCCAATCCAATCTGTTAATTCTTTTGAAAGTTATCGTGCAGACAAACTAAAAATCTATAGACACACGCACACACACGCATACACACAGACAGACAGATACATTCGACAAAAACAAGGGGGGGGGGGGTCAAATTTTACACACATCTAATACTTTCTCTTGATGAGAATGTAAAAAGATTCATTTTCAACAAAACAGTTGCATTTTTATTCAGAAAAAATGAATTTTTTAGCAAAAAAAAACAGAAACAAATTTGCAACTAAGAAAGATTTACCAGCTAAGAAAAAAATGCCACCCAAATCATGAAATTTGCAAGCCAAAAAGATGAACTTTCTATAAAGCAGTTCAATTTTCAAACCATAAATAAAAATGTCTTACAAACAAAAAGTTCACCAATGATTTTAACAAAGAAGATGACTTTTAATAGTTGACTTTTAGCTATTATTTACTTTTAACTATTATTTAATAATAGTTGACTTTTAACAAAAAAGATTAATTTTTAATCCAAAAGGTGGAATATTCTATCCAAAAGTACAACTTTTCTTTATTTTATTATTTTTTTAAGGAAAGTTCTTACTTAAGTAATGATTTGTCTCAGACCCAGTACTCTAACGGTAGTAGGCATTTAAAATATAAAAAGGGCCGAAATGTTTGTTCATTTATATTATAAATAATATATTTACTATAACAAAAAGATTATGCATATTTTTAATTGCAGTTGGAACAATATTTATGATAAAATAAACTTGGAAAAAATGTTTGTTTCAGTACGCTCAGAACTTCAGGTACATGTATAGTAGTTGAATTTTCAACTAAAAGCTTTTACTTTTGAGCTGAGAATTGATCAAGCAAACTGTCAGTTAAGGAAATTATTTGTGTTTTGCCCTCTGGTTCTCTATAAAACAAGATAAAAAAGAGAAATTCTTTAAAAAGCGGGAATAGGGGAAAGAGTATGTCTGCAAATCTTTTGAATGGAAAACTAAAGAGTCAAGCAATAAAAGACGCAAAGAATTGTAAAATGTTACAATCTTTTTTCACATTAGAATGTTTCAAACTGAGTTTTTCTTCTTCCCTTCCATATTTCAGTTTTTATTTTTGACTCAACTCATAAAGTGCTGTTCTCTTGAAAGAGCATAATGTTACAAAACTTTTTTGTTGAGATTTCGCTCATGTAAAATACACGAACCATTAAGGGCTGAAGAGGCGAGAGTCTGACTAATGGAAGGACGGCCATCGTGAGGAATAATTGTCGACAAAGTCCAATGACCGACGTCAGAGACACAACGTCGATCATCCATTTTTTTCTTTTTTTTCAGTTTTATTATTCAGGTTCTATTTCTGGTGTGAGATGAATATTCCCTTACCTTTGTCCGCCCGAATAATGAAGTTTCCGATAGCATCTCTGAAACCAAAATTATCGTGGCGAGAAAAGCGCGAAGTGAAATCACTTTTTGTCGGTTCCTCTTCATATTAATTGCACGATCCAAATCACTCCTTTCTCCTCAAGTTTTCAATCTGATGCTTTTCGGTAAGCCGCTGATTTAATATTTTTACATTTCTAACAGCTGCGTCAGAACTGTTCCATATTTTACACTACAGCCGCAAATTGTCGGTACGACCAGCACGAGTACTTTAAAAAATCGCTGCTGACCTTGAAATGTGATTACTCGTTAAAAAAAGGAGCAGGGAACTTTTAAAAAGAAACTTCAAACACACTTAAAAGCTTATTAATGCAAACTCATGATAAAAAACAAGAATCCAACCACAAAATTTTAACCACAACGAACAAACAAAAAAACAAAAAACACCTATTGTAATCTGAAAAAAATAACAATAATTTTCGGACAAAAATAAAAAAGAGGAAAGAAAAATGAGCGGTAATGCAATTTTTTATATTTTTTATTTTAAATGTTATTTTATTGTAATTTGATGATAATAAAAATAAAAAGGACGAAAGAAAGAAAAAAGGAAGGGGATGTGGTTGGCTGCCTTCTCATTTTTCTTTCCTCTTTTTTATTTTTGTCCAAAAATCATTTTTTTTCAGATTACAATAGGAGTTTTTTGTTTTTGCTTGTTCGTTGTGCACGTTAAATAGGATTCTTAATTTGGATTTTAATCTAATTTAAATTCCTTCAATTTTGATAAAGCTTATTAAATTCCGCGTGAAATGATCTTTAATAAAGATTTATTTGACCATTAGAAGATAATATATCACATGAGAAGTTTACAAAAAATGCTAGCTCTTTTAAACTTAACCAGTACAATTTTCACTGGTTTAATCAGTACTATGAATTTTCACTGGTAAGCCAGTGATTTTTCCACTTTGAATGGGTGAACCAGTAAGTGACAGCTAAAAATATCAGATGACTACTGATGCTGGGGAACCAGTGAACTTTACTGATTAAAAAAATGAAGGAATTTCACTGATTGTACCAGTAAAGTTTCACTGATTGTCAGTGCAACACTTATAGCTGTTTCAATTAGTGAGATTTCACTGGAAATCAGTGATATATCAGTTCATTTTAAGAGAGAGAATTTTTCAAATTTTGTACCTCGACTTTAATTTGTACCATGACCTACGAAAATTGTCAAAAAACCTGAAATTAAAATTATTTCTTGAAAAAAAGATCCTATTCCATCTTCACTCCATTTGGAATCGAACTACAAAACTTCTGATTTCCGGTCAGGTGCTTTTCCAATTAAGCTATTAGAGGGATCAGAATAAGAACTCTTAATTCAAGAAAATAACGCTAATTTTTAGCTAGGTGTTAATGGTACAAGTAATTACTTTTAAATTAATCTGCTATATCATCAGAGATGGTAACCTTATCGACAGTAAATCATCCTTCCAAACGTCGGTAAGGTTACCATCTCTGATAATATAGCAGATTAATTTTTTTTAATCTGAAAATCATAATACACAGTCGATGATGTCCTATCTTTAATTTAAACTGATAAAACTTTTAAATCTTTACGGATTCTCAAGATACGATTAAGAATGTCCAAGCGAGTCTGTGCCAAGTTTGAATCGACTTTTAAGTCAAAAATACGATTTTTCATCCAAATGGTTACATTTTCAATCTAAAAACATTATTTTTCAAACAAATAAATTAATTTCTAACTAAAAAAACAACAATTCTTCATCCAAAAATGGAACATTTAAATTTTCAGTTTAAAAAGTTGTATTTCAGCAACAACAAAAAAACGAACTTTCAATCAAAGCGATGAATCTTTAAACCAAGAAAATGAACTCTCAACCAAGAAAGATAAATTCTCAAAGAAAAAATAACAGTTCAAATTTCCACCAAAAATATTTGAATGGATATAATAAGAAACAGTTAAATTTTACCAAACAAAAAATACATTTTCAACAAAATACTTGAATTTTCAAACATATAGTTGCATTTTCAACTAAACGAAAAGAATTTTTCTGCAAAAAATGGAACAGTTAAATTTTTAGTCTAAAGAAAATGATATTTTAGCAAAGAAAAAAACCTACAACCAAAGCAAGGAATCTTCCAACCAAAAAAATAAATTGTAAAATAAAAAAAATAAATTCTTAATGAAAAATATAATGGTTGACATGTCCGCCAAAAAGATTTGAATTTCTAGACTAAGAATTTTTTTCTAATATGAAAAATATTTTGTTAAAAATTCGTCTCTTTTGAATGAAAGTGCAACTATTTTTTTTTAAAGGTAACTGTTTGGTTGAAAATCAATTTTTCTTCTTGATATTGCTACTATTTGGTTCAAAATTTATCTTTCGTATTTTAAAATGATAAAAGTTTAGTAACTTTTAGTGTCACTCATAAAAATATTATTTCTAAATTATTTTGTGAGTAAATTTAATATTTGAAATTTTGCGACCCTTTTGCACCAAATTTGGCCCTATGGTACACATCTAGGGAAAAAATTCTAAAAATATTTTAACAGTTTAGCAAAATAATAAGGAGAAATGTTGATTATTTTCAGAGTAATTTAAATTCTTCGAAAAAATTGAAATTAAACGTTTTTGTATAATATTTTTTTATTAAATTGACAGTTTGCTTCAATTTGGAAGGCTGTAATGAAAAATACATTTTTTGCATAAGAGAAAAATATAGCATGTTTCTTCGATTTGAGCAAAAGTAATTTCATATGTGGAATTTTCAACTTTTTCAAAAAATATGTGCATTTAATTAAATAAAAAAACAGTTTGAACAATGTCTAAATTAAAAAATAAATTTTTTTATTTAAAATTTTTTATTGCGGTTTAGGTGCTCACTAGGAAACCTGCAGATTCGAAAACTTTGCCATTATTAATTTTTGAACCAATAGGAACATATCTTCGAATTTTCGAATCCAAAAAAAGAACAGAAGATATCCGATCAAGAATGTTTTTGTTTTGTGGGTTATCAAAATTTGATCAGCAAAAAAAGTTTGAACACAAATAGGCCGAGAATATACACTAATATCTAGTGTTTACGACTTTTTTAATGTTTTCTGGCGAAAGGCGTTTTACAAATATTTCATTTTCAAACACTTAACTTTTAAGAGTATACAATAGTTTTTATTTTCAATATTCAAATCTTGTTTTCTAATGTCTTAAATTTTTCTTTATGATTTTTAAAAAATAAATGGAAATTGAAAAAATATAAAAAAGGGTACAAAATTATCGATTTTAGGCATTTTATAAATTTAAGGGGGGAAATAGGGAATTAAATAAATAAATTTAGTATTCTGTTTAACCTCTTTAATATTTTCCGTTTCAGTCCTGAATTTAAAAGCGTTTCCGTTTCCTAAATCCATTCACATTGAGACATTTCGTCGACCCTTGATATATTTTTGTTCGTGAAATGGACCAGACTTGCTAAAATCGTTAAACGCACACACACACACACACACGCACGGGAAGAAATTGCAATATACACCCATTTGTTCGCGGTCCATTAAAAACACAGGAGTTTTATTTGACCCGTTGTACGATTAAGAGAAAAAGTCCTTTGAACAAACCGCCAATGACGCTCGGCGTCGCGACGCCCACGAACCATGTTATCAATTTAATATCAATAAAAATCTCTCATCAATCAATCCATTTAACTAAAACTACAAATACACATTAATAAAGCCTAATTTCTTCTTTTTTTAAACTTTTTATAACTGGTAACTGATTGGTAAAAATAATCCAATCAATATTTGCGGGTGATTCCAAACCAATTAATTTACTGTATTGAACTTTCCAAAAAGTAAAAGAAATAATCCAAGAAATTTTAACGCATTTTTAAAATTGATAATATTTAATACATTTCGTTTACAAAAATTGAAGTAAAAAGATCTGTTTCAAGAAACTGAGGTAAATTTATTTGGACTCAATTAAAATAACTCTGATAATATTCGTTAGCAAATCCTTCAGATTGGAACGAATCATGAGTTTAGTGTCTCTATTTGAAATTTTTCATTTAAGATCGAAAATAAATATAATTTTTCTTGAATCATTCTTTTCAAAGTGATCATGAAAAAGATTTAAAATTAAAATGCAACATTCAGGGTGTGCGTTTTCATTAAGGAAAAAGTTGCCATCCATTTCCTGTATTTTTTTCTGATTCGCAAAGTTTTTTCACGATCATTGCAATAACAGATTCATGCTGTTAAAACGGAAATTTTTTCAATTGAAGTACTCAAAATATAACTACAACTAAGAGCAATTGAAGTGGAACTCTTGAACTTCTAATCTTTAAAATTAAAATTAAACAAATTTTTAAAGAAAACGATCCATTATTTACGCGCATAAAATGGAATCTTATACAAACAATTGAACAATTTAAAATAAATCCCATTAAACCGCAATATTCTGAACTTTTATAAATTGAACAGTTTATATATTTTTCATTAAAAAGTATAAATCTAGGTTTTCTTTTTCAATGCTCTTAGCAAAAAACTAAAAAGTTCCCTGCCTTTATTTGAATGTTAAACATACAAAATATTCCCTACTCAATAAAAATGTTATAACCAGAAAAATTGCCCTTTTCCACTTCAGAAGAACAATCAATAACCAAACTTGCCGCCCTTTCAATTCAATCAAATTTTTTTTAATTATCCTTCTTCCAATTTATAAAATATCGAAAATCGAAAGTTCATTCTTTCCAACTTGATCAAAATTTAAAAAATATAAAATTTCCCTCTGCCAATTCACGCAAAATTAAGGAAAAAAATGTCCTCGTTTTAAATTCAATAAATATGTTAAAAAATGTCCTCTTTCAATTCAGAATAAAATTAAACGCAAACATTTCTTCTCTTCCTTTTAAAATTAGAATTGTAAAGTCCAAACATTTTTTCACTCATAAATCCTTTTAAGTTGAATTTGTTTACTGACAAATTAAAAAGTTGTACGATAAATCTGATCCAAAAAATTCAGTTTCAAATATTTTGGTTTTATTTGATTTATTGCTAATTTCAAATAAACAGTTAAATATTGCTACATATTAAAAAAATTTAATTGAATGGGTTAAAAATGGAATATTTTAGATTCAAATAATATTTTAATAAGATTTAAAATTTACTTAATTTTACTAATTTGAAATTATTTAAAAAATCAAAATAGTCTATAAAGTGTCAATCAGACTTTCAAATATGTTTATGTTTAACTTTTAAGACTTTCGAATTGAAGGAGTTCAATTTTCAAAAATAAAATCTGTAAATTGTTTAATTTTGAATGGGTTCCGAATCGTCTGGTTAAATCAAATATTGTCAAAATTCAAACGGTTTTATTTTCTTATTGATTAGTTACTCGAAACCGCAATTTAAAATCCTTTATATTAAATAAGCGCGCTTAAAAATAGATACAAAAAATTGAATTTTTTAAAAAGTGAATGATTTTATAATTACGCATTGAAAGGTGATTGATTTAATAAATTTATGTCGTATGATATAAAATTCTTCTAAAAATTCGTAAACTTGCCGTTCAAAAAATAAATTCACTCTCATTCCCAAATTTTCTGGTACACCTAGAAAAAATTGGTTTCTAACCAAATTTCTTTGAAGTAAACAAATTTGTGCATTGCTTTTACAATCCCAGAAAAGTTTCTTTAATTTAAAGAAATGTGTTGGTCATTTTTTTAAACTTGAATCAAAGAAATAGTCTGTGTTCTATTGAAAATCATTTTTTACGTAAAAGAATATTTTGCCATATTCAACAGAAACTTTATTTACATTAGACAAACAGTTGTTTGTGAAAATGATTATAATATTCAGTTTAACAAAATAATAAACTAATTATACAAAGCTTTTATTTATTCTAACTGAAGAAATTATAAAGAATACAAAATTTCATTATCGCCATCAAAAATTTATTTTAGTTAAAGATAAAACAGTTTAAAATACGTATATATTCAGCATTTTATTTCTCAAACTGGATCAAGTTGTGATTCAAAAAGACTATCATTTTTATTAGAAAAATGTAAAGCGTTACCTTCAAGTTAATTTTTCGAAATTTCCTTGATTTTAAACATTTTTATTAAAATATTTGACAATCAACTTCGGAGTTCATAATATTATTTAAGTGCGCAGCTTTACTAAAATAGAAAAAATTAACTTAATAATACGGAATAATTACGGAAAAAATTAATATTTTAACAGTATCAATTTTGCACAAAAGTAAATAAAAATAATATTATTTTCAATCATAAAAATAGTAACGGACAAATAAATTTGAAATTGAAATAAAAATGAAAGTATCATTTAAAAGTAAACAATATTTGTATCAACAATAACATTATTATTTGAATTTAATTAAAATTTTTACTTTGAATTAAAGCAAACATATTAAACAAGGGTTTAGTTGGTTAGGTTTTGGCTTAAGAAATTTAAAAATACTTTTTTTATAAATAATTCATTTGCTTGAAAATAACGAATTGAAATTAAAGAACCTTTGAAGAAGAAAAGCATCATTATTTAAAATGAAACCGAGAATGAAACAAATTTTTACTTTGGATTGAAGCAAAATAGTTAAAGAAACGAATTTTTTAAATTAATAAAGAAACTTTTTCTGGATGATACTAATTATTCACCGGCCTTGTTACTAAATTGATACACACACAACGTCAACAGCAAGGGCCACCTAAGCCGTTCCCAATTGCAATACATAATATTGCGCAATATACTCGACTGAGTACTCGCGCAAATCGGCCCTTCCGAGGCGAGAGTTGCAACTGGTTCTCGCCATGCCCCCTGAGAAACTGCGTCTGAAGTGTACTAGAAAATGTATCTGCCGTTGTTTTTCTGGAGATCGGAAGTAAATAAAAATTAGACTTTTAAAATATGATTGGTCATATTTGTCGTGAAATCAAGCTTTTGTGTGCATAAAAGGATTCTAGTAAGCAGCCAGAGCAACCGGCAGAACTTATTACCATAAACGCCTTTGCCCCGATAAGTGGTCTTGCCCCGGTCCCACCGACACATATATATTTACACATTCTAAATTATGAATGAATTTCTATGTTTGTTAATCTCTAAAGTACTTTATGCTTGTATTTTGTGTACTTATGATTTAAGTTATCGTCAAAAACACACAACCTGGTGCGAACTGAACTTGTTGATCTTCAGGCTTTGCAGGCGTTATTGTAATATTGTGAATGGTCCCCATAGGAATGCAGCAAAAAGAAATTTATCGAGTTTAGTTTGGTTTTATGCATAATACACTTTCAGAAATTTATAAAATTTAATAAATTTATAAAATTAACTCTTTTCAACTAATGACTATCTTGCGGTAAAAAAGAAAATACAATTTCGCGAAAACTTGCCAATTGTTCAATTTTTTAAAGTGCAATAATATGCAAATAAAGTAAATAAATTTGAGAATTCAAGAAACTTATTTTTTACTTATAAACAAATTATTGAGATACACTTTTTGTTGGCTAAAATTATTGAAAATGATCTTAAACCACATGAATAATCAACTAATTTTGAAACTTTAATCAATTATTAATAATAATTATTATCTTCAAATTTATTCATTTACTTTGTACATATTGAAGTTGGTTCAACGGAATAGTTTCAGGGAAGTTTCTTAAAAATAAAATGAATCAACGCTGTCATTTATATTGTTCACAGTTAAAGAATTTTCAATTGCAAAATCATAATTTTTTATTACATAATAAATATTGAAAGTCTTGAATTTCAAAACTTCATGAATGAAAATTTTGAAAATTTAAGGATTTATATTTAAATTTTGTTCAATTTGTCAGATTTATAATTAATAGCTTGAATTTCATTCTTCAAAATCATAAAAAAAGACTTAATTGTAACTCTTTAAACTTTTAGAATCTGGAATTTTAAATCTTTAAAATTGAAGACTTTAATTTTGGAAATTTTCAATTATAAATTATGCGTGTTTAAAGTTTTAAAACTCAAAATTCTGTAATTTTGATGCTTTACATTATAAATTTCTTTAATTTAGAAGATTTAGTATTGAAAACTTGACTTTTGATCTTTAAAATCATCAAAATTTTAGAATTTTTATTTACACATCTTTAAATTTTTAATATTTTCAATTGCAATATGCAAAATGTAACTATTAAAAAAAAGTTAAAAATCACATACATTAAAAATATAAAGTGTCAAAATTGAATAGTTTGCAATTTTATGTTTTCAAAATTAAAACAAGTTCCTTTATTGCTCTTGAAAATTGTCGAATATTCAATCGTAAATCTTTAAAATTTAAGTATTTTTAATTTGGACAATTTCAAATTAAAAATAATGCAAGTTTAGCTTTAATTATTTGAAAATCCTGCAATTTTATGATTTGCACTCGAAATTTCTTCAGTTTGGAAGATTTAAAATTGAAAAATTTACTTTTACTCTTAAAAACCATCAACATTTTTTTAACGATCGAAATGAAAAAAAAACTTTCTTATGAACCATTTTTTGTGTCAAAATCAGAACGCAAAAAAGTTTACGAACTGCAAATCACTAGAATGAAATAGTTTTAAATTTTGGAAAATGGAAATTAAACATTTTGCAAGTTTTGAGTTTTACAATTTAAAAAGCTGCCATTTTGATGATTTATAGTCGAAATTTCTCTTATTTGGAAGATGTAGAATTGAAAACTTAACTTTTGATCTTTAAAATCCTCAAAATAATCCAAATTTAAGAATGTTTATTTATACATCAATCAGATTAAAGAATAACACACATTTACCGAAGTTTCAAAGTCACAAGTTCTTAAAAATACCGAAGAAATAATTAACGAAACCGAATTTTTTTCAAAAATGAAATTTCTCAAAATTAAATATTTCCCAAAGAAAGTAAAAATACCGAAAATGTTTATTCCCGACATTTTAGACCTCGAATTCTCAAATAACCAAACATAATAAATACCCGTAATTTTATATTCTGCAATTCCCGAATTTTTAAATTCACGAATAAATAAAAGATTTGAAAGTACACTGGAGAATGAATACTCCCATATAAAATAGAAGATTATTCGAACAGAAAAAACTATGAAATATTTTTTCGCGGGAATTCTGAAATTCGACAATTATGAACTATTTTCCGGAATTTAAAGTTTCATCAATTTATTATTTTCGGGAATTTGAAAATTCGACAATTTGCTATTTTCGGTAATGAAGATTTTTGGTAGTTTCATCTTTTCGGAATTTTCATTTTTCAGGAAATGTCTGTGTTGGTACTTCTTTGGATATTTTTGTCACATTTGGGATTTTTTTAATTCGGCAAAATTGTACCATCTCAAAATTAAAGAATTTAAAAAATTTACAATCAAAGTGTATGCAAGTTTTAAGTTTAAAAATAATTTTTTTGATCATTTTGATGATTTACATTGGAAACTTTATCAAGGGAAGAATAAAATTACAAATAAAAGTGAATTAAAATTGTATGAAAATTTATGTATCGTTGAATTGACAATGAAAACACTTAAAAAGAAAATATCTGGTTTCAAATACAGAATTAAGGATGAATCAGAAAAATTTATAATTTTTATGTTATATTACTTAAAATGGAAGTATATGTTTTAACTTAATAATAATTAAACACTCGCTATAAGAAATATATAGGAAGCGCGCGTAGCGCACTATTTGTGCTACTTTTTAATTATTTTAATATTAAATTTTAAATTACGAGTGTTGACTCAATTTACCCAGCGTATGAAATATTTAATTTGTGTGAATGGATCGCAGACATACAGTTTACTCTGACCCAGTCACCATGACTGCGGAACCTGCAGACAAGTTGTAACCGTAAGTCAATATTTAACTGGCCATTAAACGGATGAGCCACAGAAAGTTTAGAGTAAAAAGCTCGAAAGTTTAAACACGTTCCCTCATTTTGTACGATTCGATTTCTTTTTTAAACGCCGTATCCACTCTCGACCTTGCTTACATATATCACTTGACAACCAGTTTCGAGCAAATAAAAAATGTTCAATTCTTAAGCAAAATATTGAATTTATTTTTCAAAGTATGTCGTAACGTATCTTTTGTTATCGTCCAAAGGAAGGAGAAGGAAAGAGGGGAAAAAATTTGAAGTCTAATTTTTACGATTCGAAAAGAAGAAACTGTCTTTTTATAAGAAATAATAATAAAATAAATATATAAATAAAAGTAACATAAAATATGTTACATAATACATTTTTATATATTTCAAATCGCTCCTACAATAAAAAATATTTCTTCTTCTAAAAATCCTTTGATTAATAATTAAATCGTGATAATTATAAGTAAGATTAAACATTTATGACCAAGAATTGTTATTTTATTTGATTATATTTATCAAATTCCTCCATATCCCTAGAAATGGTTAAAAGCCGTAGACATCCCTTGAAATAAAATTTAATTTATTCCCTACAGTTCTCTATAAAGTCTCTCAAAATCCCTTAAAATCGTCAAAATCCTCTAAAATAAGTAGAAATTATTTAAAATTGTTTTCATACAAATTAAATTATTTATTAAATTTATCTAAAAATATGCCGTTTAAATGAAACGCACGTTGACAAAACTGATTTTGTATTTTCTATTAATAAAAACATAAAGTATTTAAAAGTTCGTAACAACAAATTTCTTAATTTTGAGAGATGTACAATTTTCAGAGCCGAAATATGTTAACATTTTTCAGAATCTTTTAAAATAACTAAAAATCTTTGAAATCCTTTAAAAAAATGATTTTCTTCACATTCCATGAAATATTGGCATTCCGTAGAATTTTTTTATGACAAAAAGTCTGAAAATGCCTTTTCCTTTTTTTGAGAAAGACTTTTTTTAAACAAACGTGTTGGAAAAGTTGTAACTAATTCTTTTTACATTAGAACAAGTCCTAAATCATTTCTGAAATAAAACTACTGGATAAGTTCCATTTTTTTCGAAATTTGTACAAGAACAGATGAGGTTTATAGGACTTTTCAGATACTTTGTTTCAAAAAAGTTCCGCTTTTAAAACATAAATACCGTCATCGTTTGTTAAAATTTTTAAAATAAATAAATCGGAACTTGTCTAGTACTTTTGTCCCAAAATGGATTTAAAAACGGATACAATTGTAAAAAGAATTACGAGGAACTTAACTGGTACTTTCGTAATAAAAAGTTTTGTTATGCAAAAAATTAATTGGGACTTTTGCGGTACTTTTGTCCTTATAAGGTCCTGGTGGAATGGGACACATTAATTTATCGAAACTTTGGTCCTACTTCAGCAACCTTTTTTTGGACATAAATTCCATCAATTCTTGTACACATTTTGGAAAAATGCAATGGAACTTTATTAGTACTGTTGTCCACACAAATTATTCAGAGAATGAAAAAAAATAATTAGTGGGACTCGTCTAGGACTTTTTTTCTGCAAAAATCATCTCAGCACTTCTACAAATTTCGGAAAAAATAAAATCCACCTTTTTAAATATTTTTGTCCCTATTAGGATTAAAAAAAATTTTAAGTTGATACTGATGTACTCATTTGTCTTATACCTTGTACTATAGTGATTCCTCATGAAGGATCTCCACGGAATCCCAATGGGATTTTTTTTTTACACGAAAATTTTAACGATAAGAGGAAATTTCGGGGCGAAGTCTAAGTCTTCGGAGCTGGAAAAGGGGGACAAGGAGAGGAAGCGTTGAGGCCAAGTCTGAGCCTGCGGCGAGCTGGAAAAGGGGCTTGAGGAGAGGTGGGTACTTTCGGGGCGAAGCCGGGGCCTGTATAAAATTAGAAAAAAAGCACCATGATAGAACGACAATTCGGGACCAAGTCTGGAACTGTGGAGCTGTAAAAGCGTGACCAGGGAGAAAGACACATTTTGACGAAGAGCTGAAAAACTCGCACGAGGGGAAGTGGGCATTTTCGAACCAAGCTTAAGCCTGTAGATAACTGGAAAAGGGACACAATATCAGGAAAAAGGGCACTTCAGGGCAAGGGGAGGACGCCTTGAGGCCAAGTCTGAACCTGCGGCGAACTGGAAAAGGGGCTTGAGGAGAGGTGGGTACTTTCGGGGCGAAGCCGGGGCCTGTATAAAATTAGAAAAAAGCACCATGATAGAACGACAATTCGGGACCAAGTCTGGAAAAGCGTGACCAGGGGAGAAAGACAAATTTTGACGAAGAGCTGAAAAAGTCGCACGAGGGGAAGTGGGCATTTTCGAACCAAGCTTAAGCCTGTAGATAACTGGAAAAAGGACACAATATCAGGAAAAGGGCACTTCAGGGCAAGGGGAGAACGCCTTGAGGCGAAGTCTAAGCCTACGAGGAGCTCGAAAAGGAGCTCAAGGAAAGGTGGGTACTTTTTGGGCGAAGCCTGGGCCTGTATAGAGCTGGAAAAGGAGCACAAGGAGGGAAGTATGACACATTGGGGCGCATTCTTAGACTGCGGGAGCTGTAAAAAGAAGGTGAATGAAGGAGGACGCATTAAGGATAAGTCTGAACCTATAAGTGCTGGAAAAGGGGCCAGAGGGGGTATAAGCATTTTTGAGCGAAGCCTGGATCTGTAAAGAACTGGAAAAGGGTCCCAATGTGAGAACACTTAGGGGCGCAGTCGGAGTCTGTGGGGAGCTGTAAAGGGGGCATGTGGGGTAGTTGGTACTTCTGGGCAAAGTTTGGGCCCGTGGAGAGCTGGAAAAGGGGCACGATGATGCGAGGAGAACACTTCTAAGCAAAGTTTAGGTCTGCGGGAAGCTGAAAAAAGGGCGCGAGGGCAGGCGGATCTTTAAAGCGAAGCATGAGCATACGTACATCGAAAAAAGGGGCACGAATGAAAGTGGGCATTTTTGGACGAAACCTGGACACGTGGAAAACTGGAAAGAGGGCTCTGGAGAGGAAAGTCTTTAGTGGCGAAGCCTGGGACTGCAATGAGTTTCGAAGAGGCACGAGGGAAGGGGCACCTAGAGATGAAACACGTTATCGTGCAGAGCTGTAAAAGGAGAACGATGAGAGGACAACGTAAATGAATAAATTAGAAGATTATTATTGATAATTTATTTTTTAATCTCAATTTTATAAATTATAAGCTCTTGAACATTTCTATAAACTTCATCATAATTAATTTTCACCTAGAAGAGATCCTGGAATGTATATTATATACTTTTTTTCTGTGGAGAACCCAATTATGCATTTTATTCTGGTCAAGAGGAGCTCGTGTTTGTGAATTTTAATTTTGAACGCTAAGTGAATTTCAGAAATTTCCTTAAAACTCGTTAAGGGTCGTAAGTACACTGATAATGTAATTCGTGCATACCCTATCGAGTTGAAAATAAAGTTAGTGAGTTTATAGTGACCACGTCGAGAGAAAAGTTGGCTCGCATATTTGAGTTGAGTGAATTCTGGAAACACGTCGAGTCAAAAGCTCGGAGAATATTCGACTAACACATTGAAAATTTACTCCGTCAATGCTTCTAGTTTGATATTCTATATGGCCACTATCCTGAAAATCCGATTGGACCGTGGCTTCTAGATAAATCCACTTACTGAATCTCTGTCTGTAGAGGTTTCGAGTTTACTTAATAACCCGACCTACACATTTTCTACACGCAGAACTGGCATTTATTTGAGAAATTCAAAATAATGGCAATAGTAGCAGAAACTTTGAAATTAGTAGAAAAAAGTTTTAAAAAATTGTTTAAATATTTCATCCAGTGATTCTAGGGTGAATGCAAAGCTTAATTTTCTTAATTCCCTGACTTTTCCCTGGCCAATAAAATATAATATCAAAATATAAAACATTAAAATTTATTTATTTTTAACAAAAAATTTAATTTATCATTATGAAAAATTAATTTTTAATCTGCAATGACGAATTTTATATAAGCAATTTAATTTTTAATAAAATAGTTGACGTTTCAACCAAGCACTTAAATTTGTAACATATTAATTAAATATTCAATCAAATAGTTGCATTTTCAAACAATTTATCAAATTTTTAGACAAAGGAGATTAAACTTCAACCGAAACAGTCGAATTTTCAAAAAATTGTTGTATTTTCAACTAAAAATAGTCAGTTTTTTTGGATAAAAGTAGAATTTTCGTTTAAAAAAATTAATATTAAACAAACAAAAAATTTCAACAAAATACCTAAATTTTTAACCAAGGAAATTAATATTTAACTAAAAGAAAATTAATTTTGAACAAAAAGTTTGATAGTTGATATTTCATTCAATAATTATTTTCATTTTTAATCACAAACAGCTGAATTCAACCACAGATTGAGAATTTTCAACAAACTAGTTAAATCCTCAAACAAAACAGATTCATTTTCAACTTCATCAAAACGAATTTGCAACAAAATAGTGACATTTTTAAATTACAAAGTTAAAGTTCTACAAAAATAAATAAATTTAAAAACCAAACAGAAGAATTTTCAACCAAGAAGATTAATTTTCTACCATATAGGACGAATTTTCAAAAAAAGTACATGAATATTCAATCAAATAGTTTAATTGTGAACTAAAAACGATACATTCTCGATCAAAAATTGAAAAGGTAAATTTTTAGACAAAAAATTCTAGTTTTTACAAAAAAGAGGAAATTTAAAACAATAAAAATTAATTTTACTGTCGAATAAAAGAGGTTAATTTCTAATTAAAAATAAGAATTTACATAATTTTCAACAAAATTGTTTAATTTTCAAACAGAAAAACTAATTTTTAGCAGAATAGTTTAATTTTTAACAAATTAGTTTAACCGCCAGAAAGAACTTGAATTTTACACCTCAAATGATGACTTTTTAACAAGATAGCTGAATTTTCAATCAAAATAATTTAATTTTCAACCAAATAGTTGAATTTTTAATCTACAGAAATGTATTTTTAAATATATAGTTGAATTTCTTACTTAACAAGATAAATCAACAAAACAAAAAATAAATTGTCAACCAGAAATGGAACAAATAATTTTTCAGTTTAAAAAGTTAACTTTTAACAAACGAAAAAACTGATTTTTTAAGAAGTAATCACATTTTCAACTATAGAACTAAATCTGAAAGTTATAAAATGAATTTTTAAGAAAGTAGTTCAACATTCAATCAATCAGTTTAATTTTTAGCCAAGATAATTTATTTTCTACTAAGAAAAATAAATTTTCAACCAAATGGTTAAAATTTCAAACAAATAATTTAATTTTCAACCAATAACGGGATAGATCAATTTTTAGTTAAAGAAATTACTTTTTGATAAAGAAAAAAAACAATTCTGAATATAGTAGTTCATTTTTAACTGAAGCAATGGATCTTCTACTAATTAAATAAATTTTTAACAAACTAGTTCATCATGCAACGAAACAGTTTAATTTGCAGCTAAGAATATTCGTTTTCAAAAAAATACATGAATTTTCAACCAAATAGTTGAAAAATAGAATAGTCAAATTTTCAGTTAAAAAAGAATTTCCAACAAAATCATTAATTTTTTTAATAAAGAAATGAATCCTCAACTGATAAAATCAATTCCTGATAATCTAGTTCAACTGTCACCCAATATCAGTTTAATTTTCAGCCAAAACAATACGTCATAAGAAAATAAAAGCATTTTCAACCAAATATTTACTCAAATTGAATATTTAAATTTTCAGTTTAAAAAAATTAATTAAAAAATAATAATTTTCCACCAAATAGTTCAATTTTTGGACCCAAGAAAATGAATCTTCAACTGATAAAATTCATTTTTAATGAAGTAGTTCAACTTGGAATAAAATTTTTTATTTATTATTATTTTCAATAATTGTTTTGATTCATTATTTAATAAAATCAAATTCAATAAATAAAAATGGACAGAAGAAAAAATTTCAAAAAAAGAAATATTTTCTTGAAAACAGGGAAAAAAGAAGAATTCTTTATAAAAAGGGGAAATAGGAAAAAGAATGTTTGGGCAGAAATGCTCTTTTTGTGGAATTTTCATGTTTAATTTGGTTTTTTCACCCTTCTAGCAAATAAACTTTGAGAATGTTGATTGAGATTAGAAGTAAATGGTATGAAAAATCTTTCCATTTTTTCCACTTTTTTTTGCAGAAAATTTCTAGAATAAATTCAAGCAAACAACTGAGTGTAAGTCGAAGAATTTGACATGCCATCTACGACCCCTAAAATTGTGGTGAAGTTGATTTTATTTATAGGACCGGTGGTGTTGAACACATGGCACGCCCCACGTGGACTCGCGGAATCACGCGTATTTCCGTGAGATTGAGGTGCGGTCTCGACTTAACCAAATAATTTACCTTTCAAACTCTTGAAGCCTTAAAGGCAATAATTCCTCGAAAAAACGTTCAAGCCGAACCTTAAGATTTCAATTAAACACACCAACCAAGAAATATGCCTAAGTTTAAATTTACAGTACAATAAAATATAATTATTAATAATAAATAAAAATAAATACAAAAATGATGAACCTTCAACCAAAAAAATGCATTTTTAATGAATTAATTCAACTTTCAACCAAGTAGTACAACTTTCAAGGAAAAATATGAATTCTCAAGGAAAAAGTTCAATTTTAAACCAAACAGTTGAATTTTCAATATTAAATAATAAATGTCGATCAAAGCAGATAGATTTTTGACAAAAAAGAATACTTTTTAACCAAAAATTTAGTAGTTTAATTTATTAAAAAAAAATTAATTTCCCAAAAAATTGTTAAATTTTTAACCAAATAGATTAATTTTAAACTAAAATGTTGAATCTTCAACAAACAGAGAAATAAAAAAGAATTTTTAACAAGGTGCTTCAGCTTTCAACCACGTAGTAAAATTTTCACTTAAAAAATGATGAATCTCAACAAACAGGGTAATAGTAGATATTTCAAATAATTTGGAATAAAAAATAGTTGATATTTCCACAAAAAGTATTTTTATTTGAAACAAAAGTTGAATTGGACAAAAAGGTAAATTTTCTAGCAAGAAGATTCATTTTCTACCAATAAAGATAATTTTCAACCAAATACATGGTATTTCAACTAAAAGGTTGAACATTGAAACAAAAAAATCAATTTGCAAGAAAAAATGAAAGTTACTTTTTTAAATTAAAAAAAAAATTTAATTCAACCAAAAATCAACGATTTTACATCAAAATCTTTAAAATGTCAATCACAGAGATGAGGTTTCAACTAGAATGATAAATATTTAACCCAAAAAATGATTATTAAAAATGATAATATTATAAACAAAAAATGTTTTCACTTCAAGTCAAAAATAATTGATATGACAACGAAAAATGATTTTTATTTTAAATCTAACCAGTGGAATTGATAAAAAAAATGCCAACAAAACAGCCTTGAGCAACAATATATGTCAATTTTCATCTGAAAATGGAATGGTTAAAGTATCATCAGTTCAAAAGATTCAACAAAAAAAAAGACATATTCAACAAAAATGATAAATCTTCAAATATAAAAATTATTTTTTTATACAGTTGATCAACGTTCCACCCAAGTAGTTGAATTTTCAATAAAAAAAGATGACATCACAATAAAAAATGAACTAGTTGACATTTCAACCAAAAAAGATTTTAATTTAAAATAAAGAACAGTTAAATTCAAGCAAAAAGATTAATTTTGAACCAAGAGAATTTATGTACTATAATTAAAGATAAATTTACTTACTAAGCAACGTCCACTAGCTGAATTAGTAATATTGAATGATCTAAACACTCAAAATTCTCAATTTCACTAATTAAATCTGTCATTTTTATTGATCCAATCCGTAACATTGAATATGTAAATTATTCATTTGTGGTATGAATTTAATTATTACTTTTAATATGGAATTACTTTTATTATTATATTATAACGGACAACTTGTCATATCTATTTAATGAAAATCAGCAATTGCAAGTGACTGATTAATTCAGTCAGCAATACTGGCTGTTCCATCTTTTAAAATGACTGTTTTGTCTATAGAAATGTCTTATTTGCCAGTAGAAATGACTGATTTTTCATTAATATACTACTGATATAATTTCATTTTTGTTTGATAATTTAATTATTTGGCTGAAAATTAAAAAATTAAAGATTTAAATGAACTGTTATTGAAGAATTAAACTGATGTAAAAAATTAAAAGAAAGAAATAGAAGAATTTTTTTGTATTTAATAACCAAAAAATCTTCGTTACTTGAAAATTAAACATTTCTTGAAAATTTTTTTATTTTTTTTTTATTACATAATTGCTTAGTTAAAAATGATTCTCTTTTGCGTAAAAATTCAACTATTTTATTGAAAATTCGTATTTCTTGTTCAACCTAAATCTTTTTGATTTGAACTAAAAATCTTGTTTCGTTCAAAATATCAGATATTATATTTTTAATTGAGAATCCATATTTTTTTATTGAAAATTTAACTACTTGGTTCAAGCCGAACTACTTTGTTATTTAAAAAAAGTGAAAAAAATTAAACACCCGTAGTTGGACAGTAGTGAAACTTAAATAATTTGGTTCTGGTGGGAGTGAACTGGATCCAGATATCACCATACCAAATTAGACCATTATTTTAATTGTAGTTGGAATAATAGTTTTTGATAAAATAAAAATAGCAAAAAATGTTTCGTTCATTTGTACGTTCTGACCTTCAGGTACATGAGGAAATGCATTTTTTCGTTCAAAAATGTCCAGACCCTTCAATTTTGGTCCGATTTTGATTTTTTGTTTTAAATTTAATTTCATTAAATTCTAAAGAGCTTGGCGCTCCGAGCGTTTGTCTCCTCTATTTTTTTATTAATTATTACTCTACTCAAAGTATAAACAAAATTAATATCTTGTATATTACGCTTTAATTACTGATCTGGAAAATTTTATATTTTTTTAATGAATTTTTAGGGACTCATAAAATAGAAATAATTTTTTTCTCATTCGATTTATTTGTTATAAACCAATTTTATGAACAAATTGACAAACAGTTTTAAAATGGGTGAAAAATGATTATTTTTTTGCTAAAAGTGCTTCATAATAATGTACGAATCACATTTAATTACAAAAATAATCTGAAAGTTTATAATAAACATTGTTATCAGCAAATCTTGTGGCAGAATATTAAAATTTCAGATTCTTTAAAATCAAAATTTAAGAAATTGAAATGAGATCTAAATTAAATTTAAAATCCTATTTAACATCCAATAATCAAGTTAAAGTGCAAAAGTCATAAAAATAAAACCAAGAATCTAACGACCAAATTTGGAAAACCCCCATAAAATGTTTTTATTACAATCTGAAAAAACAAGACATTTTTTCTCCTAAAAAAGGTAATACAAATTTTTTCCCCCTTCTGGACAAAAATAAAAAAGAGGAAAGAAAAATGGGAAGGCAACTAACCGAATTTGGATTTATAAAAAAAATTAGATTTGGTTGGTTGCCTTCTCATTTTTCTTTCCACTTTTTATTTTTGTCCAGAAGGGAAAGGAATTTTTTTCTTGCCTTTTTTAGGAGAAAAAAAGTATTTTTTTTAGATTATAATAGAAAATCTTTATGTTGGTTGTCCAAATTTAATCGTTAGATTCTTGGTTTTATTTTCAGGAATTCTGCACTTTAACTTGATTATTGGAAGTTAAATAGGATTTTAAATTTTATTTGGATCTCATTTAAATTTCTTAAATTAAAATTTTTTTAAATCTCACATTTTAATATTTTGCCACAAGAATTGTTGATAACAATGGCTATTATAAACTTTTAAATTATTTTTTTATTACATGTCATTCCTAAATTAACATGAAGCACTTTTAGAAGAAAAAAATTTGTTTACCGATAATAAAACTATTTGTCAATTTTTTCATAAAAATTTTTTATAACAAATGAATGGAATAATAAACAAATTATTTGTAAAATGAATACTTTCAATTTCCACTTTAATTTATTTATAATTTATAAAATGATTGAAATTTAAAGAATTTGGTTTTGGTAGGAATGGTCCTTCGAACCGGATCCGAATTTCACTACACCAAATTGCAAACGTTGAATCTTTCAAGATGTAACCTATGCAAGAATTATTATTATGTATTATTATTTACATATTTTATTTATATGTTATTAGTTATTATTATTTATTATCCAAGAAAATTCTAGAACATTCGTGAATTTTAAGTGAACTTATTAGATCAAATGAAATTGAATCATCGAAACAACTTACGAAACGTCATCTGCAACAATACCATGGTTAGGATAGAAAGTTTAAATTGACCCAATTACTGGGGAAGAGAGCAGAAAGTTATAATTTAATTTGTGGTCGACCCTAACCCACATTTCTTGCTGAATTGAGGGTGAACTTCCCAACCCAGGCTTCGATCTACTCCGATGTCTGCGACTCGTCTAGACTTCAGACGACCTATACAACTGAACCCATATCAACCAATCCAAGAGATAACATTTCCGAAACTAACAGCTCTCTTTCAATATAAATTAAATTGATATCAACTTGGATTTTAAAATAAGAAGAGATAACATAATTGGAAACATGAGAATGACAACTCGATAAGGACCAAATATGCGGTCCATCCGCGCTGGAATAGACCGGATTAGGTAATTCGAATTACTTGGATTACCTCTATAAACAAAATTACTCTGCTTTACTTAAGATAACATCGAACTGTATTGGATTACTCTGGATTACATCAAATTATAATGGATTACTCCGCCTAAACTAACCTCACCCGAATTTTTCTCCAAAAAGGATTACTTTTTAACAAAATTGTTCAATTTTCAAAAAAAGATATGGAATTTCGACCAAATGTTTGAATTTTGAACCAAAAACATGGATTGCCAACCAAGAAGATTATTTTTCTAACAAAAAAAAACGAAATTTCTATACAATATGTGGTTTTTCAACAAATTGAATTTGCAACTAACAAAGACGAATTTTCCACAAAATAGTTGAATTTTTAAATAGAGAAGATCAACTTTCCGCTAAAAATTGAACACTTCAATTTTCAGTTGAAAAATTATTTTTAAACCAAAAAGGAACAAATTTTCAACTAAGAAAGATGAATATTCAACAACGTGGTTGAATTTTCTACTAACCAAGATCAAATTTCCATTACGAACTGAGTTGTACAATTTTCAGTTAAAAATTTAATTTTTAAATAAATAGTTGAATTTTCAAACAAAAAGATATATATTTGATACAAAAGACTAATTTTCTACCAAAATGGAAGAAATTAGAAAAAATATATAAATTTTTAACCAAAATAGGTCAATTTTCAATGAAAAATTAAATAGTTAAATTTTTAGCGAAAAAAATAACTGCAAATCAAAGAGATGAATTTTCAACTAAAATGCTAGAATATTTAACTACATTAGTGAATTTTCACTTTAAAAATTAATTTTGTATGAAAAAAAGTATTTTAAACACAGCATTTAAGTTTTCAGTTGAAAAAATAAATTTTCATTTAAAAAAAAACGTATTTTTAACCAAACTTTTTAACTTTCAACCAAGTAATTAAATTTTTACGCCAAAAGATGATTTCTTGAAAATAATGTAATGATAAATATTTTAACCAAAACAATGTGATCTTAAATCAAAAACAATTGAATTCTACCAACAAAGATTTAAATTTTTAATTAAAAAAGATTTTTCTTTCAAAAGAGAATAAAAAAATTTCAACAAAACTTTTGAATTTTTAAGTAAAAAAAGTAAATTTTCAACCAACAAGAATAATTTTCTATAAAAAAAAACAACTTTCAACAAAATACGTACAAAAATTAATTTTTATACAAAAAAAGAATTACGTACAAAATATTTCAATACGAAACGACCGAAAAAAATCCTAATAAGAAAATTCCGGACACTTAAATTTTCAAATAATAATATTGCCGAAATATAAAAATCCCCAATTGGAAAATTCCAGAATAATAAAATTTCCGAAATATAAAATACACAAACTAAGAAATTCCCAAATGAAAGAAATTTTGAAAATGGTTTTTAATTAAATACTATTTTTTTATTAAAAATGCACTAATAAAATATTTTTATCAAAGAACATTTTCTTTTTAATGTTTTAAGTTTTTTAATTATTGCTTGAATTAGTAATAACAATAATTGTATAAAGATTGTGTAAAAAATAAATTTCAAAACATGTGCGCAACGAACAAAAAAAACTTTCTTCCAAAATATCCTTTAAAGCTAATAATATTCTCGCAACAAACTTTGCCGGATTCAATTCAGCATTGAATTATTTCAAAATTGGAAAAATGTAATTAAACACATTTTCAAACCAAATTTTGCATTCAGAAATATATATTTTGCAATTATTGGTATTTTCAACTCAAACCATAATTTAAAAAAACCTTAAACATTAAAAAATATTTCTGTGGTAAAAATTTAATTCTTGTAGTATTAATAAGTAAATAATATTGATTAAAAAACAATTTTTTTTATCTGGGAATTTTATAATTTGATAATTTTGCTACCGAGAATTTTATTTTTCGGGGATCTTCCCATTCGGGATTATTATATTTCATCAATTTTATACTTTCGGAAATTTTCTATTTTGGAATTTTTCAATCGTCACTTCAATCCAGTAATATACAGTTTTTTTAGCAAATGAAAAAACATAGTTACTCAATTTGATGTTACAGTTTAAACAAATTTAAGCACGCTCACGAAAAAATTCCGCGACTTAAAAAAAAATTCCCGGATATTTCCCAGTTTTTCTAGGTATATGATAATTCCCTAATTCCCTGCAGGTTTTCCAGGTAAGTAAACACCCTCCTTTCAAAATCCCTAAATTCGGTTGAAATCCCTGAAAACCCCTCGGAGTATTTTGAAAACTTTTTAAAGTCTTGGAATTCTTAGAAATTCGCTCAAACATTTTTAAAAAAACTTTTGAAATCCCTGTAAATCATTTGAAATCATCAATCTAGCCACGGAAGAGCCGCAGTGCGCGAGTACTCATTCGAGAATATTGCCAATATTATACATTCCAATTAGAAACGATTCAGACAGCCCTGACTGCTTACGTTTGCCCCCCCCCCCCTTCCGTCCAAGGCTATTTGCTGACAACCCCTGAAACTGAACTGAAAACGAGAGTTTGGTGTAGGAGCAAAATATTTCTATCGTGAAAAAAAAGTGTTAATAGTGTCGTGAGTTCGGAAATTATAGAATCGAAAATTAACTTGAAATAGAGAAAAGAAATTCATGAAAATAAAGAGAAAACTCATTGACTTTAGCCCTGAAATTAGGAATGACATTTTCAATCCCTATATTGCTGTGGGTTCCCTGTGGAATGAGTTATCATTGCGAGCACCGATAATGATTTAAAACCTGAGTGGCTTGGAATAAAATCAGCGAGACGTTCTTTCAAAACGCTGATCTTGTGGGACGATTTTAAAAATATTTTTTCATTTTTATGCAGACTCTCGACGTTACCAATTCGACTCTAAAGGCACATAATACGGGAAACTCGATAGATCAACATCCCGTAAGCCAATTCCCTATTCACCTTCAACCTTGCCGACAACACATTGCTAATTCTCTATTCAATTCGCCAACATTATCACTCAACAAATATTGGTCTAGTGGCTTTATGAATACGATAGAGCTATTCACAGAGGAAATTTTACATCAACAGATTTGTGAGATGATTTAGATTAATTTATTTTTGAGAATTTTTTTCTTCGTGATGTCTGCATGTATCGCAACAAGTAGAATTTGTTTATTTATATTTATTATTTATATAATAGTACCGATGCATTTGTCTCTGGTCTTTTTGTTTCTTAACATCCAAACTATAAACATTGTATGAATGAAACTAATTTTTAAATATTAGGTTTGAACGATTAGGTTCAACGATTTTTAATCAAAAACGCTCCAGATCAAACAATTTTGAATAAGGTAAACTTTTGAAGAAAGGACAATATTTCGAATAGAATAAAAAGGACTTGAAGGTATATAATTTCTAAATGAAAGCGTTAATAGTTGAACAGTTTAAACTTAAAAAATTTGTGACAATTTCAAAACGTCAGAAAATAAATATCTTTCGATTAGAGTATTGAAAATTGGATAATTTTAAATTCAAAGAAATTGAAATTGTATTGAACTGAATGCATTTTTAATCGAACCGGCAGATAGGCGACTAATTGATTTTTCATTTAAGTTCTCACTTTTTTCAATAAATTTTTTAATTTTCCCTGTTAAAAATTAATCAATTTTAATGTTAAACTATTATACAATGCCAGTTAAAAATTTAAAACTTTAAAAGCTTTGACTTTGAAACATCCAATTCAGCTTTCAATTTCAAAATATAAAATTTTAGTCACTTCGAAATGAAAATGATTTAAATTTAAAATTAAAAAAATTTTAATTGTTCAAATTTACACGCTTTTAATTGGAAATTATATAATTTAAACTCCTTCAAATACAACAATACAACAAAATTGTTATTTAACATTAAAATTTATTAAACAAATTTTTAAAAATAAAAAAAAATCACCTTCATTTTCACATTTTCAATTATTTTGAGTAAATTTATATCGTTTTGAAAAAAAAACAATTTTCAAATGTGAATTTTTTTAAATTCAAAAATTTCAATTTTAATTGCAAATTTAAAACTTATGAAAGGAAAAAATTGACAATTTAGCATTCCACATGAAATTAAATTCTAAATTATTTGATGTAAGTTATTTCAAAAACGTGAAATATTTTTAAAAATTTTACAGTAAATAATAACTTCATTTTTAATGCCTGATTTAATAACGATTTTTGTTCAGTTAAAATCTATGAACCTATCATTTTTCTCATTTTGTTAATCTACGATTTCAAAAAAGTAAAAAAATAAAACAAACATTTTGTGGGTTTGAAATTAAAACCAAGCAATTTAGAATATTTAAATAAAAAATTATTAAATTTAAAACTGCATATCCAGGCTTTCAATATGATTTTTTTGAAAATTAAGAGTGACATTGTCCTCATATTTTTAATATTTGAATTTGAAACTACAAAACTGTGAAAATTAAAAGTGAAAAACCTCTAAAAATGAGGACATTCCAAACTAAATATTTTTAAACTATCATTTTTAATTAAACTTATAAAATTTGTAAAAATATATAAGCATATTATTAAAAAATATTATAACATGTAGTATCAACTGAAACTCAAAGTTATTGGACAGATTTTTTATACTAAACGAGGTACTAAAGCATATAATTTCTATGGAAAAAACTCACTCTCACTTTTGCCATTCAAAACTAAATAATTAAAAATATTGTGAACCTTTATAGTTTCATTATTCTAAAAACTTAAAAAATAATATGCTTTCAAAATGAAAACTTTCAAAATGAACCAACTGAAACCTAAAGCGTTAAAAATTAGACAATTCAAAACTCCATTTAGAAGTATTGATTAATTAGAATCTTGAAACTAAGTCATACAAAGAATTAATTTTCTAATTGTGCATGAAGACTTTTTAATTTTAATGATTCTAACCATTAATTGTGTTCTTGCGGTCTCACAGACCGCATCATGATTCTGATTTGTGTTCCTGTGTGTAATTGTTTCGCAATATCAATTGAAGGCTTACAGGCAATCCGTGAGACCGCACGTCCACGGTAGCGTCACAGTTTTATTATTCTGTTTTGATTTGATTCAAACTACTTAAAATGCAAAATGTCATACACAAACAAAGTTGAGCTCGATGCGGGTACCCCAGAGTAATTATTCACATTATTATTCGGAATATTAATACTTTCTTGACTATTCATAAAATTGCAAGCAAAATTACTGGAACCGATGATAAATCTACGATAATATTGTATTAACCCTTAAACTGCACACTGGGTGTCTAACGCCCAAGCAGCTTCACGATTTTTCTCAGGTTGTCTACGTTTTTTTTTTCAAGTATTTTTTTTTTGTTTTTAAATTATCACTGAGGCTTTGGAGATATTTTTGTATGTATTTTGCATTGTTTCAACACCACCTATTATTTTTTTAGCCAGAAATATCTGAAGGTGTATTTGGAACTGTGCAGTTTAAGAGTTAATAATTTCTTTTATTTTCAAAAATGTTAGATTTGACACTTTTATAATAATGAAAGGTATTAAAATGGTTTTTTTAACTGAAAAAACTCATTTTTTCGATCAAAGTCTACTCAGATCTTTTTTTTTCTTTTTGCACGATCCATTTTTTGTAAAAAATATTTAGAAATTGAACGCATTTTCACTTAACAGGCATCCAGGAAGGTATATACGTCTGATCTTCAACAGAAGCGCTCTTATCCGTATCCTGTCAGGGCCGTCAAGTTACCGTAAGTACGGTACAATTCAGACTGCCTTACTTAATAATAAGGGAAGGCTATTTGGCCCGTAAAAGGACCGCATCAGGGCCGTTTCATACATTTATTATTCAGGCATCCTGAGCTAGACCTGATCGGGGCCTTTTTTTAAATAAGGTAAAATAAGAAAATTTGCGCACGGGTATCCGAGACAAATTATACGTCCCGATTATCCCTCATTTGAGCGAAAAATAACAAATTAGTATGGACGTATGGTCGTGCGGTCTACTGGACAGCACGTCCACGTTAGTGCAACAATAAAAATACGCCCAAAGGTTAAACTAAAGTGCAAAATTAAAAACTTGGAAATCAAAAATAAAGAAGTTCCATAATGCAAGGGGAACAACTTCATGTTGAATACAATTTCATAATATATGGAACAGACCCGAATAGTCCAGGAGCTGGGTAGGATCCCGTATGCATTAAAGAGGTAAAGGATAAAAACTATGTAGTCTTATGTATTTTGACCCGCTGAATCCAATGGTACCGGTTAATTTTGCGATAAGTGCCTAGGTTTTGTTTAAAACGCAATTGTTTAAACAATTATGAAAAAATGATTTTTTTCAATGGGAAAAATTTTTTTTAGATAATTTGAGGCATTTTAAGAAGAAATGCTCCCTTGTCATTTTTTTGTAAAATGCATATTTGTAAAGTTATGAATTTTTAAAGTTCAAAATTTGACGATTTTTTGCAACTTTGTATGTTAATAATTTTCGATCTATTGAATATTTTGAAAAAAATAAAGAATCAACTTATTCTTTAAGTCTTCCTCTACCTATTAACCATAAGTAATGTCGGATTAACCAGTGGGAAGCCGTTGTTATTGATATTTACAAATAGCGTGTTTTGGCGCGCGACAGCGAAGCGGCGCGGTGTGAGTGACTGCTTGGCGCTCGAGCTCGTGCTGGCGAACCCACTCGCTGAATATGCCATTCCCTCAGATTTTGGTATTCAACAAAACATTTTTTACAAAATAATTATTACACTTATTGATAAAAATGTTATATTTTATACGTCCTGCCAATCTGGACGTCAAGTTTGTTAAACACATAAATAAAGATAAAAACGTAATATATTACGTGATACTCAATTTCATATTTTACCATATATATTTTTTATAATATAATATTCTGTATTATATAATTAAGATTATATTTGAATTTTCAAATATTTTCGCGGCAATCTTCATTTTAACCGCATTGACAAGAATCAACTTGTTTACGTTTTTTCAACGCTGAGCTCGTCGTTGGTTAATCCGACATTCCTTATGGTTATTAGGTAGAGGAAGACTTAAAGAATAATTTGATTCTTTATTTTTTTCAAAATATTCAATAGATCGAAAATTATTAACATTCAAAGTTGCAAAAAATCGACAAATTTTGAACTTTAAAAATTCATAACTTTTCAAATATGCATTTTACAAAAAAATGACAAGGGACCATTTCTTCTTAGAATGCCTCAAATTATCTAAAAAAAATTTGTCCCATTGAAAAAAATCATTTTTTCATAATTGTTTAAACAATTGCGTTTTAAACAAAACCTAGGCACTTATCGCAAAATTAACCGGTACCATTGGATTCAGCGGGTCAAAATACATAAGACTACATAGTTTTTATCCTTTACCTCTTTAATGCATACGGGATCCTACCCAGCTCCTGGACGAAATATTAGGACAATTAGCCAAACTTATAAGAAAATATTTGACTATTAATCCCGAATTTGGGGACGAAGAGGCACTTATCGTATTATGAAAAAAATTACTAGCCCGGTAATTGCCGCTTTAGAATTCTATTAATATTATTTTTGTATTGTTGGTAGCATTGAGCGATTTTTAACGAGGGTAGTTTCTCGAAGCAAACCCGTCGCATTTTATCAGGATTAACCCCTAATTTTGATACGATTGGAGAAGTGTCAGGCGATCGCGATGGCTATTAGCGAAGTGACGAAGGATCCCCAACGACCTAAAGTCTGAAGGACTCTAATACCTAAAAGCATTTCTTGCGATTATTGACAGGGGCGAGTATATACCTTAGTCAGCTTTCGAAGTTTTAAATCCTTTCCAAAGAGTTTAAACTGACAAGACAAACTGATCCAGAAAGCCCAGAGAAAAGCATTTTTTCGCACTTTTATATAAATTTCTATGAAAAAACCAGATGGCCCCTAAAGTGCCAGAGTGAAAATTACCAGTTTCTGCTTGTATTGCAATCATTCTTTTTGAGTAATCATATCTAAAAAAAAGTAGGTGGGACAAACTTAAAGTTGCTATTTTTAGTTGGTCCTTTTGAATTTTCTTTGTAAAAATTTATTTTTAAAAGAGAACATTTAAATTGTAAATGATTATTGAATAATGAAGGCAAACATATTTTATTTTTAACGTTTTGAAAATGTTTTCAAAATGACTAAAGGATTCTGTTCATAAACCCTTCACTACAAAGAATTTTGAAGACTTTTGAATAAAAAGTTGAAGGTTATTAGGAATTATGCACGTTTTTCAAATAATAACATTTTTCAGGAGAATTCAGGAACAATTTTAATAAATTTTATTGTAAATAAACTTGAAGAAAAATTAAAAGACATATAAACATTTCAAATGACTTCCCAAATTTCGGAAAACCATGTAGAAGATTTCAATGCAAGATTTAAAATGTTAGGCAAATTGAATTAAGTTTGGTAGATAATTGATGGTATGAATTGATAAAAAAATAATTTCATTTAATGCAAAATGTAAATTTTGTAAGAGTTTGAATCAAAAACTTAGAAACTTTGTAGGAATTTTGAAACGTTTCAAGAGAATACCAAAATTTTTTCAATATTTCCGGGAACATTTTTTATGATTTTTTTTATTCAAAAATATCTGTTTTAATACAATAATTTATTAAAAAATTTTAAATTTCAAAAGACTTTTTTAATTATCAAAAACAAATGTGGAAGATTTGAAGAAAATTTGGTCTTATTTTGACAGATTTGTTAAAAAATGTAGGAAAACTTTAAATCATTTAAAAAGATTTTTAGAACTTTTTAAAACATAATAATCATTTTTTTAAATGTTAAAACAAAATATAGATTTTTGAAGATTGCGAAATAAAATTTGGAAATTTTGTACAGATTTTGAAAGTTTTTAAGATAATTAAAAAATGTCTTACGATTCCTGGAAATATTGAAAGTAATTCTTTATTCTAAAAAATTAATTTTTACAGAATATTTAAAAAGATTTTAAAACATTGCAAAATATTTCAAAAATTGTCAAAAATAAATCCAGAAAATTCCAAAACTATTTTAGAAGTAATTTGAGTCAGTTTAAATATATTTAGGAATTTTCGGTATTTTCAAGAGATCAGAAATATTTTTGAATTTTAACAGATTCCCAAACATTTATAAAATATTCTCCATTTTATTCAAGCGTCAGCAAGTCCTAAATATCTATAAAACTACTCAAGTTTTTCCAACAATTTTGAAAATACTTAACAATTTTTTAGATAATTTTGGTGTATACCTGAAATCTTCAGAAATATTTTAAATTTTTTTTCAAAAAACCTAGGAAAATTATAAATAAAGAAAGTTGAAATTTAAACGAATGCAAACTTTATTTTAATTACAAAAAATTGTGATATTAAAACTTTTTAATAATAAAAACCTTGAAAGTTTCAATTATTTGAAGCAAATTCAAATCCCTTAAGAATTAATAATTTTCACATTGCTGTTTATAATTACAAAAATTCAACTAATTCAGTTTTACTGCAAATTGAAAACCTATGAAGGGAATAATTGATAATTTCGCTTTTAAAATAAAAATGAAAAACTCTAAAATTGTAACTATTTCAAATGATCGAGATTATTTCATTACTGAAGAATCAACTTTAAATAGTTTAATTTTGACCTTTTAACATTTTATACTCAATTTTTAAGATTTTAATTCCGTATCTTTCTTTAGAATTATTATGCATTCTTAGGAATTTGCAATCAAATATTTTTCGATTTGAAATGATTTATTTGTTTAAATTATCAACTAAAAATCGGAGAAATTTAAGATATTAGATTGAAAATTTTAAAAAATACAATAAGAGTTTGCATCAATATGATTTACATTTTTGAAATGGCATTTACATCTAAAGAACATTTAAATCTAAAATTATTCAATTGAAATGTTTGAAGGCTTTAAATAAGAAACCTGTTATTATTTGATGACGGAATTGTCCTGACAGTTTAAATATTTTTATTTGAAATTAAAATATCGTAAAATCTAAAATCCGAAAACTCCTAGAATCAATCTAAAAATTTATGGTGGAAAAAACTTTAGTTTCAAGGCCTCAAAAATTACCTGTTTTAGAATTGAGCATTCGAACTTATAATTTTAAATAAAAATTATAAAAATGTTAAGGACGAGAAGTATAATATTAATAGATATTATATCATGTAGTATCAAGTGAAACTCAAAACGACTGCATAGATTTTTTTACTAAAAAATTTGTTTTCTGGATGTACCTGAAGTTCCGAACGTTCAAATGAACGAAATGAAAAAATAAATTTTTTTTCTTCTGAAATTAGCCTAGCGGAATTAGTTCAGCTAAGCATGAAAATGAGTATTATACGAAAAATTCTAAAAAAAAAAAATTTATAAGGGTAAAACACACAGAAATGTAAAGCAGATAGGGGCAACACAGAATGTGCCGAATGACCGCCTTTATACACTTTTTTATTCAATAAAAGATAGTGTTAATTTGCCATTTCGTAACACCAGTTTTTTCAGTGGGGTAAGAGCCGCCGAAAAGAATATTTCAAACCACCCCTAGTGTATCAAAATCAGAAAATTGTCAAAATGAACGCCTTTATACAGTTTTTTTTCGAGTTAAAAATACTTTTAATTTACCTTGTTATAGAACAAGTTTTTTCAGTGGGGTAAGAGCCGCCGGAAAAAATATTTTAAAACCACCCCTAGTGAATCAAAATCAGAAAATACAAGGTAAATTGAAAGTATTTTTAACTCGAAAAAAAACTGTATAAAGGCGTTCATTTTGACGATTTTCTGATTTTGATACACTAGGGGTGGTTTTAAATATTCTTTACGGCGGCTCTTACTCCACTGAAAAAACTTGTTCTATAACAAGGTAAATTGAAAGTATTTTTATCTCGAAAAATACTATATAAAGGCGGTCATTTCGACGATTTTCTGATTTTGATACACTAGGGGTGGTTTTAAATATTCTTTCCGGCGGCTCTTACCCCCCTGAAAAACTTGTACTATAACAAGGTAAATTGAAAGTATTTTTAACTTGAAAAAAAACTGTATAAAGGCGTTCATTTTGACGATTTTCTGATTTTGATACACTAGGGGTGGTTTTAAATATTCTTTACGGCGGCTCTTACCCCCCTGAAAAACTTGTACTATAACAAGGTAAATTGAAAGTATTTTTAACTCGAAAAAAAACTGTATAAAGGCGTTCATTTTGACAATTTTCTGATTTTGATACACTAGGGGTGGTTTTAAATATTCTTTACGGCGGCTTTTACCCCACTGAAAAAAACTTGTTCTATAACAAGGTAAATTGAAAGTATTTTCAACTCGAAAAAAACTGTATAAAGGCGTTCATTTTGACGATTTTCTGATTTTGATACACTAGGGGTGGTTTTAAATATTCTTTCCGGTAGCTCTTACCCCACTGAAAAAACTATAGTTACGAAATTATAAATTAACACTGTCTTTTATTGGATAAAAAAGTGTATAAAGGCGGTCATTCGGCACATTCTGTGTTGCCCCTATCTGCATTAAATTTTAGGGTGTTTTACCCTTAAAATTTTTTTTTTTTTTGAGATTTTTTCGTATAATATTCATTTTTATGCTTAGCTGAACTAATTCCGCTAGGCTAATTTCAGAACAAAAAATATTTATTTTTTTTCATTTCGTTCAATTGAACGTTCGGAACTTCAGGTACATATTTCTGGCAACAAAAAAATAACTGCCATTTCACCGTGCATAATTGCAAAATTTTTAATTCAATGAATCAATCAAATAAAATTAATTAATTTGATCTAATTGCAATTTTCAAATAATCGATTTGAATCATTTTTAACCCCTTCGTAAACAGAGAGAATTCGACAAAAAGTGCTCAAAATGGCAGGAATATTTGTATCCTGGGAGTTTAGGGGTCGCTGAATCCGAATCTGAAGTCAAAATTCAGAAAATCAAAATGACAGGCGAAAATACAAAAAACGGCTTGATTTAGATAAATCTTGATACTCACGGGTTTTTGAGGTCAATGAACCCGACACTGAATTCAAAATTCGAAAATTTAAAATGGCGGATCCAATATGGTGGACGAAAATACAAAAAAGGCTCAGTTTAGATAAATCTTGGCACTTACGGGGTTTTGGGGTCGCTGAATACAAATCTGAGGTTAAAAAATTTTAATTTTAAATGGCGGACGAAAATACAAAAACGACTCGATTTGGATAAATCTTGGTACTTAAAAATTGGAAAATTCCAAACGGACAGACTAAACCATACAAAGTAGATCCTACTGTTGGCTTCGTAGAATTTACTAAACAATTTAGTAGATCCTACTACTCCATATACCGTGCAGTTCGGGTCCCGATCGGGAATCCTGGTCGGGGCCAGGCCGCGCATGAAACACACGCCCAGATCGGGGCCAGGTCGGGACACCGATTGCGAAACCCGATCGGTAGACGATGAGTCTCATTATAATCCATTCATGAAATTCACAAATGGAGTTTTAATATAAGTAAACACCAAACTATCGAATAGTCCTCTCCTTTCGAAGGCAACGTTAATATTTTGAATTTTAAAATTAAGTTATTTTAAGTTAAAATTTACTTACTACAGGCACGAAAAGAAAAGGTTTCAGAATACTAAATTGAATTATGCTTTTGAAAATCGTAAAATTATTGTGGATGGTATCAGTTTCGAGGAAAGGGTTTGTTTTGTATGAAAAAAATTGATGATAACCAGAAAT
>NC_046666.1:7447509-7451285 GCF_010883055.1 Belonocnema kinseyi | reverse complement strand
AATCCATTGTATCACATATTTTACTATTATAATTTAAAAACATTACAATTTTGTGCATACTGCAATTCATTTCTTGTCAATAGATTTGATGATTCTAACTCTTCATTAAATCGAAAAACCTTAAGTTCTTTAATAATAATTGAAAACAAAAGAACTTAATCAATTTCATCATATAATAATATTTGACTCATTTGATGGTAAATATACTAATTTTACGTCAAAAAATTAAATTAATTATTAATTTATTTGAGGTTAGGTTTCACTGAGCCCGCAGAGTATAATTACTTACTCTCATCTTCCTCGCACAGGTTTCGAGGTCTACTGACTGGTATTTGGTGCCTCTAAACATGTGGCTTACTCGCCTTATGCATTTATAAACTTTTCTAGAATATTTTAAACGAGTATTATGTATACAAATTTCACTGCACTACCAGAAAAAAACAAGCAGCACTAGTTCTTCGAGCGCATGGAGATGGCGTTTCAGTGGGAAATCGGCCTGGCCCGGTCGGGCCCAGGTGTGGGCCACACGGTTTTACCGATCAGGGTCAGATCGGGAAATCCGATCGGGGCCAGATCGGTATTACGTTTGAAATCAGACGATTTCTGCACGGGATTTTATGGTGGTTGTCAAAATTTGATCGTTCGATTCTTGGTATAATTTCCAGGAATTCTGCACATTAACTTGATTATTGGACGTTAAATAGGATTTTGAATTTAATTTTAATCTCATTTAAATTTCTTAAAGTTTAAAGTATTTTAAATAAAATAGTTCAATTTTGAATTATTTTAATTTTCAAAAAAATATTAAACTTTAATCTAATACAAATCTGGAAAAATCGAGGTCAAAAATGAAATTCGGTAATTTTTCTGTTTTCCCCGTTTAGTGGTTACCCTGAGGATAGAAATCTAGGTTTAGTTTATTCCATCCTTTTTCGTTTGTCGACTAAGTCTCTCTCGTGATGGAATTTTTATTTCTCGGTTTAAAACTTGGTGTACTTGGTGCTTTTAATAACGTTTTTCCTCGAGTCTAGCTTGAAGAAGTTTGTATAAAAATAGAAGGGCTTGAAGCTGTAGTGATAATTAACGAACCTGCGTATGTATGCACTTTGCGCAGTAGGTAAACGCACAGTCAGCGAATGTACGATCATTGGTTCAGCCTTGCAAATTCGCGTGAATTTTCGCATTTTGGCTAACGGGATTTCAACCGTACTAGCGAGCTTTTGCTTTGGAGATTGCTCAATTAACTAGAGTGAAAATTTAATACGTAATTAGAACAGAGTTAGAGGGAACCAGTTCCAACACATGCAAGGCATTCACTTTGATCTTTTATTTATTCCCTTAGCTCTATTTAATAATACTCAGGGTACTGATTCGGCAGACGATAAAAATTCCCGGTCAAGTTTTTCAATTTTCCTGGCCAATTAAAAGTAAAATATTTATATTTGCCGCATAACTCAAAAATGTATTTTCATTTGTTACGTTCATTCTAAACATCCTTTAACACCACAGAGCGAAAAAGCTCAAAAAAAAACAGAATTTTGAACAAATACTTGAATTTCCCACAAAAATATCAATTTTCAAGAAAAATTCTAAAGTTTAACTTTCAATTAGAAAAATTAGTGAAAATGGTTGAACTTTAAGACAAAATAATTCATTTTCAACCGAAATAATGAATATTTAACTTAAATATTTGAATTTTCAACCACAAAGATGAATTTTAAAACAGCAAGATTAATTTTTTATCAAAAAATAAACATTTTTAACTACAAAAAAACATGCATTTTTTAAGAAAATAGATGAATTTTTAACTATAAATAAAAATCTACTTTAAACCGAAAATGGAATAGTAACTTTTTTATTTACTAAACTTAACTTTTAACCTAACTTATGAATTGTCAATCAAAATGATGAATCATCAATTGGAATGTTTAACTTTTAAACTAAAAACAGAAATTTTCAATAAAAACAATAAATCTTCAACTGAAGTAGTGGAATTTTCAAACTAAAAAAAAGTAATTTTACTGAAAAAAAATTGTCGAACCACAAATTAAATAATTGAATTTTAAAATAAAAAAATTAATGCTCGACCAAACAGATAAATTTTTAACTAAGACTATGAAATATTAAACTAATATAATGAATATTCAAATGAAATAATTGAAGTTTAGGCTAAAAAGATCAATTTTCAATTGAAAAAGATCATTTTTCAACCCAAAATTAAATAATTCAATTTTGAGTCAAACAATGAACGTTTAATCAAAGAAATGAGTTTTTAATTAATATAATGGAATATTTAACTGGTATAATACTTGCATTCTCAGTTACAAAATTATTGTAACCAAAAAAGAAACAAATTTAAAAAAAAATAGTTAAATTTTCAGAAAAGAAATTGCTTTTCATCCAAAGAAAAAATTTTCCATCAAATAACTCATTTTTCAACCGAAGAAAAGAATTTGGAATTAAAATTGTGAATTAGAAAAAAAAATTTAACAAAAGAGTTCAACGTCTAACCAAGTCATTTGATTTCCAACCTGAAAAATGAATTTTCAACTAAAATTATCAATATTTAACTGTAATACTTGAATTTTGAATCGACAAGAATAATTTTTAGACAAGAAGATTGACTTTCAAAGGAAAAGGAAATTTTCAATATTCGCGTGAAATAATTTAAATTTACATTTAAAGAAATTACATTCAATAAAAAAACGAAATTAAAAAAATAGTTACATTTTCAAAGTGATAACATTTACACTAAAGATGTAAATCTTTGATTAGAATGGTTGAATTTAAGACCATAAAGATCAATTTTCAACTACGTGATGAATATTTAAATGAAATAAATAAATTTTTGACAAAAAAGTTTAATTTTTAACCAAGAACATTGATTTATATAAAAAAGACAAATTTTCAACTAAAAATAATTTTGAAGAATTAAAAAGTCAAAATAAAAATTTTAAATCATCTTTTATAAAAGAATTTAACTATTAACCATTTTATTTTTATTACCTACATAAAATATACATTTTTCAACTAAAATGAGAAATATTTATCTGGAAAATTTGAATTTTTAACCGACGCGAAGAATTTTTAGATAAAAAGATGATGTTTTAAAGAAAAAGATAATTGTATATAAAAAATCTATTTTTTTAACAATATAGTTGAATTATCTATTCAAAAATAGTAATTTTCATTTCCACAATATAAACTTGCGCAATTGTGAGCGATGAAGCTGTTTACACAAATTCAGCGCTTACAATGCGCAATTTTATAATGTGGCGTCATCTAGAATGTTCTAGAAACTTGTCACAGACACGAACTACTACTGCTATAGAATATTCTCGTTGCCGGTAAGGTAGAAATTCAGAATGACATAATCTAAAATATTCTAGTAACTTAGTGCGGACACAAACCACTTTTCTATAAACTTTACACCGACACGTCCCACTAAAGCTATAGAATCTTCTCTATGTCGGTAAGGTAGGAATTTTGGATGAGAAACCCCCTTACTCATCTACTTACCTTATGAATCACTCGACTGATTTTAGTTCAAACATGAAAACTACCCCTCATATGCAAGAAGTAGACGCGATATTGGATCCGCCATTTGGAATTCTGTAATTCCAACCTCATATTTGGATTCAGCGACCCGGAAACCCCTTTAGAAGCATCTCACCTTTTGAACTACGAGGGTAGTTCAATAAGTCCTTAGAATGAAGTATAAAAACAATTTTTTTTGGGTAAATTTTTTTTTATTTTTCAACATAATCTCCTTGGAG
>NC_046666.1:7439313-7447409 GCF_010883055.1 Belonocnema kinseyi | reverse complement strand
CGCGGCACCCATCTTGCCGATAGCTTTTTCATGCCTAATTTTTCATGTAGAATTGAAACAACTGCACCTATAGATATCCTTGTGGTCTCAGCTAACTCATGCGCTTTTAATCTTCTATCTTTCAACACAATATCGTGGATTTTATTGATGATTTCGGGAGTACTTGCTTCTACGAGCCTTCCTGAACGTGGTTCGTCACTTATTGATGTACGACCACGCTTAAATTCATTTACCCAGTTATAAACCGTTGCTAAGGCAGGGGCAGATGTGCCATGAACTGAGTCCAATTCATTTTTTATCTCATATGGACTTAAACCCTTTAAATGAAAATGTTTGATTACCGCTCTGAACTCGTTTTTTTCATTTTTCTTAACGAACAATTTTTTTTTTAATTGGTTATAAAAACACGTAATCTTAGAAGATGTGGACTGTGACTGCACCATATATCTAGTCGGGAGTGGTGCTGACTGAAAACAGATGATTTGGAGCGATTCGCGCGCCATCTGTTGGTCATTCTAAGGACTTATTGAACTACTCTCGTACTTGACTAATTCTACTTCATACGTGGCAACCACCCCTTATGTACGTGGGGTATTTTTAAATTAAAGTTGCAAAATAAATTCGAGTCTACGCAGATATGAAAAAATACGTGTCGATTATTTTACCTAACTCTACAAATTTGCAAAGTTTCATCAAATTCGGCAAATGACAGTTCGTAGGATTACTTTTAGATACTAGTTGTTCATTATGGGAAAGAAGGTGCGAATATTATAAGAAGATAATCTTGGACTCATAGGAAGTTGCAAGTGACTATCCGCAAGTCGGTTTTAATTATAAAAAGGCGCTCATCAACTATTTGGAAGTTGTTATCAATTATGAAAGTCACTAATCCCCTATTAGGAAGGCGGTATTCATTGTCAGGAAGTTGGCGTCGATTAATAAGTTTCATTCGTCCAATGTTAGTAGAAAACTCTGATTAACATAAGAAGACTATTATCGAATATTAGGAAGTCAAAAGAAACCATCAGGAATTCGATTTTGATTATAAATAGACACTCGTCAGCTACTAGGAAGTCGGTATCAAGTGTGAAAGTAATTTATTGCCCATTACAGGAAGTCGGAATTGACTATCGGGAGTTACTCATCTATAAAATTTTCTATTAGGATGTCGGTATTTACTATCAGTATGTGGGCATCGATACCAAGTAACGTTCGTTAAATATTAGTAAATAGGTTCAACTATTATAAGAAGACAATCATTCACTATTGGAAAGTCGAAATTGACTGTCAGGAAGTCGACTTGAACTATCATAGGTCATTTTCTAAGTATTAGAAAAATAATATTGTTTGCTAGGTGTGATTCGTCAGATTTAGGTAGTCGGCATTGACTATCAATAGATATTAGTCGATTATCAGAAGGTAGGTTTTAATTATAAAAATGTGATAATCGACAATTAGGAAAGAGGTATTATTTGTTGAAACTCATTTATCGAATATCAGGAAGTCAGTATTTACTATCAGGCAGTCCGCTTGGACTAACAAGTGTTATTCGTTCCCTATTAGTAAGAAGGTGCAACTATTAAAAGAAGACATTCATCGACTATTAGGAAGTTGGAATTGACTATCGGGAAGTCAGCTTGGATTATCAAAGGTCATTTTCTAAGTATTACAAAGATAAAATCGTTTGCTAGGAGTCATTCGTCAGATTAGGAAGTCGGCATTGACCATCAATAGACACTAGTCGATTATCAGAAAGTCTGTTTTAACTATAAAAATGCGCTCATCAACAAGTATGAAGTCAGTATGAATTATTGAAAGTTATTCATGAAATATCAAAAAGTCAGAGTTTACCGCCAGGTAGTCTGCATCGACTACCAAGTTTTATTCATTCTCTATTAGGATGAAGGTTCGACACTGACAAAAAAAAAGAATGATCGACTATCAGGAAGTCAGATTTAATTATAAAAAGGCAATTTTAATCATAAAAGGCATTAGCTGTTAACAAGTCCGTAACAATTGCTGGAGGTCATTTACTCACTACTAGGAAGTCTAAATTGACTATTAGGAAGTCAGATTCGACTATGAAAAGTCATTTGACAACTTTAAAAAAATTCAGAAACCCTGTTTTAATTATGTGAAAGCTCATCAACTATTCAGAAGTCGGTATAAATGTGAAAGGCATTTGTTGACTATCAGCAAGTCGGCATTGACTACCAGGAGTTAATAATCGACCATCAGGAAGTCGGCGTCGACTATTAGAAGAAGACAATCATTGACTATTAGGAAATCGGTATCAATTTCTGAACATCATTCATTGAATATTGAAAAATTAATATCATGTGTTGAGAGTCATTTATTTGGAACTCGTAATCGACCATAAGGAAGTCTCTCTATATTATAAAAAAGCGCTCATCATCTATTATGTCTATCAAAAGAAGACAATAATTGACGGAATCAACTATTAGGAAGACATTTTTAGTTATGGAAAGAGATTTTTTCACTCTTGCAACAAGAGGGTACGAATATTTCTGAAAAAGACATTCAACGACTATCAGGAAGTTGGTATCAATTGCTGAAAATCATCCATTGACTATAAGAAAGACTGAAATGGCTATCAGGAAGTCGGCTTCTACTATCGGAATTAATTTGTCAAATATTAAAAATTACTATAGTTTGTTAGGAATCATTTGATAGATTAGGAAGTTCACATCAAATTAGAAAATCGTAATTGACTATCAGGAGAGATTAATTATTTATTAAACAGCCGGCTTAGACTAGCAAGTGTCATTATTTCAATATTAGATAGAACAATGGAATATAATAAGAAGACAATAATAGAATTTTAGAAACCCAGAATTAACTATCAGGAATTCTGCTTCGACTATCAGAAGACATTTACCAACAATCAAAAAATAAAATCGTTTTAAAGGAGTCATTTGTCAGCTTAGGAAGTCGGAATTAACTATCGGGAAGCTGGAATTGACTATCAAAAAATCGGCTTTGACTCTGCGAGTAATTCATTGACTATTAGGCACTCGTTTCTTACTTCGTCTACCCGCTTGGTCCCCTTTAACCCTGATTTTTTTCTTTTAAAGTCACTCTCGTCTCGAGCAGAAAGTCGAAAGGATTTTTTGCAAGTGAGTTGGAAAAGATGTTAAAAATGGATCCATTAAAGTTTTTCCGTTTCCTGTTTCAAGTGGCACAAACAATGTCGCTTGGTTTGGTATCAGGAATGAGCATTTTCGCATTCTACATTAACCCTCTGGCCCCTGAGTCGTAGGCACTCGGAGCGCTTGGATGCAGGGAAACACCCTCTACTTGTTTTCAACCCTCCTCTCACCTGCCTACCAGCTCTTCACCATTCTCGCTCCTTACTTTTTCCCAACTAATCTATATTCATTCACATCTTCTGCTGTGTCCAGATTCCTTCTCAATTTTAATATTCACCTCATTTTCTTTTATTTCAAATTCATGATTTCACACTTGAACTTTTTTCAATTTGAAGACTTTTTAAAAGATTTCCCAATTAGGGTGTCGACTCAAATTACGAAAAAACTTGACAATCGAGGTTTGTTTGGGTCACGGATTTCGAATCCGAAACGAACTTCGAAAATGCAAAATGGCGAATTGAAACCTGAAAAAGTTATTTGATTTGCATAAAACTTTATATTCTGGGAGTTCTGCGGCAGCGGTTCGGGATTCGAAATGCAAATTTGAAAGTTCAAAATGGCGGACCGGAAATTTAAAAACTGCTTTACTTCGCATAAAACTTGATACTCCAGGAGTTTCTAGGTCACTAATTTCGAATCCGAAATTAAAATTTAAATTTAACTATTCAAAATGGCAGATCCACAAAAAAGACGGACAATTTAGTGTACATTCAACGTAAATTTACTTTTGTTAATAAAAAGACATCATTATTTAATTGTATAATACTGCTTTATAAACCGATTTAAGCAGGCTCGGCAAAATTCCCTTACTTTTCCCTGTCTAATAAAATTTCCTAATATTTCCAGGTTTTCTGAACGAGTAAACATACCAATTCAATTAATTAAAAAACTAAAATTTCAAGATTAAAAATGTATTTTGGAAAATTGATTCCAAAAATCCAAGGCCTTACTTGTTTTAGGTGAAATGTAAGATTAAGATGAAAAATTGAAGGATGGTAGTAACAGATGCAAGATTCAAAGTTACTTATATCCCTCAGTCGGCCTTCACCCCCCCCCCCTCTTTTTTTATGCCCCTGAAGGCATCCGAGTGTGGAAGACAGTTTGCATTTAAAGATAAATTGCCAAAGTGCAGTGGTGACATAAATCAAAAAATAAACGCAGAAGATATTAAGGAGCGTCTCAGGGTTGAGAGGTTATAAATTGTCCGGCTTGTTGTGGAAATCTTGGCAGGGTTGGCTCATTCAAAACTTTTAAAAACTTCAAGAATTTTAAAAAATATAAGTGAGCATTGAGTGCGTTTTACACAAAAGTAATATAAGCATTCAAGAATGGAACTCATTTTTTTCTCATATTTCTTTAACTTGAAGCCTGAGATTTTCAAAAAATAAGAGATTAGACCCTAAATTATCACTATCATTGGATTATTATTAATAATTTGTCATATTAAAAAAATGAGATAAATAAATTAGGTAACGCAAAAATCTGATATCTGCGAAAGAATTTTATACGAAGAAAAAAGTTCTGCTAATTTACAGTTGAAATAGGTACAACATAGACGTTCTGCAAATATTACTGAATTTTCTGCAGAGTTTTAAAAATTTTCAGTTATTTGATAAATTCATGGCTATGTGCTGTACCATTTAATTTGTAAGATCTAATAAAAAAGTCTGTAAATCTTACAGAAAACATCCTTTGAATTTTTAACTGATAAAGATTAATATATTGAATAAAAAATGAAATAGTTAAGACGTCTAGGTGAACCAAAAAATATAAAAAATGTCTAGAAAAAGCCATGAATATGCAAACCAAAAAGAAGATTTTTCGACAAATAAAAAATTCTGAGTAAATTACGAAAAAAAAGGTCATACGACTTGTTAAACTTTCAAGACAAAAGAACAACTTTTTATGAAATAGCTGAGTTTTCAACAACAAAAAAATCATTTTTAACCAGAGTTGCATTATGAACGGAAAAAAGGAAATTTTGAATCAAGAAAATTAGTTTTTTTACTAAAAAAAAGTTTAAATTTTAACTAAAAAAGATTTCAACTAAAATAGGAAAGTTACATTCTCAGCAAAGAAATTAATTACAAAAAAAAGAACAGCATTTTCAAAAAATTAGGTATATTTTCAACCAAAGAAGGGCAAAATAAATGTTTTTCTTTAAATATTTAAAAGTTTAAAAAGTACAACAATTTTCAATTGTACAATTCTGAATTAAATGAATTTATACTAAAAAAATGTAGAATTTTGTACTTCTATAAATTTTGAAGGTGAAAGATTTATATTCAGTTCCAAAAGTTTAAACCCATGTTATAATTTTAAATTCCCTAACTTGGAAATCAATGAACTTAAAAATTAGAAAAATTATAGTATTTAGCCCAATTTTAAAGATTAACATTGAAACTAGACGGATTCAATTTTTGCAAACAGAAGACTGTTTACATTAGAAGTTAAATTATTCTTATTTTAAATAGTTTAGAAATCCCTAAAAAGTTTCAAAATTGTATTTAAAAATCTTGAGAAACCGAAATATTGTTTAGAATTTGTCTAAATTTAAAATTATTTAAAAAATTTAATTATAACTTCTGAATATCTTTTGAAATTATTTTAATTTTTCCTAAAATTTTTATAAAATCCTGCAAAGTGGAAAAATTACCTCAAAATCTTAAAGATTAATTTTTAAACACTTTCAGAAATAATTTTCAAAATAAAAAATTATTTTCAAATTTCCTAGAAATCTTAAAAAAAATGTTTTTGTCCTTTCAGTCTTTCACAATTTTCTCAAAAAGCTTTTAATTTTTTTTTTCGAAATTTCCAAAGTTTATATTTTATTTTAAATTAGGCTATGGCTATTTAAAGCGAGATTTAGTACGAATAAAAGAATTTTTTTTAAACACACACTTTGTTTAAATTATTTGAAATTGTTTCAATTTTTCAATTCGTTTTGAATCTTTTCCATACCTTTAAATATCTCTAAAAATTACTTAAATTGTCGTACAAATAATAAGTATTAAATTATTATTTATACATAAAAAAAAATTAAGTTACAAATGGATCATTTCTTAAATAGAACAATGAAAATCGTAAAGTTCAGCGTTTAAAATCTCCTTAAAATTTTAACGATTCAATTCTTTCTATTTAAAACAATTCAGTTTTAAATTATTTACATTTTTTACGAATAAGGCTTTCGACTTGAAACAGTTTAATTTTTCACGTTAAAATCTGGAACTTCGCGTATTGTGAACGGTCTTAGCGTCGTCTTAAAAAATGAACTATTGTTCAATTTGAAATGCCTAAAGTTTATTTCAATTTTTAAAATAATGAATTAATTCATATTTAAAGTTGATCAAATAAAAATGTTTTTTTCTATCAAAAATTTTGTATTTCAAACGCTTTTAATTTAAAATTATTCAAATTTCAAATGTTCGCTTGAAAATAAAAATCTAAAATCGAAAACTTTTGAAGTAAACGATTTACGAATTACGCATTATAAACTTAATAAAATCATAATGAAAGAAGCTAAAAATTCAACATTTTATTTTTAAAAAATTGTTAATCGAAGATTTCTTTAAATTTATTAAATTCCCGGTCCAAAAATAAAATCATGGTCATTTCGCGGTCCAGCAGCCATCCTGCAAAAGTAATAAACAATGAAAAAATCCGAGTGCAAAAACACTATGTTACCTTAATAACAAAAAACGATTGTCTGTCATACACAAACCTCCGTAAACGATTTTTTTTCTTGAATTTTAATTATTTTAATTATTTCAGAAAGGGTTCGTTATTTTCGTTTGGAGTATAAAATACTTCAAAATCATTTTAAAAAAGTCGTCGCAGCGTATTCAGCAATTTCTGGTGAAACAGGTCCTTTGGCAAATTCAGCAGTCCCCATACAGTCTTGACCTAGCTCCCTATGACTTCTGGCGGTTTCCCAAATTGAAGTATCCTCGAAAAAGAAAGCAATTTGAAAGTTAGAGGGAATAAAACAGAATGCGATAAAGCAGTTGTTAGCTATTCTGAAAGGTAACGTTAAGAAGTGCTTTCTTTTGCCATTTTTATCAAAATCTCTAACTTTTCCCTGCCATTCCCTGGCCCTGTCTCTAATTGAACTATTTGTTTTCTCTGTGAAAAATACTTGACTAACTTAAATTTGCCCTGTGGGATGTATATTATGTAAACTTAACTCGAACACTCGGGAGGGTAATTGATGTCTTTGGTGAAAATGGAGAGAAATTTTAATTCTCTCGCGAGAAATTTTAATTCTCTCGCCACGAACCGGAAGACGAGAAGCAAATAAGGAAACTTGCGACACTTAGGTAAGATATAGTTCTCGGGAAAAGTCCCGTCCGTACGAGATTGGAGAAAATGCCCGCTGCACGGGTACATTAATCATTCTGCCTCGAAGGCACCTTGCAATTTTCCAATGAAAGTCGTCCCAAAGATTTTTCATCTTGCTCGACTTCTCGCACGCTTTTTCACCTCTTCTCCCTCCTCCTCTCTTCCTCCCTCTCTTTCTCTCTCATTCCCATTTCTTTTTCAAATCTCCCCTTTAACCTCGCGTTTTTCTTCTCTTTTTGTTATTTTTTTTTCTTCTGGTATCATCTCGACACTCTCACACCTTTTCTTTGACGCCCGCAAAGTGGTTAACTCGTAAAGTCTCGCCCACGGATTTTAAGAGTAATATCTTGTAATAAAGTGTGTGAAGTGTAAGACATCGATTGAACGTTTGAAGAGAGACGAAAAGTGTTCAATTGGAAATAACTTTATCCAATATGTAATAATTTAAGAGATATAATCAGGGCCGGGTTAACCCTCAACGGGGCTCTAGGCAACCATCGATTTGGGGGCCCTTTTTTCACGTCCTTTCCCTTCTTTTCTCGAATAAAAAACAAAAACTTATATCATTCATAAAAATTTTATTGCCAC
>NC_046666.1:7410283-7439213 GCF_010883055.1 Belonocnema kinseyi | reverse complement strand
TTTTTATGAACCTTGTCTAGTTCGTCGGTCGTTGTCTTTTGAATGCGGTCAATTGAGTTTTATTTATTTGAGTAAAATTTATTTTCAGTTCTGTTCACTCTCGAGAATTTTATGTTTGTAAGGAAATTTTAGAAGTCTTTTTCATTTTTCGGGGGCCCCCTGAAATCGGGGGCCCCAGGCAACTGCCTATTCTGCCTACTTGTTAATCCGACCCTGGATATAATAATTTAATGTGAATAACCAATTGTGCACAAGAGAAGGTTATATAAGAGGAGAATTACCCCAAGTGTATTAAACCAAAAGAGGATATTATGTAACAGAATGGGATTATTATTTTTTATGCTTCGGGGAGTTCATTTTGCAACGTAATTGCTCTGCAATGAATGAATTTATTCTGGAGGGTAAAAGGACACGAAAAATGGACAATAAATGTTTCATAAATAGCAAATGAAAGGAAGATTTATGAAAAGAAATATTCATATCTTTATTTTGAGCAAAAGGACGCCTCGAACTAATTTAAAAAATCTGCACATTCTCATTATGCACATTCGCATCGCGCGCGGCTCGCTGCGTTTTCAAGTTTGAACGCGCCTAGGGCGCGCGACTGTTGGTTCTCATGCTTCGCGCTCGATAATATATTTATCTCGTGCTTCGCACTCGATATTGTATTTACCTCGCGCTACGCGCTCGATCTTTCTGCAAAGACTTTTTTAAACTAAAAGTGAAAGTATCGACAACAGTAATTTGGTGATTGTGAATTTTCTTTCGTTAAAGCTCCTTAGGCTTTAACGAAAACATTCTAATCGCGTATCTCGTGCTTCGCACTCGAGTTTATCCCTAAAATTTTATACCATTCCCATAAATGTATATTATTATAATTCGTAACTTGCACTGGTATTAAAACAGACGAAATTTCATTGTCCAGTTTGAAAAAATGCGCATTCTTTTTAAAAAATTTAGTTATTCAACGCTTTATTGCAACTTTTGTCGTTTTTCCATCAACTGAATTTGCTCATGTCCAATGTTTTCTTTATGATTCAAACTTTACACATACGGTCTACTGAGCAGCCTTACCCTTTTTTAACTTCTAAATTATATATTTATTTTGATTTATCAAGAAAATTCAAAAAGTTGTTATGATAATCTTCTCGAGCATTTAGAAATCAAACTTTTTCTTCTCTTGCCATTTTTTCATATCGTCCGTTAATTGGCTTAAAAGGTTCATTTTCGTGTTATTTTTTTTTTGAATTTTGTAAATGCAATAACTCTTATAATTTTTAATTTGATGAAAAAAGTCATTAGATAAATTGTTCGACTTTTTAAATACTATGAATAACGATACAGAGAATTCTTGAAGTTTGAAAAGAAGGTCTAAAAAATATTCAAAAGGCGCTCAGTTTTTCAATTTTTATCCATAATGGCTGGCGATAACGAACTTAACCTTTAGTTTAGGACACTTAAAAAGTGTACTAGAGGCCAATTTAATAGAATTATTTTTTTCAAAAGTTATCGTGTCGGCAGTCAGACAGGCATAAATACATACAAACAGATCGACAGACACATTCGTATAAACCTATATTTCGGATTTAGGGAGTCTTAAAACGTGGACATTTCACAAAAACTGTAGGGGGGTGTTGTTAAATTTTATACATATCTAATACCTTCACTAATGAGAATGTAAAAAAAAATCATTTATAACCATTTTTTTGCTCTACCTTCGATGAAAAAATGTTATCTATTTATTTCGGCTTAGCTTTTGTCGTGTGTCTAAAAATTGAATTTTTGTATTTTCAATGTTTTTTTTAGAAATAAAACAAAAACTACGTGTCCTATAAAAAAAGTTATGTATAACAAATTTGTAGATATTTTTGGGTACACAATATTTGCATTATCATGTTTTTTTCCTATCTTGCATAGTTTGACCGCAAAATGCAATTTTTGATTTTTGATTAGTTTTCGTGCGGTCAAAATTTGAATTTTTCGAAAAAATACAAAAATTTGATATGATAATCTTGTAGGGCTGCCGAAAAGTAATATTTTGCTTTTCAAGTACTATGAACAACTGTACACAGAATTTTTGAATCATGAAAAAACGTGTACTCAAAAATGTTCAAAATGGGCTCACTTTTAGTATTTTTATCCAAAATGTCTGACTAACGACCTTCGCATTTAGCTTAGGCCACTAAAAGAGTGGACCAAAAGCCAATCTAATAGATTTATTTTTTTCAAAAGTTATCGTGCTCACAGGCAGACAGACATAGACAGACATAACGACAGACAGATACACATTCGTAAACACACAAATCTAATACCTTCTCTGATGAGAATGTAAAAATTTTAAATGTTGTCAAATTTAGCCATCAATTTTGTCCAAGTAGTAGCAAAATAATTGTATGCAATTTTGAAATATTAAATCCAGGGGTGAATTATTTCTTAAATGTGATGCAGTTCTCTAGAAATCAGGTACGACTCGGAATACTTCAAAATATCATTGATATCATAGATACGTTTTTAAAATGCTTTAAAATTTTCTGAAATCGTATGAAATTTAAAATGTTTGAAAACCCTTAGAAATTTTGATATCCCTTGAAATAGTTAAATTCCATTAAATCTTGTGCAATCGCTATAAGGGGTCATTCATATATTACGTAATGCTTCTATGAGGAACGGAGGAGCCTAGTCTGACGTTACCACAATGGTGAAAAAATCAAGATTCCCTCAAAAATGATTAAATTTTTGACATCCCGTAAATCTAATAAAGCCCTACCAAACCTTTGGATTCTTTTAAAATACACTAAAAGCTTTGAGATCCCATAAAATCTTTGAAATACGCTAAAATCCATTCAAATATACTAAAATTCCTTGAACTCTTCTCCAATTTTTTTCCTCATATCTATAGAAAATCCTTGCAATCCTATGGAATCTTTTAATTTATTTTGAAATCGTATGAACCCATAAAATATCGTGAAAATCCTTCAAACTACTTAAAATATTGTAAAATATGTACCTTCAAATTTCTTGAAATTTTATTGATACCCTACAAATTCCTTGAATTTTCTGAAATATTCTAGATCTCCTGAAATTGCTCCGAATAATTTAAAATACATTTTTTAAATCCTTTGGAAAAGAAAAAAATACAGTAAATCTTGTGAAATCCTTAGAAGTTTTTGAAACTACCTTACAAAATCTTTAATTCTGTAATATCTTTCAAAATTCCTTCAAAAATAATTAGATCTTTGAAATCTTCTGAAATGCCATAAAATCTGTTAAAGCAATTTTAAATCCCTTACAATCTTTTAAATGCGTTGAAATCCACTTAAATCTATTGAAAACCCTTCGATTCTGTTTAAATCCTCTACAATCTCTGAAAAACTCTTTAAATTTTGTAATTCTCTTGAAATCTATAGAAATTCCTTATAAACTTATGGAATTTTGTAATATCTTTTGGAAACCTTGAATCTCTGGAAATTTTGTAAAAATCATAAAAATTTATTGAAATCTTTTAAATCGTCTGAAATTCCGTAAAATCCTACAAAATATGATAAAGCCCTTTAAAATATTTAATATCTTTTCAAACTCCTGAACAATTCTTTAAATATTTGAAATTAATATAATATATATATTATTTATTTATTATATATATATATTTCTTGGAGGTCCTCGTTTCCGAATTGTAGTTGTCTTTGACTAAAAAAATGCATCAACTAATTGAAACATTACAAAATTAGAACATGAATTAATATTCGATACAAAGAAAACAATACAAATAATTGAAAATATTTATTATTTATAAACAAATTTTACAACTCATTATTAGGACTTAACATTAAAATAGTGCAATTTTCTTCTGAAGCGTTTTGAATAATCTTTTAAAGTTAATAATTCAATTGCTTTTGAGCTACTACTTGTTCTTTTTTTCCCTTGCTGATCAGTATCCCAGAAAAAAATCGTATTACGCGATTTTGCGAAAAATTAGTTTTTCATTTTTAAGATTTAAAAAATTAGTTTTCTTGAAAATAACTCAAAATATGAATAATAGCTCGTAGTTTAAAATGTGTTCCCTTTCTGAAATCTATAAAAATATATACTTACTACATTTTTTTGAAACTTTAAACCAATTGTTCTGAATAAATCGAAACATTGATAACAATAAAAAAAGTTAAACAAATTTTAACATTTTATCTCTAAAAACGTTTGTTTCCAGTGCAGTTACAATGTGAAGAACATTTTGCATGATATTATTAAGGTTTCTGACCTTTAGAGTAAACAAAATTTGGTCTTTACCTTTAAAATTAAAGAAACATCATTTTTAATGATTAAAAATATCCCTTTGGTGTCAAAAAGGACCCAAAACTTAAAAGCGAATCATATTTTAAGAAATTAGCCATTTTTTTAACGATTGTTTCTAATTTAGGAACAATATCAAAGTAAAAGCTGTTTTAGTCTACTTAAATCGATTTTTTCTATTTTTTTTACAAAATTTTATTAAAATACATTTTTCGAGAAAAATGAGATGCTTGATTGTTTAAAATAATATTTCTTCAATTTTATAAACAAAAAACTAATTTTTCTTTACTTTCAAGCTTCGAAACCTAAATATTTGTATGTAGCATTTTCCTTGGATTGTTGTTCAACTAAAACTAAAAATTTACACGAAATAACATTTTGAAGTTTTTTAAAATACATGTTACTTAATTCCGTTTTTAGCGATTTATTTTATTTTTTGCAAAAATTACTTAAAAGACACAGCATAAACAACAAGTAAGGATATCATTTCATAAATTCAAGGAAGAGGAACTACTTTGAATCAGGAACTGCATATTTATGTTTTGCGCCGTTTTTGAGAAAAATAAAATTTTTACTAGTTATAAAACAAAAAATATTTTTTATCAATAACGCAAAAAATATACATTTTACACCAAATGAATGACGTATTGTTCCAAATGAATGACCCATGAATTGGAATGAATATTTCTTTTTTTGAGATGGGGAAATATGAATTAAAGGAAAGAAATATATTTTAAGGTCAAGAAAATATTTTATAGGCTCAAAAACTATTTCCCCAACAGGAAATTTCTTAATATTTGAAGCACAAAAATATATCTCTGATTCAAAATAATATTTCTTTGGCCTAGACCATGCGCGAGTGCAGCAAAGTAGTTGGTACTTCAATTGTAGTACATATTTTCCTAAATAAGCAACTGGATTTCTTTTAGTCTACATTATAATGACCATTGTTATTAATATACATATTAATGACATCTTGTATAAGTGACATCTTGATGAACCTGAAACAGAAAAATTCGATAAAAAATCCACCCCCAGCAGGAATTGAACTTGGGTCCATCGAGTGTAAAGTCCATAAATACCAAAGAAATATTTCTTCAAATCAAAAACATGGATATTTAATTTAACAATATATTTCTTTAATCTAAAGAAGTATTGAATTGAAACACATGATGCCAAATTATTAAATTTTTGATTTAAAAAAATGATTACTTCGTTGGAATAAATGTTTATTTGTTATGAATAATTTAATTCTAGTAATTAAATGAAATATTTTCTTTAGGGTTGCCTGGTTTAAATAAAAATTACTTCTGTTAAAGAATATTTTCTTCATGCTAAGAAAACGGATTCAAGTAAATAAATTTACTTGGTGCTAAGAATAATTTTTTTAGTGTAAACTATATATCATTTTTCCGCCTAGGGTAGTCCAATTTTTTCATATCTTAGCTTAAAATAACCAGGACGCATATAAAAAACATTTAACAAAAGAAACTTGATATGCATTTACTTTTGGGTTACAATTAATCACAATTTATTTTAAAATTTGATGGGCTAAGGTGGTCAATATTCTTTCCAGTCTTGGCCATCCCTGATTAAAACTCGAGAAGATTGATAAATGTGCTCCACTTTTGGCCATTTCATTTCATTTAATGAAAATCAATAAATTTTCAACTTTGCTTATTATTAAATGAGAGTTCAAGTGTAAACCAACCTGTAAAACCACACTCATCTGTGTAACTAAATTTTAACTAAAAAAAAACCTTATTGCGACAGCCGTATATCCTTACTTTTCAAGAGAAGATCTTTGAAGCTATGGACCACTTCTGAATAAATTTATATCTTTTGACAATAAAAGTCGTCAAAGCTGTACAACTTTATGAGAACTGTCACTCATCAAAACTGCGTTCGCGAGCCCTCAGTAGAGACAACCGAACCGTAATAAATTAGGAAAATTGTACTGGTGGCCAAAACCGGAGCACTGACCCTATATATATTTTTATCAATATTTTAAAATATCTTTCAAAATTTTGTGAAATCGATTGAAATTTTCTTAATATTTACAGTTCTCAGAAATCCTAGGAAATCGTATAAAAATTCCTTAATTTATTTGAAATTCTTATGATAATGTATTTAAAAATTTCGATAACTTTGAAATCAGATAAAACTTCTTGAAATCTCATGAAATATTTTTGAAAACTGAAAAATTCTCATGGTCTTGAATTCTTAGGGTCTTAACGAAAATTCCAAAACGGTATGCAGTATGTTTCAAATTAGCTAAAAGTTTTAAAGCCCCATAAAAATACTCAAAATCTCTTAAAGCAGTTAAAATCCTTTTAAAACCCATCAGAGAGCTGTTAAAATCTTTAAAACCTATAAAAAAATTTACAAATCCGTTGAAATTCCTATATGTTTTTTTTTTCTAATCCAGCAAAGAAGTTTGAAAATATGTTTGAATACAAAGTGAAAAAACAATTGCATTAGCGAGCAATTTGAGAAAATGGTAGTATCACTATTTTTTTTAAATGGGAGAAAAATAGTTGCATCGTTTATAAAAAAAAGTGTCAAACAGTGTCAATAGTGGCATAAATTTCCCCGTGTGGAACTTTTTTTTCGGCTAAGCCCAGACCAGACCGTATGGTCAGTGCTGGACTCCTTTTTGCTCAATAACTTGGAAAAATATTATTTTCCACCAGAACAGGGTGTCCAGAAATTCTTAGGAAAAAAAATATTTTTCAGGGATTTTCCAGGTTGTCCAGATCAAGAAGACAAGTTTTTCCAAGTCTACTTTTTAAAATCAAATAATGAAATGACCGTTTCTTAATAGATATAATAAATGTGCCATTTCATTTTTAATTAGTCAAAACCTTTTTTTTAAGCAGAACCATTTTTAAACAAATTCATAATTTTTTGCGAACATAAGTCGTATTTGAAATCTTTGTGAATTCGTTCAAATTTCTTTAAATCTTTGTGAAATTTTGACATTTCTGTGAAAGCTTTCGAAATCTTTTAAAATTTTTGCAAAATATTTGAAATCGTTGAAATCTTGAAAAATTTTGAAATCTGAAATCTTTGTGAAATTTTTGGCAATCTTTTGAAATTTTTATGAAATCTTTGAAATATTTGTGACAGCTTCCTTTAATATTTGTTATTAAAATCTTCTGTGTTCCTTTGAAGTTATTGAAATCTCATAAAATATTCTGCAATTTGTTGAAACCTTTTAAATAATTTAACATTTTTGAAATATTTTCGGAATCTTTCGTATTAATTGGAAATCATTCAAATATTTGAAATCGTTAAAAATCTTCGAAATGTTTTAAAATATTTGAAATCTGGTGTACTTCAATCTTTTTATTACTTTGTAATCATTATAATACTTTTGGATTTGCAAAATCTTTTGAAATCTGGTTTACTATACACTTTTTTAAATCTTTTGAAAGTTTTAAAATCTTTAAGAATGTTCGAAATGTTATCAATTTTGTGTATACGCTTTATTCAAATCTTTTAAATCCTTACTATCTTTATGAAATGTTCGAAATCTTTGGAAATTTTTGTCAAATCTTTACCAAATCTTTTGAAATATTTGTGACATTTTTTGCAAATATTTGTAAATTTTGTTATTGTTTAAAATTATTAAATTATTTTAAATCTTTTCAAATATTTTAAAATCGTGTTACACCTTCGAAACGTTTTAAAATCTTTCAAATTTGGTGCACGATTCAAAGTTCAATTATAACTTGAAAAATAAAAAAATTTCATAATAGACTGAAGGACTTAAATTATTTTTCGCATTTCAAGAAAATAGCCGTTTTAAAAGAATAAAAATTTAATTGAGGTTTCTCTTGAAAAATTCAAGAGATTTCCAGATTTTTAAATTTTAAAAAATCAAGGAGAATTCCAGGTTTTCAAGGTTTTCGAGGTCGCTGGACACCATGTATAAGTATTTAGCTGATGAGCGCCCAAACAGGACCAGACCAGACATTGAATGTCTTTTTTCTTTTACTTCAGACACCTTATCAGTTTTTCGAAATACGTTTAAAAAAATTTGGAGATCGAACTCAGAACTTTTCTCATTCTTGAAAAGCTGACTAGCGCCAGTCCTGGATCAGACCTGACCTTCCAGACCAAAGTTAGAATTTTTATTGTTCTTGGGTAACTGATCAGGGCCAAAATTGAACCAGACCTGACCTTCTAGACCAAACTTAGAACTTGAATTGTTCTTGGATTTCTTATCAGCGCCAGTCCTGGGCTGGATCTGACCCGACCGGGTCCAGACCAGGACATATCAGGCCCAGATCAGGATTCTTGGTCGGGGCCAGATCGGGGATAAAACACACGTCCGGATCGGGGATCACAGTCTCATTGTAATCAATTCATGAATTTCGAAAATGAAGATTTAATTTAAGTAAACCTGAAACTAGCGAATGGTTCTCTCCATTCGACGAACACCTCAATATTTTGAATTTCCTATAGAGGTATTTCAAGTTAAAATTAAAGTAATATGGGCACCTAAAGAAGAGGTTTCAGAAAAAATAATCAATTATACTTTCGCGAAACGTAAGATTATTGTAGATGGTATAAGTTTTAAAGAAAAACGTAGTTTTTTATTTAAAAAAAATTGTTAATAGCCAGAAATGTTTTATTTAAAAATTTACAGTATTTGCAAAAAAATGGTGTGCAAAACTTCTTAGCAAATTAAAAAAAAAGTTACGATGTTAATAGACGACAGCTTAAATTTCTGGCTAAAAGATTCCCTACAATTTAACATTTTCAAATGTTTGCAAACAAAATATTCAGCTCTCACTCGAAGAACGAACATGATTGAAAAAGGACCTATTATTTCCGATTTATTAAAGATTTTCTGTAAATTGCTTTACTTCTTGAAAAATTCTAAAAGATAGTTGTAGATCATCTTTTCACCAAAAAATTAAGCTACCGTTTATTAGGATCGTTTTATTTTTTAAGTTTGCTAATAATCGATATCGACATTTACATTTATAAATTAAAATTAATTTTTATTTTTACTAGGATTCATTAATTTCGATTTAATGGACATGGTTATAAGTTGAAATGTCATTATTTATAATAAACAAGAAAAATAATATTTTTTAGAATTTAAAACTGCGCATGATTAGCAACCAATTAGATACCGATTGCGACGCATACGCAATTAATTAAGTAGCTTTCATTGGGAGCCCTGCTCAATTGATATTTTGATTCTACTTGATTCCGGAATTCATATTATGAAAACGTGTCCTTAATGTATTTTTGTGATGAATTTATTACTAATTCAGAATCCAAGTTTCAATTGCACTTTCGAATGTATCACATATTCTGTTCTCAAAATCTAGAAATATTTCAATTTTACACACACTACAATCCATTTTTTGTCAGTAGATTTTTTAATTCTAACTCTACATTAAAGTAAGTATCCTTAAGTTTTTAAATAATAATTCAAAACAAAAGTACTTGAAACAATTCATCATATAATAATATTTGACGCATCTAATTGCAAATATACTAATTTTACCTAAAACAATTTAATTGATTTTTAATTTATTTAAGGTTAAGTTTTATGAGCCGCAGAGTGTAATCACTTACTTTCATTTTACAGAGACCTACAAATTATCAGAAATAAACATTTTTCAAATATAAATTGTAAAATTCACCTCCAATGTTGAATCTGTTAATTAATTAGATCGAAAGCTTTGCAACGGTTGAAATAAGCCTTTGTTTGGTAAACATTACATAAATATTTAAGCTTGCAAGTATTGTATGTACTGTATGTGACATGCGGCGGTGGCATAAACGTGGGTGGAGATTGGACTTCATGATATTGTTTATTCATGTGGTCTGTGCTGATTCAACAATTATTCAATATATATACTGTGTGTAAATAAGAGGATTGTTTAATAAAACAATTTGCGGGAAAGATTTGAGCTTAATGTCGCGTGTATCGTATAGTGATTTTTAAAATAAAATCTGGCGAGTCGAAACCCATTGCCAGGCGTAGCAATAAAGACTGCGCTCTCAATATAAACATCCGGCATCCGTTCTTCTTTGTAGTCTCAGAAAGTCGAGATAAATGTATACATCACTCGAGTTGAAGTTACTTTTCAAAGACAATTATTTATTATTGCGCTCAAAGGCTGACCCTAATGGAGTAATTCAAGAGACTTAATGAATAAATAATTCCATTCTCGAGAAATCCACACGGAATAGGCTAATTATTTCACGAAAAAGGGGATAAATAGAGAAAAGATTAAACATTTCTTCTTACATTTAGAAAAGAAGAAACAATCTTTTTATAAGGAATTTTAAATTTTAAAAAAATGTCAAATAATTTTTTAATGATTTCTGACATAACAAGAAAAATGAGTAAATCAAAAAAATGTTTCTTTGTCCCTATATCAAAGATAGAATTTCTTTAGTTTAAGTAATCGTGTATTTACATCAAACAAGTTTTATTTTAATCAAACCAATATTTGTTTAATTTAATAAAATAATTGTTTGGCCTTATATAAAAGACAAAATTTATATGATTCAGACGATCATTTATATGAGTGTAAAGAATTTTTTTTAATTGGGCAGTACTAGGGTTTTCAAAACTCAATTCACGGCGATATAAAAAATCACGAGAAAATATAAAATTTGGTTAATAAACCATTAATGAATGAATATGAATGACACAATTTTTTCCACTTAAAATTTGTTTAAATAAAGTTCAAGAGAAAGAAAAATGAGAAATTTATGTTCATGTTGAAATTGATCACAAACAGTTATTTTTTGCTAGTTCTTGCTCAGATCTTCCCGTAAATTTGACGTTGGCCCCAGGATTTTTCTTCTGATATAACTATTTGATTAAATTTGCCACATTTTCGCGAATCGTGAATAGCGACTGAAAATTATTCGATTCAAAATTCAACTATTTACTTGAAAATTTATTTTTTTCGGTAGAAAATGCATTTGCTTAGTTGATAATCTAACTATATTTCCTTGAAAAATTCTTTTATTTGCTTAAAAACTTATTGCCTTAACTAAAAATCCAACCATTATATTTGTTGTTAGAAATTTATCTTTTTCAGTTGAAAATTCGTCTAGTTTATTAAAAATTTTTGTTTTTCGTTTAGCAAATTAACGTTTTTAGTTTAAATTTTATTTCTTCGTTTGAAAATTAGTTTTTTTTTTAAATTGGAAATTAATTTTTTTTGTTGAAAATAAATTTTTTTGATAAAAAATGTAGCTATTCCATTGTTAGTAGAAAATTGCTATTTTCAGTTGAAAATTCACTTATTTTGTTGAAAACTCGCCTTCTTTAGTCAAAAATTTCATAATTATGGTAGAAAATGTATATTTTTCTAATGTAAATTTAACTTTTGTTTTTAATTCATTTTAATGAATTAAAAACTCAACATGTTTGAATGATATTTTTTTCTTTATCAATTAAAAAAATTTCTTGGTTGAAAATGTTACTATTTAGCTACTACAATCTTTGTTGAGAATTAATTTTTTTATCAAATAGTAATCAGTTTGATTTAAATATGTACTCTTTTGTTGAAAATTCTCTTTTTTTGGTTAAAAATTTGTATTTTAACTAAAAATGGAACAATAAAATTTTACATTAATAAATCTTAAATTTTCATCAGTTCTATTATGCAAAAAAATGTTAGATTTCTTGCCACTGACCTGTAACTGAAACTAAATTCTTTAGTATTGTGTGTGAATTTAGCAACATTCCTTCCTTCAAGCTTTTCAAATTACCCAATCAGCATTGTTCAAAAGCGACAACAATACTTTCGTGATTTTCATGACACACTTATCTTTTAGAGAAGGATTCACATAATAAGAATATTTCCTCTTCTAAAAATTTCTTCATTGTTATCCCATCCTTGCTATAAATCATAATGTGAACTAAAATTGGAAACAAGAATCTTCAATGCTGTCAAACTCAAATCAAAAATAGTTTAGGTTCTTAGTTTCTTTATTTTTTATTATATAAAATATAATATATTTAAAAATCCATAACAAAAAGCTTTTTAATAGTAAGAATTCTAAAAAAATTTAAACGAAATCACTTGAAATTCTTTAAAATCTTTTAAAATAACTCAAAATATTTCAAATCCTTCGAAATTTGTAGAATTTTTTCAAATTTCCTTGGAATTGTTTAAATCTGTTAAAAAATTCCTATGGATTCCTTGAAATCGTGAAAATCTATACATTTTATTTAAAATTGTTTAAAAACTTTTTAATATTTTTTAAATGATATTATTTTTCTTTCACAAAATTGCAGATCCTGAAAAATCAAAGAAATTACCTTAAAATCTTGTAGTTTCTTTTATGACAATTTTTTTAATATTTAGAAATGTCTTAAAACCTCATTAAATATTTTCTAAAAATAATTTAATATTAAATAAGATAGAAATTTAAATTAAATTAGAACATTTTAAACCTTTTAATTCAAATCTTCAAAAAACTACATTTAGTTGTAAGTGATTTGAAATCTTTTCAAATTTTAAATTATTTTTTAATCTTCTCAGCATTTCAAAATGTTTCTTAAACTTCTCGTTTTTTTAATAAATTGGCCATTGTTCAAATTTTATTTATAAATTAAATTTCTACATTTATTTTCACTTACGAATACAACATTTAAATAATGAAACAATTAAAATTGCAACTCTCAAACTTTAAATTTAACATATAATGATTCTAAGGTTTCTATTTCAAACCGGTCAATTTCAAATTGTGTAGTTTTAAGTATTTGATTTATAATCGATGATTCTAAATGAACAGTCAAATATTGACAATTATTTTTAAGAAATATGTATTTTTCTTCGAATTAAAATTTTTTAAATGAATGGGGGTAAACTGAAATATTTGATACTGAAACGATATCTCAATAGGATTCAAAATTTAATAATAGATTTTAATTACGGACTTAGTCATTTAAAATTATTTTAAAATTGACAATAATGTCTTAAGTTTTAATCGGAAACGTTTATATTTGTTTAATTAATAAGGCTTCTTAATTGAAACATTTCAATTCTTAACGAATAAATGTTTTAATTGTTTAATTTGAAAAATCTTCAAAATCGTCTTGTAAAATCAATTGCAGTTCAATTTTTAATACTCGGAACTAAAATTCAATTTTCTAAATCATTATTTGATTTATATGATACGATACATATTTTGCAAAATTGTGTTATGTTAAGAACAATTCACATTCCATTAAATTAATTAAATTAATGATTTTAAAATAGTTTTTCAGATTTTTCAAAGTGACCTTTTTCAGAAAGAGACTTTGAAGCATAATTAAGCACCTTTAAAACTAAAATATTTATCACAATTTATAATTTTCAGATTCCTCGACTTAATAAAAATTATTTGTATAAGTATAAATAATTCAAAAAATTCTTTTGTCATTAATTTGAGAACATGTCCCCGGATGGAAAATTCAGCTATATTTTTATTTCCAACATGTATTTTGAAAAGCGGATTAAATCATAGAAATAAATAAAACTGTCGGGACTTACATTTCACAACTTTTTGGCAATGACCCAATTACGCTAAAGACCTGACTACATTCGAATGTTAATTTTTTTAAAATAAAGCTGGTTTTTACTTTAGTACTTTCATCCTTGACCAACTGTAATACCCACACCATGAATAGTTTATATTAATTCAAGCTTCATTGTCATTATAAATTGAATTTATTATAAGAAAATTGAAAAATATTATTAGTCTGATAGAAATTGTTGTACAAAATTTATAAAAATTTTGAACAGTAAAGCTGCAAGTTTGAAGATTGAGGGACATTTTATTGAAATGAGGGTGAGTTTACTGACCTAACTTCCCTTCTATTTTTTCTCAGAAAAGGGAAAAAGTGAAGCAAATCCCCTAAATCTTCGACATCCTATTCTACCGATTTACCACGGACACAACCTCCTTTCAACAACATCTGCGAGAAACTGAATTTTTTTATAGTCTCCCTACTCACATTTCAGTATCAGTTTTAACCCATATTTTACCGCATTTCTATCGGAGTCAATTTTGAACATTATATATCACCTTTACAAATTTTCGATAAAAAAACTATTTTTTACTTACAGAATCGTGGTAATAAATCAACAATTTTTGACGTACCTGAAACAAAAGAAGAGAAAAATACTCAAACTTTCATATTCATAAAAAAGTTTATCTCATTACTTTAAGAAATTGAACATATTTCTATCTAGAATTTAAGACGGTCGGGTACTTAAAAATTAAAAGTCGAATTTTCTTGGAACAAGAAATTGACTCAAATTTTCTCAACTTTTTTAGAACAGCTTTGCTAGTTCCGGGAAATTTTTAAAACTTCTGAAATTTATTCTATGGATGAAAAAGTGGTAAAAACATTTCTTTTGTGTTTTTGTCAATGACTCCTTTTAATCTTAATTTCCTTAATCTTAATTTTAACCTTAATATATTGCCGGCATTTACAATTTAGCACTGCAGTTTTTCGGGAGCAGATATTCAAATTTATTTTCTAAAATAAAAATTCGATTTTTAATCACCGTTCAAAGTTTGAAAAAAAGTTGATTTCGAACGAACTGAAAATTCCCTACCATTTTCTAGAAACCTATTTATATTTTCTAATCAAACTTATATAATGTATCAATTAAGCGTCTGAACAGCTGGAATACATTCTTTTTTATTATAATTGAAAATTAAGATATTGCAAACGTTCTTTGTCTTTAGAAAAATTGTCATTTTGACAAACGACCCCTCAATTGCAAAAATAAACCTTTAGAAGCTTTCGAAGTTTATTCTATTGTGCACAAATTGTAGATATTTTTTTGTTACTGTTTTAGGTAGGAAGTAAGAAAATAAAATTGACAATCACGAACAAAAATCCAGTTGTATACAGGAATTTTTTTTTAATAGAGAAAAAATTACTTTTTTTGAATTCTACTAAAATAACATTTACTTCTAAAAACTTGACAGATGTTTTACTTGAAACCAATTTAGTTTAAATTAGAATAACACGCCATCATTAAATATTTTTATATCCAAAAAAATCTCTACGTATCATTGTTATGAATTTTGCTATTTTTAGTGATTTTCAAACTGATATTACAAATCGCAAAAATGTTTTTTACAAAAAATGAAATGATGGCTTGCTATTCTAATTGAAGTTAAATAGGTCTCAGTTAAAAACTGATTTAACTTTTTAAAAATCATTGTTAATCAAATCAAATTCAAAAAGTCATTTTTCTCCATTTAAAAAAGAATTCCTATATTCGGCTAAACATTTTTAGATCATGCTTAATCTTGCATTGTTGCTACCTAAAAAACTACGCAAAAAATAATTTTCACACAAACTAATTTTTTTTCATTAAAAAAAATCAGTGAGTTTTCGTCACAAAAAGAAAAAAATCTAGGTGTACCGTTTTAAAAAATTAAAGTCCCAAGCAAATGAGAAAAATTTTTAAGAAAAAGTTACATTTTCAACGAAATAGTTGAATTTCGAAGCTTAAAAGATGAATTTTTTAGAAGACAGTTGAATTTTTTTTCCGAAAAGTTAATTTTTAACAAGAAAGATGAATTTTCAAACAAGATAAATGAATTTTCTATAAAAAAGATACATTTTCTATCCAAAAAGATGAATTTTCTTTTTAAAAAAACGAATTTTGAACAAAACAATTAAATTTTGGATAAAAAAAAGATAAGTTTTAATAAAATACTTCAAATTTCAAGAAAATATTTAAATTTTACATCAAATAGTATAATTTTAAAAAACTAGATGATTTCGAGATCAATAATATAAAATTTGACTTTTCAAACTAAAAGCATTAATATCCAACCATAAGACGCCTTTTCTAACAAAACCTGAATTTTCAATCCAAAAATACGAATTTTCAAACGAAAATTTGAAAACGAGATTGTTAAACAAAACAGTTTAGTTTTTGACTAAAAACATAATACTTTTATTTCTGATAAGAAACAACTTAAATTTCCATAGAATATCTAAATTTCGATTAAAAATTAAATGTTTTCAAACAAAAAATGGAATATTTAAATTTTTAGTTTAAAAAATGAATTTTTAACAAAATATTTACTTTTTCTAGAAAACAGATGAATCTTTAACAATAAAAATTAATTTTCGAACAAAGTAGTTCAACTTTTAATCAATTTATTTGGGTTTGAATCTAGAAGATTGATTTCTAGAAAAAAATCGAACTTTAAACGAAATATTCAAATCTTTAATCAATAAAATAATTTTTTCAAAGCAGTTCAACTTTTAACGAATCAGTTGAATTTTTTACAAAAAAATATAACTTTTTAATGAAACAGTTTAATTTTCTAGAAAATAATTAAATTTACAACCGAATAGTAGAATTTTTAATAAAAATGTGTGATTTAAAAAAAATTCACTTTTCACAGTAAATATTAACTGTTAACCAAGTAGTCGAAATTTAAAAACAAACACAAATTTTCAATGAAAGATTTTTATTATTTAGGAAAGATTGTCCAGTCAAGTTAACATAAATTCTAACCAAATTATTGAATTTTCAACCCAAAGGACGAATGTTTAACGAAAAACAGCTAATTTTTTCTTGTAAAAGAAAAGATATTATTTTGAATGAAAAACTGTAAGACGTTTAAAAAATAATATTTTAGCAATAGTTCTAAAAATTGAATTTCTCCTTACTGCCGCTTTTCAGTAATTTAAAAAAAAATTAATTTTAATGAATCGTGACTTATTTTCTCGAAGTAAACCTTCCTTACAACTTTATTGTTTCCAAATTCGAAAAATAAAATTATTTAAACAATTTCATTAATAGAAAAATTTACTTTAGTATTAAACCATTTTTTAAGGCTAGCAAGAACGATAGTTGTATCAAATTGAATTGTAAAAAGCACTGTTAAAATAAATTTGTTTTTGTAAGATTAAAAATGTCATTAAAAATAATGTTTTTTATTTGAAATTAAGTCCTCAGTAAATGTATATTGATTTTTAAAATCATAAAAAATCACTATTTTTTCAGACATCCGATTTTTGGCATGACAGCTAACTTAAGTGAAAAGAGGGAAACTGTGGACGTTTTTTGAGAATAGAGGAAAAAATTGAATTGATTAAATAAGGGGGAAATAAGGAAAAAGAAAAAAAGAGTATAATCTAAAACCTATTTTTCACAATCTTGTTATCTAAAGCCTAATCCACATGACCCTCCTTTATCCTCCTTCTCTGACAAAAACTTAGCTAGAACTCCTCTATCTCCCATCATAAATAACTCAAACCCCTATTTGAAAAAAAGAAATGTCAACCATGATATTCCAGAGAATCAAATAAAAGGCGTGACATCATTTCGGTATTGGCATAGGCTTAAGGTAGTGTTATAAAACACCGATAAATCCACTGCGAATCGATGCCCATGTGCCCTCTCACACCAGCTGATAAAGCATGTCAATGAACAAAATCATGAAAAAGTCCACTAACTTCCGATCCCAAGAGAGCACCGACAATTCACGTTGCGCTTCGTGCTTATGTTCGAAAGAGCGTGTTTTGTACAAAATAAATCGCGGCACCAATCGTAGTTCAAATCGATACAAAAGGTTTTTTTGGGCCGCTATTTGTACAAATGTCCACAGGAAAATAGAACATTTACTCTACAAAATAAACAATTCTAGGTGCGATCCAGAAAAGTGACCAGAGGGTGATGTTTAAAAAGTAATTATTTATTTATATTCTATAGCTAATTGTGAACAGAAATGTTGAGTTGCAGCTCCATTCACCTAATATCGGCGAGTCTGAATTACATTTACAAAAATGCAATTTTCTCTTAGAATAGAGTTAAAAAGAAGCGATTTTTTTCTGAATGTTTCAACATACTTTCAACTTTTCAGTTATAGCGAGGCAATAATCAATTAAATAATAAATATTTGATTGCCTCTGATCGTTCCGAAAAATATATGAAATATTTGACTACTCCTCCCGAACTTCGGGACGACGAGATACTTCGTAAATATTATTATTAATTCAAACAAAAAGGGCCTCAGTAACTAATTCCATAGACAGGGATCATTATCATCTCACAAGTAAATTATGTAGCCCCTTCTATCAAAACTGTAATCTAAACAATAATTCTCATCGAGTTTTTGACGTTTCTCAATAAAGTTTCCAAAAACGTCTTTTTTATGTGGGAAATACGTGTCAAACTTCATGGGATTTGCGGAACCTCTAAATGTCATTTTTTAATTTTATTTGTGGATTCTAACAAATTTAGGGGCGAAATGCATGAAAATTCACCCAAAAAATCGAATCCATTTTCGGACCACCCTGCTAGTGCACATGGCAATTAGCAACGAATGTACTCAGAGGAGCACTTTTCCATCGGCCAGAGTCTCAGTGGACCAATGATCCCAAAACGCTAGGCTATAATTATTATACAAATATACATGCATAAATGAAAGCTCGATGTGTTTGCTGACCAGGAGTAAAAGTTCTATTAGTGAAATTCATCCGTCACTCGATTGTCGACTCAATGTGATGTTGGTTTTGCGACTGAGCATTCGATTCGATTACAATTGTGATTCCATCACGAAACGGACTTTAATGCGTTTGTCAATAAAAGTTAATAGAGATGGATAACACAAATTTTGTTTATTTCGTAACATAAAAATATCATCAATTCAAATCTCCAATATTACACCAATATTTAAATATTAATTTTTAAAAAATATGAAACGGTACCAAGTCCACTTTTTGACGAAATTGAGTTTTCTTTAAAAATCAGTTTCGTGACATTTTTACGCCGATTTCCGTGAAAAATTAAGGTTTTAAAATTTTTTGACATAAAATTTTATTGTATAAATGTTTTAAAAAATGTATTTTTTAAGAATTCAAAATAAATGCAATAGGACTGCGAATTATCCAGTTACATGTATTTCAGATGATTTTCTTAACGTCCAAGATTCTGTTACTTTCAATATTCTTTAATTTGTAACAGTTAAAAATTATTTTTTTTCCATTTTCATCATTAGAATGTTCAAATGTTGAAAATCTAATAATAATTTTCTTCCATTTTTATCTGTTGAAAATTCAATTTCCAATTTTCTTCAACTTTCAATAATGAAATTTTCATCTGTAGAAAATTTAATTGTCAATGTTCTTTAATTTTTAAAAGTTGAAAATTCAATTTTGAATTTCCTTCCATTTTCAATAATTGAATTTTTATCTACTGAAAATTAGATAGAAAACTCGTAGAAGAGTCAACGATTAATTTTCTTAATTTTGCATCCAATTTTCAATTTCCTTCAATTTTCAACAATTAAAAATTCATTTTTCTTAAATTCTAAACAGTTGAAAATGCAATTTTCATTTTGTTCAATTTTCAATAATTAAATTTTCAACATGAACAATTTTTAATAACTGAATTTTCAAAAATTTTAAATTCAGTTGCTATCAATAAAAGGAAATTAAAGATTTAATTTATTAACTAAACATTTAAATGCAAACACAAAATTTCGATAAAAGTTTATGTTTTCAAAAACGTACCGCAATTCAAAAATAATACTTGTTAAATTAATTTTCATTTAATGCATTTTCAGTAGGTAATTTATAAGATTTAAAAAAATACCACCTCTTATCATCTCCTCGCTATTTCAAATAATACAAATGTTTCAATAAAAAACAAAAAATCGCTCTCATAATCAAGAATATTTTTCCTTTTAAATAAGATCATCATTAATAATTAATTCGTAATACTTTTTCATCAGAAAAATTATTTTAGCTTTAATCCTAAATACTTTACATCGTTCAAGTAAATATTTATAAATTTTTTATTAGTCAGATTTCCGGTCCGAAATTTCCCGCGTAATGCAAATACAGAAGTTTATCATGATGCAAACTCTTGTTGGAAAAAAAACAAGAATCCAACGACCAAATTTGCACCACAACTAACAAACAAAAACAAAAAAATCCTATTTTAATCAACGTTTCGTTACTCGTACAGTACCCTTATTCATTATGGTCCAAATTTGGTCGTTGGATTCTTGTTTTTTTTTTCAACATGAGTTTGCATCAATTTGATCATTGCACGTTAAATAGGATTTTGAATTTGGATTTCAATCTAATTTAAATTACTTAAATTTTGAATTTTGTCATATTGCGACACATTGTGTCATTTCACTGTGAGTGTTCAAACGGCCCTGATGTTTACTTTTGGAGAGCCTTGATTCGAGCCCAAGGTCATAAACAAAATCGGGATTAAATCCAAGTTCGACTGAAATATCACCTTTATTTATTAATTAAAAAAAAATGAGATAGAAAAAGACAAAAATCGTCTTAATTTTCTAGTTCTTCTAAAAGTTTGTGAAATTCTCGGTTAAAAAATAAATTCACTGAAATTTTCCGATATTTCCTGGTCTAGTGGCCACCCTCCTAATGTACAGTATTTGGAGAGAATTAAATAAATAATCGTTGGAGGGTTAAGCAGCTTAAAATGTTATATATGTGCCCGGCATCGTAAAACTTGACTGTATGAAGCACCCTCTTTTTCACCCAATTCCTCCCTGATTCAGAAGAGAAGATTTCGGATAGGATTGGGGGTGCCATTGCTTCAAGCCGGTTCTGGCTAGCACGCGTTACAGAGCCACGTGGCTGGATTCCTGAGGGATTTCGGGTACCCTCCATCTCTATCAGATGCTGCATTCGTCGATTGACTCGGCAAATGGAGAATCATTTTCGTTCAAGGTTAGAGCAACCCTCCGTCTATTTCATAACCTTGGATAAAACCATCGATTGCCGATTCTATCCTCGATTTTATCCGAGGTCACGCGAGTCATTGATCACTCCATTGTCAAATTTCATATTCTCGTGGAATAACTGTAGCAATCTTTATGTTTTCTGCCAATCATGCGTGACTAATAAATTACAATTATATTGGCTATTCTCCATGTTCTTTTCAGACAAGCCCGATGGGAAGTATTATCGTGATTGGTTACAACGAGAAGGGACAGTTAGAATAAACCAACATGATTTTGAGGACAATCTAATAACATTATACCTCGATGAAATTTGAAAAATTTTCAAATAAGAATTTAAAAAAAGTGCACAACCCAATTCTATTCGTAATAATCTAACAAATCATAAAAAGGACATACCTTCCAGAACTAAAATCTTAATATTGATAATAGGATTATTTGGACCCCTAAGAATCGCAAAAATGATGAAAAATGACCCAACTTCGCGACCTATGATGTTATGAATTAAAATGGTTCTATTCTGCTTAAAAAAAATTGATTGACCTAACTCTTCTCGAACACCCCTGTTTTCTAGCTCTAAGACTTTAAAAAAATCGAAACAAATTCTGGAACGGTTCTTCGAAACCTAAAATTTTCAAACTCAAAATGACTTCATTTCGATGGGTTCTACGAAGAATAGGCTATCTTTTCGTTCCCATTAATAATTAGGCTAACTTCATTTAGAAAAGTTTTCAGGGATAATAAATAACGTATTATTTTTCAAAATATTTCCAACGAATTCAAAACTTCAGTATTTTGTATTGAAGTTTATAATGTAATTTAGGCTCCTATAACTTTCAAAACAAGAAATTTTAAAAGATAGTTATTTATTTTAACACTTCTACGTGTTCACTAAATTTCATATACAAAATGAAGTTAGCCTAATTCTTAACGGTAACAAAAAGATAGCCTATTTTTCGTAGAATACTTCGATTTGATGAGCAAGGAAATGAAAAAAAAGTTTTATTCCCCGAGCCCTTCTGGAACACCTACGTCTCCTACCCCTAATAAAATAAAGAATCGAAAAACAAATTCAAAAAATTTTCTAACTTTGAAACCTAATTTTGGCTTAAATGATTCAATTTTATGTTTAGAAATGCAACAACAAAAAATAATTCCCCCAGATCTTCTCTTTGTCCCTTTTTAAAGAGGAATTCCTCTTTTTTCGATATTTAAAAAAAATCGTTTTAATTGAAAATTCTACTAATACATATTTTGCGTTCAGAATTGATCTCTTTTGGAACTATTTTTTGGAAAAGACATATTTTTGGTCTGAAAATCCATTCCTTGTTCGAAAGTTGAACTAATTTGTTAAAAATTGATTTTATTGGTCGAAGATTTAACTATTTTGCAAAGTACAGTGCAAAAGGAACTCAAAAAAGGGAAAATATGGTAATTTTTCAAGAAAAAGGGGGAAAATAAGGGACAAATTGAACATTAGGTTTTACACGAAGAAAAGAATAAACCACTTTTTTGTAACAAAATTCATATTTTTAAATAATGTCAAATGCTTTTTTTATAATTTCTGCCCATCAACGAATTAATTTTTAAATAGCGATTTTTTGAAAATTCTTCTTTGTGGGTAAAAAATTCTATTATTTTGTTTAAAACTTAACTTCTTAGTTGACAATTCATATTTTGTAGTTAAAAATTGAACTATTTTGTTGAAATTCGTCCCATTTGCTCGAAAGTTCAACTATTTGGTTGTAAATGCAACTGAATGAATGATAATTGAGTTGTTTGTTATGAAAATTAACTTTTGTGGATGAACAAATTTTGATTACTATTTAGTTTAAAGTTCTAAATTTTAGTGGGAAATTCTACTATTTAGTTAAAAATTCAACTAAATGGTTAAAAATTCAACTACATATTTGGGTAAAAAGGAATTTATTTTGTTTTGAAATTCATATTTTTTAATGAATTTGACTCTTTTATTTGAATTAAAAACTTTCTTGTTTGGATTATCAACAATTACATTAGTTGTCGAGACTTCATCTTTTTTTATTGGAAATTCAAGTACTTGGTTTAAATTTGAACTACTTTGCGAAAAATCAATTACTTGTTGAAGACTACATTTCAGTCAAAAATTTATCTCTTTTGTTTAAAATTAATTCAGTTTATTATATCTTTGATTTGAAAGGTTTAAAATTTATTTTTTGAACAGAAAAATAACTATTCAATTTTTGGTTGAAAATTGATATTTTGAACTGAAAATTATTCTTTTCTATTTAAAAATCCAACTATTTGATTAAACATTTATATATTATGTTAACCTTTTTGAGCGTAAAATGTAACTATACTATTTTTTGTTTAAACTTAATATTTTTTAGTTGAAAATTAATTTTGGTTGAAAATTCAACTGTTTTGCAGACAATTCTTTTTTTTTGTCAAAAATTCCACTACACTGGTTTGAAAATTCAACTATTCCGTTGAAAATTATTTTTTGAGTTAAAAATTTATATTTTCACGTTTAAAATTCGACTGTTTTGTACCGAAATGGCTTTATGGATTAAAAAATTAAAAAATTTGATTCAAATTTTTCTTTCTCTTCACTGAAAAATTTCTCTTTAGGTAAAGAAATCAAATTTTGTTGAAAATTCGTCTTATTTTTGTAGAAATTCATCTATTTGGCTATCAATTATTCTGTTTTCTTTGAAGACTTTGAAAAATCTTTTTTTTTGTGGCATCCAACTTTTTTCCTTTAATATTAAAATATCTTTTTGTTGAAATATCAACTATTACTTTTTTCGTTTTGAATTCAGTTTTTGTTAAATATTCATCATCTTCGTTGAAAATACATCTGTTTGGTTGAAAATTTACTTATTTTGTTGAAAATTCTTTGTTTTCATTGAAAATTAATTTTTTGCAACTGAAAACTACCATGTCCATTTTTGGTTAGAAATGTATCGTTTTTATTTTTAAATTCACCTATTTGTTTAAAAATCGATATCTTTTAGTTGAAATTTAAATTATTTTGTTAAAAATTTGTCCTTTTCGCTGAAATGTTCAACTGATGGTTGTAAATGAAACTGTTTGCTTGACAATTTATTTCACTCTTATTGAAAATTCAACTACAGTGAAACCCTTCAATAGACCTCCCTTCTTTAGCCCTTCAGAGAATCGACGCCGCGCCGCAGGTAGGTGTAACAGAAACTGCGCGGGGTCAGCGGTTGTCACTCAGGCGAGCACTCAGATGTGAACAAACAAAAGCGTATCGGGCTATAATGAGTTACTTCCCACCCACCGTGAGCCCCAAAATCGGCGCAATAGAAGAGTTTCACTGTATTTGTTTGGAAAATTACCTTTGTATGAAGATAATCGACTATTTGGTTAAAAATTCAACTATTATATTGATATTTTAATTATTTTTTCCGAAATTTAGCTGATTTGTTCCAAATTTAACCAGTTTTTTAAAAAGGCAAGTCCTTTAGGATTCAGAATTCATATTTTATGGTAGAAAAGTTCTTGGTTGTATATTTATCTTTCTTGGTTGAAAATTCAAATGCATTCTAAAACAATTCGTGTCATTTTGGCTACAAGATTCAACTATTTGGTTAAAAATGTAACCACGATTGATTAAAGTTGAATTTTTTGTTTGAAAATTCAACCACCCTATTAAAAATTAAACTTCTATATTGAAAATTTAACACCTGAGTCCCGATCCCGACACCCCCTGTTTTTTAATTCTTAGGACTACTGGCCCACGCAGTTTCTCTGAGGGCAGAGCGAGAGACGGTTGCAACTCTCACCTCGGAAGGGCCGCAGCGCGCGAGTACTCAATCAAGTATATTGATCGATATTATGAATTACCATTGGAAACAGTTCAGGCGGCCTTGAATGTTTCCACGACTTCCGACACTATTACTAAAACGGGGTTCCGGTGTATTTGGATACAACTTCAACTACTATTGATTAAAGTTTAATGCCCTCGTTCAGAATTCAACTATTTTGTCGGAAAATCATCTTCCCCGATAGAAAATTAATATTTTTGATGAAATATAGTACCTATACATTAATTTCATTTAACGAAATTTATTACCCAACTATTCCCCTATTTTTGTGAAAACTCACCGCATTTCGCCTGTTTTGAGAGTTCTTTAGAGGATTTATAGGAATTTTTGTGAAACATTTAGTTTGACACGGGTATATTAGCTGTTAATTCATTCAAAGGCTAACATGTTCATTGTCAGGGAATCACGCCATCGGTATATTCTCGCATCGTTGGTTTGAAATGCGCTAAATTTACCCAACCATCTATTACGTACCCAAACCTATTTGCGTATTTAGCCATTATGTGCATAATCTATCAAGCATGATGATTTAACAGGCGGTCTCAGTATTTCTACCTCTAATTAAGACAGCTCTGCATACATGTTTGCTTCTGCCTTCAAATCAGAAGGTAAACCAAAGAATCCTAATTCACTATGCTAAACGTTTCCATATTTTTTCAACATTGGCTATACTGAAATCGTATTATTGCTATCTTTCTTTATAACCACTTTTAGTGCATCAGGGTGGCCACACAAAATTTTTTGAAAATCCAGGCTATTTCCTGGTTCTCCGGAGGAAAAATTACATTTTATCAGGTTAACCAAAACGCTTGCAAACCAGGGGAAATATGGCAATTTTTCAAGAAAATAGGACAATAATAGGAGAATAAATTCTTTTTAAAAACATTCATATTTTGCAACCAAGAAAGATGAATTTTTAAACAAATAGTTAAATTTTTAGCCCGAAAAATTAGTCTTGTACCAAACGGTTGCATTTTCAACCAAATAGTGGGATTTCCAACCAAAACGATTAATTTTTAACAGAAGAGTTCAATTTGCTAAATAAAAAATCGAATATTTTAAAAAAGATTTGACTTTTAACACCTAAACAGATGAATTTTCAATAAAATAGTTGAATTTTCGACCAAGAAAGATGACTTCGTGACAAACTAATATAATTTTTAACAAAATAAGTCAAATTTAAAGAGGAAAAAATTAATTTTAAGCAAAAAAGATGAATTTTTAATCCAAAAGGATAAAGGTTCTATCCAGCAAGCCGAAATTCAACCAAAAAATTGAATTTTCGAAAAAATACGACAAAAAAATAGTTGAATTTCCAAGAAAGTAATTAAATTTTGAAAAAAACAAACAAACCGCTTTTGTTTGTTTACGCTAGAGTGCTGGCGTTACACCCACTTGCAGCGTGGCGTCAAATTCTCGAATGGGCTATAGAAGGGAGGGCTATTGAAAGGTTTCACTGTAACAGAATTTAGAACCCAAAAAGATGATTTTCGAAACAAAAAATATAATAGTAGCCTTTTCAACCCAAAAAGGAAACTGAGAGTGCAATAATACTATTTGAAAATGTTTCATGCTAAGAAAAATTTGTTAGAAGACAGACGAATTTTTAACCGCAAAAGTTGAATTTTCAACAACAAAATTTTATTTCACCAAAATTGTTAGATTGTGTGTCCCCTTATTCTGTCAAAAAATCAACTATTTTGTTAAAAATGTAATCAGAAGAAACTGGACAAGAAGAGGGGGGGGCGATCCATTTTCGGACGTCCATTTTTTCAAATTCAATCACTTCCACGTAATGAGGTACATTTCTTAAAATTCCTCTATCCGATGAGTAAAATGTCGGAAATTTAGCGGACGTCTTTTATGGGTGGGCCCTAATTGGTTGAAAGTCTTTGTTAAATATTCATTTTTTGGTTGAAGATTCATCTTTTTAGTTAAAAATGTAACAGTTTTTTTAACATTCATTTCTTTTTTGGTTTAAAAATAATTTTTTTTACGTAAAAATTTAACTATTCCATTTATAAATAAAATTTCATATTTAATAGTTACAAATTTAAATATTTTTCCAAAATTTCATATTTTGTATTGAATTCAACTGTTTTTTGTTTAAACTAAAATCTTTCTTTGTTGAAATATCAAAAATCAACAAAAAAATTAATTTTTTGTTAAAGATTCAATCATTTCAATTGAAAATTGATCTCCATATTTAAAAATATAACCAGTTCCTTAAATTTCAAACAAAAAATTTCAAACTTTTTTAAGATTTGTGAAAGGCCTAAAAAGAATAAAAACATTTTCTTAAAAATTCTAGGAAAATTGAAAATCATTCTTCATTTTGAAAAATTATTTTATCAGAATATTTAAAAATATCTCGAGATTTCGAAAATTGTCACACAAAAAAAACTGGAAGATTTTAAGGATTTTTTTTAATTTGCAAGATTTTCTAAAAATGTTAGGAAAAATTCGATACACGTTAAAATATATTTAGAAGCTGTGAACCAAAAATTCCTCACACACTACGTTTAAATTACTTTAAGTTATTTCAAGTTTTCAATTAATTTTGGATCTTTTCAAAACTTCTGAATATCTCTTAAAATTGTTTAAATTTTTTCTACAAGTAATAAATGTTTATTTGTTATTTATAGATCAATATCCAACAGTTTCACTCACAAATAAAAAATTTTGTTAATAGAATAATTTACATTGTAACGTTAAAAGTTTAAAAACACTTTGAAATTCTAAAAATTAAAAGATTTCTGTTTTAAATACTTCAGTTTTAAATTGTTCACTTTTGAATATATTGTTTTAATTCAATCGTCTTAGATGGAAAGTCAAATATTACTAAATATTAAATTATTATTATTTTTCTGAATTAAAAATTTTCAAATTAAATGGGTTACAAATGAAATATTTTAGACTGAAAAAATATTTTAAATTAAATGAAAAGCCTTTGATTACAAATATAATATTATGAAGTTATTTTTAAGTTGAAAATAGTTTATAAAATTTCAACAGCGCGTTTACATTTTTTAGTGACTAAAACTTTCGATTTGAAATAGTTACAATCTGGAAATTCTTAAATTTCAAATGTATTTAGAATCGTTTTGTCAAATCAACTATTGTTCAGGTATAGTTACTTAAAGTTCGGATCTATTTAATAAAAGATTATTTATTTATATTAACAGATGATAAAAAAAAATGTTCCTTATCAAAAAATTTCGTCTGCAACGCTTTTAATTTTTAATGGTTTAAGTCTTCAAGACTGGCCTTTAAAATTCTTGATTTAAAGGACCCGCACTAAATGTATGGGATAATGGCTTTCGGTGGATTTAGCTGAAACCTTGTAATTTTTAAGTTTATAAGTGCCGGATGAAATATCCGTAAAAAAAAATCCAAAAAAATAGACAGTTTTAGCGCTATGCGGCGCTAAGCGCTCAAGAGCAGTGAATAAAACGAATTACAACAGATTTTGTTACAAAAGCGATGTCAGCATAGAAATCACGGTTCAGATCGTGGTCTGTCATTTTTTCGCCTATACCGTTGACTCATATAGCGCGCTTCTCAAAACGATAAAACGCTAAGCGCCCAAGATTTTAACTTGACTAATTCATCACTTTTTTAAAGGCAGAAATGGTACCCACAGTAACATTAGTAACTAGTGCGCACATCGATAATAATAGTGTACCCTTCGCCAGAGGACCCAACGCTAAGCGCCCATGATCAGCGAATAGAACCAATCCTAGTAGCTTTAGCGACACAAGCGATGTCTGCATACGAAACATGCATCAAGAAGTGGTCAGTAACATGTTTAGCCAAACCAATGACAATATGAGTCAAGTTAAAATCTTGGGCGCTTAGCGTTTGATCGTTTTGAGAAGCGCGCTATATGAGTCAACGGTGTAGGCGAAAATACGACAGGCCACGATCTAAACCGTGATTTCTATGCTGACATCGCTTTGGAACTAAATCTATTGTAATATGTTCTATTCACTGATCATGAGCGCTTAGCGTTCGGCACTCTTGAGAACAGTACAATGCAATTATCGGAATGTACGCACTAGTTACTAATGTTA
>NC_046666.1:7402045-7410183 GCF_010883055.1 Belonocnema kinseyi | reverse complement strand
TCTTGGGCGCTTAGCGTTTGATCGTTTTGAGAAGCGCGCTATATGAGTCAACGGTGTAGGCGAAAATATGACAGACCACGATCTGAACCGTCATTTCTATGTTGACTTCGCTTTTGTAACAAAAATCTATTGTAATTCGTTCTATTCACTGATCTTGAGCGCTTAGCGCCGCATAACGCTAAAACTGTCCATGTTTTGGATTTTTTTTACGAATATTTCATCCGGCACTTATAACCTTAAAAATTACAAAGTTTCAGCTAAATTCACGGAAAGCCATTTTCCCATACATTTAGTGCGGGGTCCTTTAAAATATATATGCTTAAAAATAAAAATCTAAAGTCGAAAATGTTTAAAGTAAAATATATTCGAATTGCGCATTGTAAGCTGAATTATATCATAATAGAAAAATATATCAATTGAACTAATTATTTTTAAAACTTTTGAAATCGAAGAAGGACAGAATTTTCTTCTAAAACTTTGTAAAATTCCCAGACAATAAATAAATTTACTGTCATTTCCCAGTTCCGGTCCAGCGGCCACCCTACATATATTGACTTAAAATGTCATAAATCTAAAGCATTTAAGATTAATTTGAATATTTTGTAAAATGTTCGAACGTTTCTAAAATTTTGGTCGAAAGAAACGTTACATTATTTCACCAAACTTTCATTGTTTCAGAGAAAAGTGTCATTGACTCACATCCCTAGAAACAATAAACAAGTGTAGAGTCAAAAAATTGCCTGGATCAACTTCTGTCCGTTATTGCGTGAATGTGAATATCGTCTGAAGTATCTTTTGTCTAATCCAGTACGTTTGCAGTTCCAGCAGTGAAACTATTCATTGATGCGTTTACAAAATGCGGGGATTTTCAGCTTTTCAGGTGTTTACAAAAGTGGGGTGGCTGAGGGTCTAGAAATGAGAATAGGGGGGGATCCATTGTAGATGAATTTATGTGATGATGATTAAGGCATTTTCCACTTTTCCGAGAGCTCAGAGCACCTATAGTGAATAAGACACTTCTCTGGCCTGTGTAGGGATTAGATTGAATCGAACGCAAACTCGAGGGTTGGCTTTGTCATCGCCAATCATCTACCCTGAGGGGCTCCCGGAGCCATTTAGGCTCGTTGATCAGCAGCGCTTGTTTTACGCTTCAACTATAATTCATTCCAGGCATATAAATCCGAGAATATGTATGCCAGCCTAGCTGATTTGCTTATTAGAATTACTCTATTCCTCAGCGGATTGTAAAACAACCTGGAAGAATATTTTTTAGATTTATGAACTTTTCCGATATGCTACTTCATTTTCTTTCGTTTTTCTATTTTCCAGCTACTCAGGAATAATTTTTGTAGTGTAGGAATTAGGTCCCGTTAACAAAGAAAAAGCTGTAGTTTCTATTTTTGAACCTAATTTTGGTTTCTAAGAAGCTGCAACAATAAGGAACCCTTTTTGATCGGCAATTCAAGTAATGAATTGAAAGTGGAACTAATTCATTAAAAATTTATTTTCTAGTTTATGACTCACCATTATAGTTGTTAAACCACCTTCTTTTGTTTAAAATTCAACAATTCTTTTTAAATAAATAAAACTTTTTGTTGAAAACTGATTTCTGTGGTAGAAAACTAATCTTGTTGGTTAAAAATTTATCTTTTTGTTTAAAAATTTATTTCTTTGATTGAAAATTAGTTTTTTATGAAAGAATAATTTTGTTAACTGCAAATTTAACTATTGCATGTTTGATTGAAAGTTTATCTACATCAGTTAAAAATCCAAGTATTTGGTAGAAAATTCCTGTATTTTTTTTCAAGTTAAAATTTTTTGATAGAAAATTAACCTTCATGGTTGAAAATTTATTTCATTGATTAAAAATTACTTTTTTATGAAAAATTAATTTTTTTAACTGACAATTTAGCCAATTTGATTGAAAGGTTATCTTCATCAGTTGAAAATTCAACTATTTGGTAGAAAAATTCCGTATTTTTGTTAAAAGTTAAAATTTTTGAATAGAAAATTAATCTTCTTGGCTTAAAATTTATTTCATTGATTGAAAATTATTTTTTCACGAAAAATTAATTTTTTTAACTGAAAATATAATCATTTTGATTGAAAGGCTATCCTTATCAGTTGAAAATTCAACTATTTGATAGAAAATTTCTGTATTTTTTATGAAAGTTAAAATTTCTTGATAGAAAATTAATCTTCTTGGTTGAAAATTTATTTCATTGACTAAAAATTATTTTTTTATGAAAAATTAATTTTTTTAACTAAAAATTTAATCATTTTGATTTAAAGGTTATTTTCGCCAGTTGAAAATTCAACTATTCGGTAGAAAATTCCCGTATTTTTGATGACAGTTAAAATTTTTTGATAGAAAATTAACTTTCTTGGTTGAGAAGTTATTTCTTTAAATAAAAATTATTTCTCTTATTGTAAAATAGTTTTTTGACTGAACAGTTAACTATATTCTATGTTTAATTAAAAGGTGATCTTCATCAGTTGAAGATTTAAGTATTTGGTTGAAAAATCATTTATTTTTCAGAATTAACCTTTTTTGGTAGAAAATTAATCCTTCTGATTAAAAATCCAATTTCGCAGTTAACAATTCAACTATTACTTTCGAATTTCCTTTGAAAACTCAAACATTTGTTTCCAAGTTCATGTATTTTGTCATAAAATCTTTTTGGTTGAAAATTTAACTTTTTATTTGAGAATTTATTTCTTTGATTCAAAATTAGTTAAAAAAAAAAGAAAAATTAATTTTCTTTACTAAACATTGATCTTTTCCATATTTGGTTAAAAATGTATCTTCTTCAGTTGAAAATTAAACTATTCCGTTGAAAATTTCTGTATTTTGTTAAGAATTAACCTTTTTTGGCAGAAAATTAATCTTCTTGATTGAAAATTAAATTCTACGGTTAAAAATTTATTATTAATTTGACAATTCCTTTAAACATTCAAATCTTAGATCAAAGTTCGTGTACTTTATCATAAATTAATCTTTTTGGTTGAAAATTTAATTTTTTTGTTTCAAAATTTATTTCCTTGATTGCAAATTAGTTTTTTTGCTACAAATTATTTTTTTAACTGTACATTTTACTAAGCCATGTTCAATTAAAAGGCTATCTTCATCAGTTTAAAGATTCACCTACATGGTTAAAGATTCCTGTATTTTGTTGACAATTAATCATTTTTGGTAGAAAATTGATCTCTTTGATCGAAAATTAGTTTTTTATAAATTAAAATTTTTTTAACTGAAAAGTTAACTATACCATGTTTGGTAAAAAAAGCTATTTTCATTAGTTGAAAATTTGATTATTTTTTTAAATTTAATTATTTGGTTGAAAACGCATGTATTTTATTGAACATTAATCTTTTTTTATACAAAACTGATGCCCCTCTTCAAATTTTATCTTTTTGGTTGAAAGTTTATTTCTGTGATTGTAAATTTAACTATTATTTCGAAAATTCCATTAAAAATTCACATATAGGTTTCAAAGTTCATATATTTTGTTATAAATGAATCTTTATTGGTGATAAAATATTCTTCTTAGTTGAAACTTTATCTTTTTGGATACAAATTCTTTAGTTTTTTTTAATTTAACTTTTTTATTAAAAATCCTTTTTTTTGTTGTAAATTATTAGTTTTAATTAAAAAATTAAAGTATTCCATTTTTCGATGAAAATGTATCTTCTTAAGTTAAGAAAAGTCTTCTTTGATAGAATATAAATCTTTTAAGTTGAAAATGCAATGACTAGGTTAAAAATTCATTTTTTTTTATTGGAGCTAAATCATTTTAGTTAAACACTGACTTTTTTTATTAGAAATTGAACTATTCCATTTTCTATAGAACTTTTATCTTTTTTTTATAGAAATTTAATGATCGTGATTGAAAATTCGTCTGTTTCGTTGAAAATTGAACTATTTCGTTGAAATCTCATTTGGTTGAAAATGTCTCTTTCTACCTGAAAATTGAATTAATCTATCTATTTTTATGTTTTATTTTTGATGTTCAGGTTTCTGACCAGGTAAATGTATTAATAATTTTTATATTAATTTTTTTTCAACTGGTCTAAAATCAATATTTTTTTCAATAATAATCTTTAAAATTATAAAAAATTCTCCATAGCCCCGCTGGTATTAGAGCCAATGTTTCTCCGTAGCTTAGTGGGTTAGTCTCTAACCCACTAAGCTACGGAGAAACATGTGCTCGAATTCCAGCGGAACCAAAGAGCATTTTTTCACAATTTTAAAAATCAATACTAAAAAAATACTGATAATAGACGAGTAGAAAAAAGTTAAACATCAAAGTTATTAATACATTTTTAGTTAAAATTTAATATTTTTTAGTTGAAAATTCACCTATTTTGTTTAAAATTGGTCTTTTTATTTAAAAAATGTTCAGAAACCGAGCCGTGGTTATCATTTAAGTTTAAAGCACTACTGATCTTCGAACACGACAAATTTTTTCGAAATCAGCTGATTAAGATAGACCCCATTTAGAAAGGGGAGATGTTTTAAAGTGATGATGATACATATTATAAAGCTTATTAAGGTATTATGTTATCGCGTTTCTTAGAGCAGAGACGATTTGTAGATAATTAAGGGGTTCAGATTTAATACCCTAAATGGATCCCTATGGCTTAGACGGATCCCGCAACTTCGCTATCAGCTGACTTGCCAAGAAATATTTTATCAAGTAGATAAAGGAGGCAAATATGAAATTCTATTTTCTGCTTGATAAGAACCTAGTCATCAGTAAGTGAGCCAGCCTTTAATAAACAACAGTAATTCTCTATTCCCCCCCCCCCTCACCGAAAATAAAGTAGTCGTTGACTAAACACTCAAAACAGGGGAAATAGGATTCATTAAAAAAAAAAAAAGATTTTCTGCCAAATTAGATTAATTTTAAACCCAAAAAGAAGATTTTTTGACAAAAACAAAATTAATTGTTGACCATACAGTTGCGTTAACAATAAAATAATTGAGCTTTCAAACAAAAGATACAAATTTTTAATCAAATAGTTACATTTTCAATCCAAAAACACGAGTTTTTTAAAAGACAATTGATTTTTTAACTAGAAAGTTTATTTGTAACAAGAAAGTTTCCTTTTCTAAGATGAACGATGAATTTTCAAAACAAAAGTTCAAATTCTCAACATGAAAGTTTAATTGTCGACAAAAAAATATGACTTCAACAAAATAGTTGAATTTTCGAACTACAAAGATGCATTTTCAAACAAATGGTGAAATTTACAACAACAAAATTATAATTGAACCAAATGTAGTTGAATTTTAATTATAAAGTTATATTATAAACTAAAACGACACTAACAATAAAATCGTTACATTTTCAGTTTAAAAAGTTAATTGAAAAAAAAATTATTGTGCACAAAAAAAAAGTTCTTAACCGATCGAATTCAAACAAAAAAGCCGAATTTATAACAAAGCAAATTAATTTTCTACCAAAAAAATAATATTTAACAAAATACACAAATACATGCATTTTCTACGAATTATTTTAATTTTCAACTTCCACCTGGATACTTTGTCACCAAAAAATAGAATAACTAAAATTTCAGATAAAAAATTAATTTTTTAACAAAAAAAATCATTTCCAAAAAAATATATTTCAGCCAAATTGTTGAATTTTAAAACCAAGAAGACAAATTATATCTATAAAAAGTGGAACTTTAAACCTAAAAATATTTTTTCAGAAAAAATTTGATTTTCTGCCAAATAGTTGCATTTTCTACAAAAATAGATTATTTTCTAACGAAAAATAATCATTTTGAACCAAATAGTTGAACTTTTTTAGAAATTGTTAAATTTTTAAGCCAAAAAGACCAATTTAGAACAAAAGGATCGAATTTTCGACATGAAAAAATTAATTTTTCAACAAAAAATTATTTTACAATATAATAGTTGATATTTTAACAGAAAACTGTTTAAAATTTTAATTTAAAACAGTTGAATGTAACCAAAAAAGCCTATTTTTAAATCAAATAGTCGCATTTTAAACCAAAGAGGATGAATTTTCAATCAGCAATTTTAATTGCCAATCGAAAAGGGCGAATTTGCAATAAGATGCATGAATTTTCAGCAGGATGCTTGAACTTGTTACTATAAAAGATCAATTTTCAACCAGAAATGTAATAGTTATATTTTCAATCAAAAGAATTAATTCTCAGAAAAAATAAGCATTTTTAAAAAATGGTTTAATTTTTGACTAAAGATATTAATTTCCAACTAAAATGGTGAATTTTCAACGTGAGGAATCAATTTTAAATGAAATAACTCAAAATTAAAGCTAATCGTTTGATTTTCAACCAAAAAGATTATTCTTTAAAACAAAAGATTTATTTACCACCAAAAAATTTAATTTTCAATAAAAAAAATGAAGTTTCAACCAAATAGATGAATAATTATATAAAAAAGGCATATTTTCAGCTGAAAGTAAAATATAGACAAATTTTCAATTTAAAAAGAAACTAATTTACAACCAAATACGGAGTTCAATTTTTTACCAAATTGTTGAATTTTTAAACCGAAAATATGAATTTTTTAACAAATAATGTAATTTACTACAAAATAGTTGAATTTTCAACTAAAATTATAAATTTTCAACAAAGAAAAAGAATTTTTTACAAAATACCGTCAAAAGAGGTAGTTTCGAACATGTGGGGTAAATTCGGAAATTCTGGTTAAAACCACCCACCAAAGTAATTTAAATTATCAATTTAGGAATGTCAGAATTTACCTCACATCTCTGAAATTACCCCGTTTGACGGTAGTTCAACTTTCAATCAAGTAGTGGAAATTTTCACCAAAAAAATGAGTTTTTAGCAAAATAGTTTCATCTTAAGCATAATCTTAAAAATTTCAACTAAATAGTAGAATTTTTAAACATAAGAATGATTCCCGGCAAAAATATAATAGTAGAACTTTTAACATGAAAAAAATTAATTTTTAACCAAAAATAGTTGGGTTCTTTAATTGAGCTCTAATCGGTTCAGGGAACGTACTCAACGTTATCTAAATTCGCAACCTTCTCCCAGTGCCTCCCCTTTGCAAATAATTGTTTAAAGCCCCCCCCCCCCTCAAATTAGTATCGTAGTTTATAAACGGCCCCTAAGAGGAAAAACTCGATTTCTATGTACTATCACCAACATCCAGATACTTTCCTTATTTTTATCCCCCTATTTTACTTTAAGCAGATGGTGTTAGAAAAGCAAATAAGCCTCGTTCATACTCCTAAAAAGAGGAGAGAATGAAAATCTGCAGACAAGACCTGTACATTCTAAGTCGACTGTTCGTTAGATCCGCACTGGCGAACATCAGAACAGCTTAGACTCTTTTCTCTTTAAACCAAGGGTATTATTCAGGAAGCTCAACTTTTTTATTAGTTTTCTTTTAAATTCTTTATATACTTGAAATCTAGTTCTTACTTTGTATTGATATGTTTAAATTAAACTTCCAGTTAAAATAGATTATTATGAAAAGTCAAATCTGGTACAAAATCGCTCATATTTTTATTATTGTCAGTGTTCAATATTGTTAGGAATGTTCAGAAAATTACAAAAAATTTACAATACCAAAGTAATAAAAATTAACGAAATCAGGTTGCTGAAAGCAAATTGAGTAACTTTCATAGTAAATTCACTAAATTTGTGTTAACATTCAGAAACGGTATCTGAAAATTATAAAGAAGTTTCCTAAAATTCTTAATTGGTAACATAAATCAAAGTTATCGTAGACGAAAGAAGTGCGCCGTTAGCAACTGCGCACTGCTCGCTTCTCGATCGGGTTCGAAGCGCATAAAGCATGCTGGTTGTGGTCATAGGCAGGAATGCACTGAAAAAATGTGTGTTGAATTATAACGATAAAGTTAAACCCGTTTTTTTCCAAAATTCAATAAGCGAATAATTGAAGTTGATAAGCGGATTATTTTTGCAATGAAATAGTTATAAGATACACACTGAAAAAACTAGTTGGTTGGGACAACTAACAAAATAGTAGGACCAACTATTTTAGTTTATAATATATGCCGCTGCTATTAAAGTGGTTGAGGCTACTACTTTTATTCGCAAGATTGGTAGTAGTTGCCCTTACTACTTTATTTGTTCTCGCTACAACTTTC
>NC_046666.1:7394069-7401945 GCF_010883055.1 Belonocnema kinseyi | reverse complement strand
ACAAAACTGGTTAGTTACTGTTACCATCGAAGTAGTTGTTGTAGCTTATACCAACTCTACTAATAAGGAGCTTCTTGTCGCATCTAACCATTTTTTTCAGTGCAGCAATCAGTTCCTGATAAATGAATTTCGAAAAAGGTACATCTGGACCGCAAATGACGAGCAGCAGATGCGTCAGTTAGTAATTAATCCAGGTTTTAATTGAATGGTGAGTCCACTGAAAATTAATAAATTGTAACAGAATTTTCGGTTCCTGTTTCGGAAAATTTAGAAGCGATTTCTTCATAAAGCTTGAGCAACGCATCTCTGAAAATTCCTACAGAAATTTCTATCAATGAAGTTCAAATTTATAGTGTCTACTGCACGAAACATTTTGAATTTCCGGTCAGCTCTTCATTTTTTGGGTCTGGGAATTATAATTTTTTTTCTAATTTTCATGTATTAGAATTAGAATTATATTGAAAAATTGCCTGAACCAATTCAAAATAATAATTCTTATAACAAATTTCCTGCTCCAAATCAGAACTATAATTCTTTTCAAAACTTCCTCGCTCAATGTCAAGAATCAAAAGTTCGCCAAGCTCTTATAATTTAGGCAATCTAATCTGTTAACATACTGATGCTATTTAAACTTCCATAATAAATCATTTTTGTAATGGGGCGGTAATATGGTTTCGTTGAGTCCGTCTGATCTGAATGTTCTACTCGGGCCCTATTCTGGCGCTATTCAGCCTTCCATATAATAAATAAATAAATTATACAATGACCTGAAAGTATCTCATTGTCAAATCAGTATAATTATTTGATTATTTATAATTGAATTCTTATATATGATCCTCGTTTTACGTAGATATTGAAAGCAGTGCGAGTTACAAAATTATTATTCGACATTACTGGTACTCCGGATATATTTTTTTCGTTTCTAGTATTATTATGTCTACAGTAAGAGCTAAAGAAAAAAAAGTCTTAGTCATTTTTCAGAAAAATGGACTTTTGATTAAATTAAATATTCTAAGACAATTTTCAACCCAAAAAATGCTTAATCGTTTCTAAAAATAATTTGTATGTCCTTTTTTTGAAAAAAATTGACTTTCAACACTAACAATAAACTGTATTTTAAATCAGTCATAGTAGAACAGTTTCAATTTTGAAAAACTTGAAAAGAATATGGAGAAATATTACCAAAAATCTCGCTTTGAAAAAAGGCTGTCTTTTGTCGTCCCAAAAAATTAAGGGCGTTTGAAAATGGGATGGACTAATCAAGCTGTTGAAAAATATTGGACCAGTCATCCAAAATTTTGGGACAACGAAACACTTCGAAAAAAAACTCACATAAACCATATTTTTAAAAACATCAAACCCTTTTTTTCTTTGATTTCAAAATTGTTTCGGGAAACAATAAAAATAATACCGGGCGTTAAAGTATTTTTAACTGGATTAAAATGGAGCTATAAGTAGGAAATAATCATTAATATTATTATTATTAATAATTTTTTGTTTCTAATTGTAAATTTTCAAAATTATACTCTTTAATTTCAAATTATTTTCAAATGAAAATTCTTGAATTGTGTAGATTTTGAAGATCAAAGGTGAAGAGTTTTCAGGTTTAAATCTTCCAAATTAATAAAATTTGTAATATAAATCATTAAAATGACAGCATTTTTCAGTATAAAACTCAAATTGCATAATTTTTAATTGGATATTTAAACAATAAGGAACTCTTCAATTTTCAAGATCCACAATTAAAACTTCTACTATTTAAAAGATTTGCAGTTCAAATTCTTCAGTCGTAACGACTTGCAGTTTAAATGCCTTGAATTTTAAAAGATTTGAAATTCAAAGTTCGGCAATTTTGAAGAGTTACAATTGACAATTCTCGAATGTTGAAAATTTGTAATTACAAATTATTCAATTTTTAAGAATTGGACTTTGAAAGTATGTAATTTGTAAAATTTTTGGGAATAGTTCAAATTTTAAGACTTACAGTGTAAAATTCTTCAAGTTTAAAGATTTGCGATTTAAAACTTATCATTTTTAAAGATTTATAATTAAAACCTCTTTAATTTAAAAATTTCAGGTACATTAAAAGATATAAAAATAACAATTCCTAAGTTATGACGATTTTGAAGATCAAAAGTCAATTAAAATGTTCACAATTTTGAAGAGTTATACAATTAAAAATTCTTGAATTTTGAGATTATATATTTGCAAATTCTATTATTAAGGCTTATCTTTTAAATATGAATGTAATATTAAACTCTTGTTAATAATTCAAGTTTGAAAATTTACAATTGCAAATTCGTTAAATTTTAACGACTTTCAATTTAAAATTCGTCAATTTCGAATATTCGCAATTGAAGACTCTTCAATATTATTATTGGATATTAATCTTATTAATTTCAATAAATTGGAACTCGACTTTTTTTAACCTAAAATATAAAGAATTATTATTTTATGTTTATTCATTAAGAATTCATAAATTCTGAATAAGTATCAGCAAAACTTCAAATTATTGACTCAAAATGAAACATTTTTTAACATACTTGGATTATGATCAAAGAGATTTTACAAACGAATAAAATATTACAAAATACCTTTTTTTTTAAATTTGAAATCGGAAATAAAAAATGTTTGGGCTCAAATAAATTATTATGAGATCCTTTTAAGAAGGGTAATCAATCAGTCAATTTTCTTAATTCCTTTTGAAAGTTGAGAACCAATTTTTTTCCACTTTAAAAAACTAAAAACACTTTAAACAAATATTTTATACCAATTAAATTTTTCAACAATATAACTTTTCGTTACTGCAATATCGTTATAACTCAAAAAATAAATACTGTTAATAATCATTTTTTATTTTGCAGCTTATAATAAATGCAGTTACGGCTTTTTCTAAATACAAACTTTTTTTCAGGGTAAACGGACCTCTCGGAAATCAAGACAACTCGAGATAGCCGTCCTAATTATTTTAAAAGTTATTAAATTAAAAAAAAAATTATTTTAATAATCAGATGTATTTTTTACAATTTTAACGATATAAAAAAATTCATTTTCGATTTTTTTCAGTTAACGGTGTTTATCAAAATCAAAGCAAATACCCTGTACCCTGGTTATGGCAATAATGAACACCAGTTATTCAATTATCTAATAAAACGCTAATAGACTCGTTTTCTGCAATACAGGGCACGGAAAAGTCAATAACGATGTTAATGCAGCACTTTACGCCCAGAGGCACAAAATGCATGATAATGTGACTATTTAACCGTTTTTTTCGTACAATAAGAACCTCTTCAAAGCTGCCAAATAAAAAATGAAAATACTATTCAAACATGTTGAACATGTTTAAATGTTTACCCACGGACCGATGTGTACCCGCGTCTATATTGATTTTACGTCGTAAAGTCTCTTTTTCTCTCCAATTCTCTCTGTAGCCACTAGCCATGCGAGTGTAAACCACGTTCACGCGGAAGGATGAATGTTTTATTCATTGGCGGGTACGCCAAATTTTTAATTCACCGTGAACTCTCGCGGTCAACCGGAAATAAACTGCATTCAGTTCGCAGAAAATTTTCATGTATGCATAACTCGTTCGAAATAGAAGCGCCTCACGAGATTGAGTTAGCGAATTTACATCCCAATTTTAGAGACTCAGATTTCTCGAGTTCTTTTAGCTTGCAGGCCTTTTAGGATGGCCGCAAAACTTCATTTTCAAAATTCTTGCACTTTTTCCTGACCATTAATATCACTGCCTCACAAAAAAAGTGTAGTAGTTCTGACGGACTAGACTAGTCAATTCTTACGCATATTGGGTCGCTGAAACCGAATCCAAAATTGGAATTTCGAAGTTCGAATCATGTTTACTTCCAAAGCTTAAAATTTCGGAGCCTCAAAAAACACATTTTTCGTAATTTTACAGTCCACAGAAAATAAGGGTTCCGACACACCAGACTATTTAATTCTCAAACATTTCAGATCGCTGAATCTGAATCCGAAATTGCAATTTCCAATTTCGCTCTTGTTCTATTCCTAACCGCAAAAAAATTACGACAAAGGTGTTTTTTTTTAGATTAGAAAGAAAACAAAAGCTCACTTCGGAATTTCGACTTCGGGTCCCGATTCAGTGACTCAAAATAAGTAAGAATTCATTAGTATGATTATCGGAACACCTAATTTTATTATCTTTTTTAAAACTATAAAATGTACGAAAAAAAGTTTTTTTTTTCTTGAATTTATGGAATTTTTAAGTTAGGAAAAAAACAAAAGATAACTTCGAAAGTTTGATATCGGATACGGATACAGCGACTCAAAATAAGTGAGAATTTACTACTCTGGTCTGTCGGAATACCTAATTTTTTGTGAGGCTATGGAAGGTACAAAAAAAGTGTTTGTTGAGGTTAGAGAATTATAAGGTTAGAAAGGAAATAAGAGCCAACTCCGCAATTCCGACTTCGGCTTCGGATTCAGCGACCAAAAATAAGTAAGAATTAACAAGTCTGGTCAGTCGGAACTCCTACCTTTTTCGGGGCTGTATGTTTAAAAACCAGTATTCTTATCTTGTAACATTTTTAATATAGAATCCGTTATAAATGGAATAAATAATTTATGGATTTAAATTTAAATTAACTTTAAAAAAAGTAAAAAAAGTGATCTAATTATACCAAAGAAGTAACCAAAAGTGACTAATTTCAAATCCAAAAAGTGACTAAAAGGCCTAATGCATATTAATAATAATGTGAAATCCCTTCAAATCTTTTGAAATATTTAAAAACCTTTTCTAGATCCTGCAGAGTCCTTGCGCATCTTTTGAAATTCTACGGAATTCGTTAAAACCGCATAGGTTTTTTTGCAAAACCCTTAAAATCATTAAAATCCTTGGAAATTCCTCGCAAATTTTTTAATCTCTTGAAAATGCCTTAATATCTTTTTAAATACTATCGAATATTTCACATTCTTCAAAATCCTTTCGAATGCCTTTAAATTATTGAAATCAGTTAAAAGTTCCTCGAAATATAAAAACATTCCATTAATATTTCAAATAACTATCAATCTTTTGTAATACCTCGGAAATTATTAAAATTATTAAATATTTTAGAAATAAAAGTCTAAGATATTTCAAATCCTTTAAAATCCTTGGAAATTCCTCGCAATTTTTTTAATCTCTTGAAAATGCCTTAATATCTTTTTAAATACTATCGAATATTTCACATTCTTCAAAATCCTTTCGAATGCCTTTAAATTATTGAAATCAGTTAAAAGTTCCTCGAAATATAAAAACATTCCATTAATATTTCAAATAACTATCAATCTTTTGTAATACCTCGGAAATTATTAAAATTATTAAATATTTTAGAAATAAAAGTCTAAGATATTTAAAATCCTTTAAAATCCTTGGAAATTCCTCGCAATTTTTTTAATCTCTTGAAAATGCCTTAATATCTTTTTAAATACTATGGAATATTTCACATTCTTCAAAATCCTTTCGAATGCCTTTAAATTATTGAAATCAGTTAAAAGTTCCTTGAAATATAAAAACATTCCATTAATATTTCAAATAACTATCAATCTTTTGTAATACCTCGGAAATTATTAAAATTATTAAATATTATAGAAATAAAAGTCTAAGATATTTCAAATCCTTTAAAATCTTTTGAAATTCCTTGAAATTTTTTGATGCTCTTAAAAATACCTTGGAATTTAGAAAAAAACCCTTAAATATTAAAATTTTTTTTAAATCCCTAAAAATGATTGAAATGTATTTACAAACCGCAAAGACATTTTAAATTCTTAAAAATCGTTTAAAACTTCATGAAACTTTTTAAAGATCTTGAAAATTGTTTGGAACTTTTAAAAGTACCCTTACATCTTTAAAATTCTTTCAACTCCATTAAAGTAATTGAAATGTACTTAAAAAACACTGAGATACTTTAATACCTTTACATTTTTTTAATTAATCACAAGTCCTTAAAATTCGTTGAAATCGCTTAAAATTATTGAAATGTATTTAAAACCCCCTTAGATATTTTTTACCCTTCAAACCCTTTTACAAGTACTTGCAACTTTTTAAATATCCAGAAAATTCCTTGGAATTTTAAAAACAACCTCAAAGGTTAAAAAAATTGGTGAAATATGCTTAAAAACCTAAAAATGTTTAAATCCTTAAAAAATGTTTGAAATACCTTAAAATATTTAAAGTCCTTTACAATGTTTTAAATTAATTTACAAGTCATTAAAAAATTTCAAAAATATTTTAAAATTTCAAATCCTTTACAATTTTTTAAATTTGTCATGCTCCTAAAAATTTCTTGGAATCTTCAATAATAGCCTAAGATCTTTTTTAAAACATTCAAATCACTGAAAGTTCTTGAAATCCACTGGGTATTACTTGAAATCTTTGAAAATATCGTACAGTTTTTTTTAATTCTGAGATAATATTGGCAATGCTTTAAAATATTTGAAATTCAACGAAGTTCCTCAGCTCCTGTGAATAAATTTTTTGAAATGCATTAAAATGTTATAAAACCTCATGAAATTACATGAAATCTGATGATATTTCCTGAATTCCTGGCAAATTTATTAAAATGTCTTGAAAGCTTTTTAAATCCTTTAAAACCATTGTAATCTTCGGAAATATTATTAAAAAATTCCTTCGAATATTTTTAATTATCCTAAAACCTTGTACGTCCTATAAAATCGTTCCATATTTTCAGAAATTCTACAAAAATCTTTAAAACTTTATAAAAAACTTTTTAAATGCCTCAGAATCATTCAAATCCGTGGAAATTTCTTGAAAATGTGTAATTATCTTGAAAGTCCTTTAAATTGTTTTAAATATCCTAAAATATTTTTAATCCTTTTGATGTCTTTTAAAATCCCTTAAAACTTTTTAAAGCTCTTGAAAATTTCTTCAAATGCCTGTGAATCTTTAAAGAGCTTTGAAACTCCTTCTTTGAAAATGCCCTCAAATAATTTAGAAGAATCCAAGTATTTAATGAAAAAAAGTGATTAAAGTGATCTTTTAATTTCTAAAAATGACCAGAGTGACTTGACCTTAAAAACGTGACTAAAAAGTGATTTAGGAAAAAAGTGACTAAAATTTATGTTGGGTAGACCTGATTATATTTTTAAAGTTACTTAAAATGTTTCTTACAAAAATTCCCTGCCGTTTTCCATTTTTTTCCAAAAATCCTTCTTTTCCCTGATTTCTAGGCTTTCTCCGACACGCATGCGTTTGCCAACCTATTTTCAATATTTTGTGTATCAAACAACATTCCAGTTATTTCTACTTTTCATATATTTATTGAGTACCATTATATGACTTCGGGAATGAAATTTCCTTGATCGTCGAATGCGGGAAAATATCGAAACCACCTCGTTGAGAACGAACGACGGCGGCGACGTCGAAATTGAAATTGTTCAATTGACAATATTTTTCGGCTATGGATATTGTACATCTCGATGGGCCAGAGTTCTTTCCGAATATTGCCTCGATTTTATGATATCCGGGGTTGGCATTAAAAAAAAAGTTGGACGCGAATTGCGAGCCAATAAGTAACCAATCTTTTTCGGATTATGACTCTCGATACCTCCGATAACAAGTCTGTGTAATGCCACAGAATGCAGTGAAATAAAATCAATTTCAAAGCAAACAAACATTTATCGTCGAGGATATTTATAAACTTATTGAACTCAGAGAGGTCAATAGCCGGGTGTTGCTGTCCCTTGAATCCTGAACAATATCCATTTTCATTAAAATAGAAACAGATGCATTTATAGTTACTACGAGGGTAGTTCAATAAGTCCTTAGAATGAAGTATAAAAACAATTTTTTTTTGGGTAAATTTTTTTTTATTTTTCAACATAATCTCCTTGGAGCTCT
>NC_046666.1:7378367-7393969 GCF_010883055.1 Belonocnema kinseyi | reverse complement strand
TAGTCGGGAGTGGTGCTGACTGAAAACAGATGATTTGGAGCGATTCGCGCGCCATCTGTTGGTCATTCTAAGGACTTATTGAACTACCCTCGTATTATAAATTTGAGCCACATCAAATTAAAAAAAAAAATATTTATCGAGAAAATTAGCATGCAAGGGTCCACTCAAATTCTGGGGAAAAATCCCTGACAATTCCAGGTATTTTCATAGTAAGGGAGCCATTTAAATATTTCGAATTTTTTGAAACAATCGACTCGGAATATGCATAAAGTCTCGCCAGTTTATTATAAAGCTTTTTTTTAATTTCTAGGAATTCAATTATTATATCCAATTAAAAAGCTCGGACAAATTATATTACAAGATGTTTTTTAATATATTAGCTCCACGATTTCTTAAATAATACTGAGAACATCAATAATCATTTCTTGAATTTGTGTCTAGAGTCTATAATTTTGAATAATAATTAAAACCATTTTTTATTTGACCTTCATATGTTTTCATAAGTTCAGTACAAACATATTTAGCAAAAAATTAAAGTATAGGTACTGTATATTAAATTCAATTTAGAATGCTTTAAATTCCTAAATTTTCAAGTCAAAATCCTCCATTTGCAACCAAACAGTTAAATTATGAAATAAAAAAGATCAGTTTTCAACCAAATATAGAATATTTAAATTTTCAATTTAAAAATTGTATACCACAAAAAAAGGTAACTAATTTCAAACCAAAGTGATTAATTTTTAACTGAAATTACAAATCTTTAACTGGAATAGATGTGTTTTAAACCAAAAAGATGAATTTTTAACAACTTGTTTTATTTTCAAACAAAAAGAAGAAATTGAATGCTTACTTACTTAATTGAATGAAACTTAAATGATGAAAATTTAACTGAGATATTTAAATTTAAAAAAATTAAGATGAAGTTATGAACAAGAAGATAAATTCCTTACCAAAAATACCTTTTTTATGAAAGTACATGAATTTTTAACGATATAGTTGATTTTTTAATTTAAAAAGTAAAAAACTTCAACCATAAATATATACGTAGTTAAATTTTGAACTAACAAAGATCAATTTTCGACAAAAAATAAAATAGTTCAATTTGCAGTTTCAAAAATTAATTTTTAGCCAAATGATCAATTTTCAACTAAAATAATGGATTTTTTAATAGCATAATTGAATTTTAAACTAAAAGGTGAATTTTCAACCAAGAAGATAAAATTCGACCAAAAAGATGAATTTTTAACTAAGAAATATAAATTAAATAGTTAAATTTTCTGCTAACAAAATAATATCCAACTAAAGAGATGAATGCGTAATTAAATTGATAGAATATTCAACTGGAATAGTTTATTTTTCAATTGAAAAAATTAATATTAAACAATAAAAAAAAAAAACAATTTTCAACACGATGGTTAAACATGGTATTAAAAAGGTACTTTTATAAAATGAAGAATCATTTTTATTCAATTTTCTATTGAAATTACAAAAAAATAAGAACGCTCTCCAAAAAATTATCCTGACTTTAAAAAAAAACATCACTGACATGTCAAGGTTTTTTCAGGTATACATAATATTATTTTTTTCAGGTATATATAATTCCTTGACAATTTATGGTTTTTCAGGTTTTTCTGGATTTCCATGTACGACATATATCCTGGTATAGAAAAAAATGGCGCTAGTGGCAAGGTTTCTAAACGATGAATGATGTTTAATTCTCGGTCAATTTAAAAGAGTTTAAAACCCACAAAATTTTTAAACCAAAAATTATGAATTTTCAACTAAGAAAGATGAATTTTTAAAGAAATAGATTCATTTTCTACCAAAAAAGACGAATTTTTTATAAGATTTTTATAAAGTTTCAACTAAAGAAGGTGAATTTTTAATGAAATTCAAGAATTCACAAAAAAAATTTATTTTTAACTAAAAACATAAATTCATCAGTAAATTCAATGAAAACACGTCCATTGTTTTTCAACGTTCGTTACATAAACTATCTTTATGTATTTCTAAACTGTCAATTTTGTTCATCCCTTCTAACCTACAATAATGTTTCCTTTCTTATTTTAAAAAATGTAGTCCTTAATTGATTACAGTCTCTTTAATTTTTTGAGCCTCTAATATAATCATTTTAATTGTTTTAAAATTGACTTAGAAGAAAAAAAACGTTCTCTAGAAAAATTTCCAACGACATCGTTCTTTATTTTGATGTGTTCTTTACTCTTGCATATTAATTTTATGTTTGATTCATTCAAACTTCGAAAACTTAAGTAAACAAATTAATATTATTAATGTACGAAATTATTTATCATGATTTTTCTCTTTAATATTACTAATTGTAAAAAAAAATTGTTTTGGTCAAGGATTGAGAAAGGAGTATTTAATCAAATAAATTATGAGTTCCAAAACATTTTTCTTGGCCTAATTTTATTTTAATTTATGTAAACCGTAAAACATAAAGAATTGTAAATAGTTTTAGATGTTAATTTTATTTGTCTATTTAGTCTAAATGAATATTTTAATAATATTAATTTAGACCAAGTAGACAAACAAAATTAACATCTAAAACTATTAATTAATTTCCCTGGACAAAAAACTACATCAATAATATAAAATAAAGAACTGTGCCATGCGTAATTTTAGAAAAGAACATTCTCTAAATTCTAAAAGGTTAACAAACGTGTAACACATTTTGACTGGGACCCCCTCCCCTGCCCAATAAAAACCCAAGGGTTTGTGAAGCCCCCCCCCCCCCCCTAAAGTGGTAACGTAGTTTATGGACGATTTATTCTGGCATTGTCCGACATTAAGTACACGTTATTTATCAAAAGAAAAAAGAACGTGTCAAAAGTCTCGAGACAAGGAAAAACATTTTCTTTAAGGGTTCCCTTTATGCCATCATTATCACAGGGGCCTTTGCGATTTTAAGGTTACTTCCGCTTCTGCAATTCGCACGTGATGCGTAAAGCTTTTCCTCGATGTGGTCTTGCACGTGTTCAGTGTCTACCTTACCCTAAAAATGAGGCTATCTCTCTTGCGCAGAGTATATATTTTCCATTCAGAACCTTTCCAGTCACGTGACCAATTTTATGACTGAATGGAGACCGTGCTTCTTACGGCCGCGGGTGGCACGATGAAAGTAAAAAGTGTTTTGTTAGCCAGCTGGGACCACGTGTAATTAGAGCACGCACGTTACGCGAGACCGATGATGCGCAAAGAGCTTACCGATCAAATTATTACTTTTCAAGTTTGCGATTGCGAGAACAGTGGGAATGAGGGGGAAAGCAATCAACAAATAAATAGGATCCGATTCAAATTTAGATGAAAATAATACTAATTAGGATCTGTTAAAAAATGTATTAGACATATCAGGAATCAGAGTGTTTAACTAGTTCAATTTTAGATGAAAAGGAGGATAATTTTTCCGAAAAAGTGGAGTTTATTTATTATTAAAAATTGTAATACATCATAAATAAATATCTCGCGAATAGAACCATTTTTTCTGCTGGCTTATAAAAATTGGTTAAACACTTCAGCTTTTTTTACTGAGAAAAATACACCAGAAAAAAAATCAAGATAAAAAATTGAAAAATATTTTTAATTTTATTTTTATCGGTAGATATAGATTTTGATTTCAGTCTCATCAATTTCATTCTAGTGAATTATTTTTAGAGCTGAACCCTTAGTTGTATCAATTTTTTTTGAGTAAGCTGGAAATACATTATTTAAAATAATAATAATTACTGTTTGAAAAACATAGTTTTTCTGTGTTTTTATTTCCTCAGACTTTTAATATTTTCATATGTTTTTATCAGTTGAAAAGTTTTAAGATACAAAATATTTTTATATGACAGCTAAAAATTAAGTATACTGTAAAAAACATAAAATAAGAAAATTATTACATACGAAAAATAATAAAATGATGAACATAACATTTTTTAATATGCAGATTGTTAATATGCAAAATCAGGCAATATAACAATCAATTCAAAATTCACCACAACTATAGTGCTTTTCTCTTATACACACTTTACTTACTTCATTACATATTTAAATCAAAATTAAAAATAATAAAAATGAATCAAAATTCACATTAATTTATCGTAGGTTTCACAGTCTTCCCCTATTATCATCTTTTTCTAATAATAAATAATAATTCCAACTATTTTTGATTGAGAATTCACATTTTTTGGTTAAAGATTTTATTATTTGCTTGAAAATTCATATTTTATCTTTAACCTCAATTATTTGTTTGGAAAATAAAACAATTTTGTCTAAAACTTATGCTTTTTCTTCAAATTTTACTATTTTTATATAGGATAAATATTTAGTTAAAATTGTAACTGTTTTGTAGCAATTTCGGTTTCTGGATTATAAATGAATCTCTTTTGATCGGTCTTTCACTAAATATTGATATTTTTTTATTCTTCTTTTTCTGCGAAAAAACTGAGTATTCTTGGTTGAAAAACCGTCAGTTTTTATTGAAGATTCAGCAACTTTATTAAAATTCGTCCTTTTTGGTCCAAGGTGTCACGATTAGTTCAAACGTTGACCTACTTTGTTAAGAAGTTATCTCTTTCTTCAAAAATGTAAATATTTATTTAAAAATCCATATTTTTGTATGAATTCGACTGTTTTTTATTTACAATTAAAATCTTTTTTCCTCGAAATATCCATTGTTACATGTATCGCCGAGAATTAACAATTTTTGTTTAAAATACATCTTTTGGTTTAAAATTCAACTTTTTTAATAAAACTTGATAACTTGAGTGAAAATTTAAATATTTTCATGAAAATTAACTTTTTTGTTAAAAATTTATATTTTCGTGTTGAAAATTTAATTGTTTTGTGGAAAATTGGTCTTTTTGATTTTAGATTGTAACAGTTTGCTTAAAGAATTGAATATTGTATTGAAAAGTCGTATTTCCAGCTGGAAAACTCAAAAATTTAGTAGAAAAATATACTCTTTGATTGAACATTCTTTTTTTTATTGTAGAAAATAAATTTTGTGTTTACAAATTTAACAATTTGGTAGAAGAACTGTTTTAGACGAGTACTGAAGTATTTTGTGGTAATTTGTTTTTGTTGCTTAAATGGAACAATTGTTCATTTTGAATTAAAATATTTATTTGTTGAAATATCAAATATTACACTTTTTATTGAAAATTTATCTTTCTAGGTCGAAAATTAAGCTTCCTATTTGAGAGATGAACAACTATCTTGAAAGTTCATTTTTATTGGAGATTTATTTTAGTTGAAAATTCTTTTTTTTACAAAAATATTTACAGCAAATTGAACTATTTTGTTTAAAATGCAACTGATTGGCTATAAATTATTGTAACTTCTTTTTTATCTTACATATTCTAGAGAGAAAAATTAAACTGCTAGATAGGAAATTCGTCTTTTTAGCTTGAAAATTCAACAATTTGGCATAAAATTCAACTATTTGGTAGAAAATTCAACTGTTCGGTACAAAAATCAACATGCTTTGTAGAAAATTCGTTTTTCTTTCAAATTAAAAATTAATTCTCCTTTAAATAATTTGAACTAACATCACATCCATTGCTCAAACTGTTTAGGAGAAAAGTTACGTAAATTCTTGATAATTCTTCTTTTTGGTAGAAAATTAATCTTCTTAGTATAGAAAATTCAATTATTTGGTTAAAATCTATATGTATGTTGTTCTAAATTCATCTTTTCTGGCGAACATTAATCTTCTTGTTTAAAAATTCAGCTTTGTGATTAAAAATGTGTTTTGCTTAGAATCGATTTTGTTTTTGGTAGAAAATTAATATTATCGATTGGAAATTCGCCTTTTTCATTGAAATAACCATTCTTTCTTTACTAAAAAAGAAAACTTTAAGTGCTTGGTTTAAAGTTAAACTTATTTGCTAATTCATAAGAAACAGTAAGACCCCGGACTCCCCTGAAATCGTCTAACATTATTCCATTAAGACAATTTTCTGGAAAAATAAATGAATAGCGGCATTGGTAGAAAATTATGAAAAAATAGTACCCTTAGTGTAATTTTTTCGTAATAGTGGCAAAATAGTGTCTTCGTTAAAAAAAAGTGTCAAATAGTGTATGTAGTATTGTGAGTCCGAGTCTTCATATTGGCTGACAAACTTTTTGTTATCGCTATCGATTTTCTGTAAACAATAGCAAGGACTAGAATATAATTTAAGCAAACCATTATTGACCACTGTCATTCTCATTGTCATTGTCATAGTTATAGTCATAGTTATGGTGGCAAAATGAGGAGATAAGAATCCTTTTTTAAAGCAACACAAAGGCGATAAATGTAAGCGCAAAAGGCGAGATAACAAGCAAGTTAAGGAAAGCGGAGCCTGACATGGATACCGGCCACTTTGGCAAAGGTGCCATCTAACCATAACAAGGCTATGTCGGAAGTTAACAATGCCACCACCACCGCCACTCTCAACGCTTTCGTTGTAGAGAACTGCAGCATCCAACATGTTGCCAAGTGTCCTCAGACGCATAACTTCCGGTTGCTGCCGGGCCGGCAGGTCAGATGTAAACCCTTCCCTACCCTATCCTATCCTCTCCTATCCTATCCTACAGAACGTAGCCTCTGACTGGGGGCCAGAGTCACATTACTTTTCATAATGTCCACCTTAATGGACTCTTTCTCGCGCAATCTCCCTCGCTTTTTACTATAAGCATTCACCGTAATAACGATACTTGCTACTTCCTGCCAGAGGGCTTTATGAGATTTGAGAGGGGAAAAAAGTGTATAAAGGCGGTCATTTTTACGATTTTGGAAGACTAGGGGTGGCTTTAAATATTTTTTTGGGCGGCACTTACCCCAACCAAAAAGCTTGCTTTACACTGAAAATAATGGTTACTGGGGCCAACTATTTAGTTTGTAAGATACGGTACTGCTATTTTGTTAGTTGGGACAACCATTTACTTTATTGATAGTACTAACTAAATAATAAATTCAACTAATGGAATTGTTGCACGAACTAATAAAATAGCAGTATCAACTAATAAAATAGCAGTGCCGTATTTTACTAACTAAATAGTTGACTCAAATAACCATATTTTTCAGTGTATGACAAAGTAATTTAACACTATTTTTAATCCGAGAAAAAGTTTTAAAATGCGGTCATTCTGTACATTGTGTGTTGCCTAGGGTGGTCCAAAAAACGCTTTTCGAGCTACAGGGCAAGGCACCCCACCAAAATTTTCCCTGATTATTTTTTACACTTTTGAGAATAAATAATTGTTTCAATAAGTTACATTTTTTTCATTAATGAAACATTGTTTAACAAGTCATGGAAAATACTCAAATTCTCTGTTATTAATTATTTATCTGAAAAAGACGACGGAAATTGCTAAAAAGTAACAATAATACGTAAGAATGTAGTTTTTTTATATTTTTGAGTCAAATTTGGAGCGCTGCGGGGAGGATAAGGGTGGGTTGAAAATAAAAGTTATTAGTATGGTTTTATTTCGTAGACACTCCTCTTTAAACATGAGTTCAATTGTTCGAAAATTCCAAATTTTGCCCATGTTAATTAAATGGAATTTTAAAATGCCCGGTGGCACGTGTTAATTTCGAATTTGAAAAAAAAAATCACGGATTTTCTTTCTCTGGAAATGGAAACTTGGAGAAGGGAGGGGTCTTGCCCTCTATAGTGAAAAAAATTAACGTTTTAGGATGTTTTACCCTTTAAAAAAATTATTCGAATATTTTTTGTATAATACTCACTTTTGTGCTTCCCTGAACTAATTTCGCTAGGCCAACTTTAGAAAATTATTGAAAATTTTTTTTTCATCTCGTTCATTTGAACGTTTAGAACTTCGATTACGTGACAATCTCACGTATTTATCGAAGGATCATTTCTTCTTTAGAGATTGTCAAATCTCTTACCTCTCCAAAATATTTTTTCCGCAACTGGCATACCACCAAAATTAGGGTGGCCCAAAAACACAAAACTGTCAAATTTTTTCCAGTATCCTGCTATTTTTTTATGTTCCCAAAAAATGTCCCGAATGGTCACAAGTTTGGAAGCGTATGTAGGAGCTCGCGTTTCGAACTCGATCATTATAATTCCACCACATTTTTAAATAGGACTTCTAAAATTAAAGGTCTAATTATCGAAAATTGAAATTTAGTTATTGTGATTTCTCCTTTGTTAAATCTCCTTCGGCTTTAACGAACACAATCTCATCACGTGTCTCGTGAAAAAAAAGGTGAAAAGTAAATTTTTAGATTTAATATAAGCAGACAATTGTGTGATTAAACATTTTATTGTACCTTGTGTCTTTTTTCAAAAAATTTAATTTGTTATGTTATTTTTCATGATTAAAGCAAAAACAACGCGTGTTATCACCAAAATATTTTGCAACTTTGTAAACCTTTTTGTGGCGAACAACTTTTGTCAATTCAATTTTTTTTCCTATCTTGTGTCGTTTTTCAGTAAATTACAATATTTTTTAATGTTCTTTTTTACAACTAAAATAAAAGCAAGACGCTCTATCAAAAAGTTATTTCAAAATTTGTTGATCCCTTTTGCGTGAACAACTTTTTCTAGTCATTTGTTTTCGTATGCCTTGTATAGTTATACCGAAAAATGAATTTTTTTAAATAGCATTCTTCATGATTTTATGAAATTTGGCAAAATAAAATTTTACGTAAAATTAATGCCTTCTCATTATAGGATAAGAATGTAAAGAAGTGGAAGTTGTGATTGAGGTAGACTTGTCCTGATTTTCACAGTAAACGGTAATATTTGAAAAACCGAAAACTTTCCGCTCCTCGAAGATACAAAATGTGTTTTGGGGAATCAAATGAATAGATTCAAATTTGAAATACATTTTTTTATTTTTTTGTTGGAAATATTATCTTTTTTAGTTAAAAGTTCAACTACTTGATTGACTATTAAACTATTATATTAAAAAATAATTTTTCTGTTGGAAGATTCTTGATTTTAGTTGAAAATCGTTCAGTTGAAAATGTACCTTTTTCGTTGAAAATTAATTTTTTTAATTGTTCAAAGTTAATTTTTTAAATTAAAAATTGTACAATTTTACATTTATAAAACTGTTTCTTGCTTCCATCAAAATATACGTCGATTTGCTTGAAACCTAATTATTTTGGTAAATTCATGTGTTTTGTTAAAATGTCTTATCCTTGGTAAAAAAATTCATTTTCTTGCTTGAAAATTCATTTATCTGATTATTTTTTTAAAGTGAATATTCTATTATTACATTTTTTATTGTAAGTTTATATCTTTTACTAGAAAATATAACTATTTGGTTGAAAAGTGAATTACATATTTGCTTAAAAATTCATTTAAAGATGTTGTAGATTTAATTGTTTAAAATTGAGTCTTTTCAGTTAAAAATTAAACTATTGAATTTTCATTAAAAATTCATCAGATTTAATTTCAAAAGTTAGCCGATTAAATTGAAATTTGAACTAAATTTTAAAACAAACTTTTTTTTGGTTGAAAACTAATCTTTTGAACTCGGAAAATCAACTTCTTATTTGAAAATTAAACTACTTTAATAACAATCATTTTTCTGGTTGAAGATTATTGATTTTAGTTGAAAATGGTTGGATTGAAAATTTAATAATTTTTTTATTAAAGTGAGTTTTTTAGAGTGAAAATTTAACTATTCCAATTATTTTGAAAATTTATTTCTCTTAGTTGAAAATGATTGTATTTTGCTGGAATCGATTTTTTTTGTCAAAAAATTAGGATTCTTGCTTCAAAATTGATTGATTTGGTTGAAATCTGAACTTTTTGTTGAAAATTCATGTATTTTGATCAAAATTATTTTTTATTGGGAAAAAATTAATTTTCTTCCTTTAAAAATTAATTTTTCTGTTTGCATATTAAACTATTTGGTAGAAAATTCTTGTTTTTTTTTAAATGTAATTTTTTAACTGAAAATTTAAATATTCCACTTTTGTTCACAAATTTATCTTTTTTAATTGAAAATTCAAACATTTTGTGGAAAATTCCTTTTTTTTGTTAAAACTTCATTGCTATGACATAAAATTTTATTATTTTTGTCTTGGTTCAGAACTGATATTTTCAGGTTAAAAACTCAATTATTTCGTTGAAAATTCGTCATTTGTGGCATAATATTAATGCTCGTGGTGAAACATTCATCGTTTTGATTGAGAGTTCATTTTTTTATTTGAAAATTACTCTATCCTGTGGAAAATTAGTTTTTTTTGTTAAAAATAAATTTTTTATATTGAAAATTAAACTATTCCATTTATAGTTAAAAAATGCTTATTTTCAGTTGATATTTAAACTATTAAATTTTCGTTAAGAACTAATCTTATTTGAAATGAAAAATCAACGGATTGGATTGATGTTTGAACCACAATTTAAAAAATTCATTTTTTTGTCAAAAAATGTAATTATCCAATTGAAAAATTGTTGTTTTTTGGTTAAAAATGTATTTTTTACCGAAAATTTACCTGTTCCAGTTAAAGATTCATTAAAATTATTTAAATTTCCTATTATAGAAATTCCTTGCCTTTCCTGATTTCCTAGTCACCCTGTAGATATGTAGAAAAAATTCTATTAGCGAAAAATTTTTTCCGTTTTACTTTAAAGAAAAATTAGGTCGTAGAAGAGAAGCAATTTAAGTGAATGTTGCCAGAATAGTACTAAAAGTACGCCACTCTGATTTCATTCCTCCTCTTAATTGTTCCCTAATTTTCTTCATGGTTACAGAGTGGGTTAAGGGCCTGATTTATAAAGCAGACTAAACCTGATTAACTGTCTCCTGGGAAACTTCTCGGGCTCCTGGGTAATTGATGGCTCTTATCGAACGGTTCTAGGATATACTCTAAACTCGCATTTCTATTAGCTTCTTCTTTTTCTCCATACTATTATAGTTCCACGGATTTCAATCCTCTCCTTTGAAACACTTCCTCTCGGCAACTTTATATTACTTCTCAGTGAAGTAATCTCCAAATTCTGGCACAGAGTAGGCACTCGAGTCCTCTGTATGCACTTGTAGTGTACTTAAATTGGAATAAAAGTCCTCCAAGGATCCTTAACGAAATGCAGTGGGTCGTCGACCTCGATAGCAATCCCTAACCAATGATTCGTGGTTAAAAAGCGCGAGTGGGTTACCTGCTAATTAAGCACTGGGATATACACTCGCAGGTACTAAACTGCTCCTCGTCCGGGCGATGGTTAAAATAGCAATTACCAAGAGGACACTTTGGTTTCGCTGATCTTGAAACCGATATCCGAGCAGAAGTACTGGAAAAGGATTCAGGCCACTACCGTGAGAAAATTAATTCCCAACTGTAAGAATCTTTTTCGTGTGTGAGAAGCCGGTCGAGATGTATTGTTTTGATGATCGCTTTGCGAACCAGGAAATATTCTCTAATTAACGATTTATTTCAAAAGGCTAAGAACGGGGTGACTGAAAACGAGAGTTTGGCGTAATATCTTTTAAATAAATTTTTTTTTTTTAATTATTAAAAAGTTGAATTTTGAACAAGAGTTGGGTTTTTAGGCTAAACAGTCAAATGTTTCAGGAAATAGTTTAATTTTAAGCCCGAAAAGATAAAATTTCAACAAAAAAGTTAATTTTCCACAAAATAGTTGAATTTTCAACAAAAATTCATTTTTAAACAAAAAATTGCATTCACAACCAAATAGTTGTACTTTCAAATGAGAAGAAACGAATTTTCAACAAATTAATTGAACTTTTAACTAAATACTTGAATTATTAAATAAAATGGTCGAATTTTGAAACAAAAAATATTCAACTCCAACCAAACACAGCTGCCTTTTCAATCAGATACTACAATCTTTAAGCCAAAAAGACACATTTTTTAGATGGCAGTTAAATTATCAACCAAGAAAAATAAATTTACAACCAAGAAATTTTCTATAAAAAAGGATAAATTTTCAATCCAAGAGAACAAATTTTCAAAAACGCAGTTAAATCCCCCCCTTCCCTCCCTCCAAAAAAAGATGGCTTTTTTAAATGTTTGAATTTGTAACAGAATAATTAAATTTTCAAGAAAATAGTTCAATCTTTTTTAAAGAAACTTGAACTTTCATCCTAAAAAGTTAACTTATTAACAACCATATAATTAATTAAATTTTCAACCAAATAATTGAAGTTTCAAAATTTTTTAAACCAAAAAGACAAATTTTCAAGCAAAAATGGCAAATTCCCTATAGAAAAATTGGATTTTTATCTCGCAAATATAAACTTTAAACTAAATCGTTAAATTTCAACCGAATATTTACATTTTCTAATAAAATAATAAAATTTTGTATAGAAAAAAACAAGACATTTTCTAGAAAACAGTTGAATTCTCAACTAAAAAGTTTAATTATTAACTATTACATGTTTCGTAGAAAATTCATTTTTTTTTTAATAATCAACAATTTTGTAGAAAATTAAGTTGTTTGGTTTAAAATTAACTTTTTTATTTAAAATTTAAAATTTTGGTATAAAATTCAACTACTTTGATCAAGAATTAAACTACTTGGTTAAACATGAATTATTTGTATAAAAATTAACTATTTTATGGTAAAATCGTTTTTTTGTTTTTCATTTTAGATTTACCTCCTGAAGTTCTGTTTTCCCCTATTTCTATTTTGCCCATAAATCTTGTTTGAACTGTAATGTAAAATATTAATTATAATTCTCTTCCAATAATAAATTATTTCCAATATAAATAATAAAATTTTTCAGCACTTTTTTGGAAAGTCATCAATACAAAATTTCGTTTATTTGAACAATCAGAACTTCAAGCATATTTGTGTTAAAAAATAATTTTTATCTGTGGAAATGTGGCTATTCCATTTTTGGTTGTAGAAATTTCTTTTATAAATCGAAATTTTCTTTTATAAATCGATTGATTGGAAATAAGCTTTCTTGTTGAAAATTCTTCTTTTTTGATTTAAAACTCTCTAAATCTGAATTAGTGAGATTTCATTATTTGATAGTGAAATTTTACTAATTGAATTAGCGAGAATTAGGTCACTACGAATTAGTGAAAACCGACTAATTCAATTAGTGAAAATATTTTATTAAATCGATTAGTTAAATTTCACTAAGCAAATAGTGGTTTTGAGAGGTAAAGTATCTACTATTAAATAGTGGAAAATCACTAATTAAGTAGTCAAAATCACTAATTACTCATGGAATAAAATATTTGCTGGAGTCAACCGATAACCCCAACAGTAAACGATATTACAAGACAAGTTATAGAAGTAAACTATAATGTGTATTTAAAAATTAAATTAATTTATGTTGATACTATACTTAATAAAGAAAAATCTCAACTCAGCTTTCCATGTATTTCTATAAAAAAGAATGGAAAGTTGAATTTCATAACCTCCAAACGAACAAAGCGCTCATGTTCTGTAGCAAATGTTTTCGTCTCGATATACATATCGCCACATAATGAGGAGACTATTCACTGGAAAACTGCACGAAAGTATAATAAACTGGAAAATATTACTAACCTTTGTTTAAAAATTTTTTTACGCTCATAGAAAGAAAAATGATGCAAGCTGGCAAATGTTAACGAAGCAAACGATGCAAACGGGACGTAAACGCGGGTTGGCGCGAGTCCACCATTAGCCGCGATCACGTGATCACGGCTTCGATCTCGACTTAACTAATTAAATAGTGAATTAAACTACTAAATAATAGTGAAATAATATTCACTAATTGGAAATAGTGAAATTATCACTATTTTACAGTATAGAAGGCCAGTAATTCAATAGCGAAAAGCCAAAAAATCACTATTTCAACAATGAATCATTCAATCACTAATTCAATTAGTGAAATTTTCATTATTTGATATTTAGAAAGAAGTCAAATATTTTCTAAAACTTTCGACTTTTTAACTTTAAACCTTTATTATTTTGTTGAAAATTCATCAATTTTTGGTGAAAAATTAATATTTGTCTTTTGGTAGAAAATTAATCTTTTTGGTTGAAAATTCAACTCTGTAGTTTAAAAACTCAGCTATTTCGTAAAAAATGCAACTATGTTTAAAAATTCTAATTATTTGGTGAACAATTCAGTTTTTTAGTTAGTCATCTTTTTTGGTTGAAAATTCAACTGTTTTTGTTCAAAATTCGTCCGTATTGATTAAAAATTCATTTTGTATAGTATATGGTAAAATACATCTTTCTCAGTTAAAAATTGATCTTCCTTGGCTAAAAATGAACATTTTTGTTGAAAATTCAATTTTCCTCTAAAAAATTCCTCTATTTTGCTTGAAAATTCAATTATTTGGTTGAAAATGCAACTACTAATTTCTTGTTTGTTGATAATATTGATTCAGATTCAAATTTTATTTTTTATCAGAGAAGTTTCATGTGTTACCAAACCTGACCATAGCAATATAAAATTGGCATCCTTTAGAACTGGGACTTTAACGGAACTCTTTTTCGTTCATTAATATTCGTTAGATGGCGACATGAATAAAAAGATCCGCAGTTGGTAAAAGTTTGAAACAAAACCTTAAAAACTGTCACACCTTATGTCCATTATCTTACTTTCAAGAATGACTAGACTCTAAAATTTTAGTTTTTTTATTGAATTTTTCTGACCGCAACATCATTAAATCTGCACTATAATGTAAAAGGTTCATCATCATTGACTTGCAAAATCTTCGAAGTGATTAGAGGCAGAGAAACTGATTTTCGGTTCTAAGGCATCTGCAACAGACAGGAACCTCTCTTGCTGATAAGGAAGCCACTATAATAAACGGTTCCAAAGGAACCCTGAGTATGAGTTGTATTTCAGGTTCCTTTGGAAACATTTATAATTGTCGGTTCCTTTTCATGAAGAAAGGTTCCTGTTTACACAGTAAAAAAAAAGTGTTCAAAATGATACCGAAATCAATATCATTTTGATATGCAACGAAAATGATACCGAATTTAAAAGCATTTTGATCGGCCGAAGAGAATGATCGACTTTTGAGATCATAATGATCTAATTCGGGATCATGTTCAAGCTTTTCATGGTTTCTGATCGTGCAGTATACTTCAAAAGTTGAAAAAATAACGAATTCTGATATTAGAAAATATCAGCTATTAAGTGTAGTTGTCACTTGCATGCGGATAGATACCATTTTTAGGTTATGTCGTTACGACAACGGCACCAATCAATAACCGCCATTTTGTTTAGTCGGAAAAATGAACCAAAAAATGAGATGAAATTGATCCGAATGGAAAATCATTATGATCTCGAGAGTCAAATGATCGCTGCAGCAAAATTCTCTGCAACAAACTTGATCCTTTTTTTACTGTGTATTGCAGCTCCCTTGAATCCGAAAATCGGTTCTAATACAAACCCGTTTTTTTTTGTAATTTCCCCGTCGGTCGCTCCTACCCCGCTCTAGTCTATCTTTGTCCCAATTTCAGAAAACAATCATAGAACTACTGTCTCGTTCGGTCAGGTTCAGACGAGTTTGTAAGAGAAACATCCTATCATCGCTATCGGCAGCTAGCCTCTTAACATATGTACGAGGGTGGATTGATAAGTTTCCGGCCTGACCAAGAGATGGCGCCACTAGGCCTACCTTGAGGTGGCGTTCTATAGTACCATCCTTAGATAGC
>NC_046666.1:7369397-7378267 GCF_010883055.1 Belonocnema kinseyi | reverse complement strand
AGCCTTGGAGGAGATTATGTTGAGAAATAAAAAAAAAAATTCTTAAAAACGTTGTTTTTCTTGGTCAGGCCGGAAACTTATCAATCCACCCTCGTATACTCGTATAGCTTAGCATATACCCTCTTCATAGATAGAAGCCACCGTCGATGTCCGAAGGCAAGATTTTCTCTCACGTGTAAAATGCATAGCCTTGTACATACAAGGCTAAAGTGGCGGAAGTGAGGACGTTGGGCAAACATAACTTCCGAACTGATGAGAAACTTGTCAAAGAAGGTAGACTTCTAGACCCGATTCGGTTTCAGTGCAGAGCCGGTTTCGTAGCAAAGGAAAAAGGATCTATAAGATGCTAGAAGAAGCTTTAACTAATATGCAAGTTACAGACTTCACATCTCAAAATGCTCTCAAAACAGGGCAAATCGGGTGATTTTTCACGAAAATAGGGTAATAATAGGGAAATACATTTTTTTTAATGAAATTACAGACTGCATAGGCCAATAGGAATTTGTAAGGAAAAACCTTATTCCACGAAAATAGAGGAATACCATTTTTAATATGAAATTACAGACATTTCAGACATTACAGTCCAAATTTCTCTCAAAATAGGGGAAAGGCAGTCAACCTCGGATATAACGCCTCCGGATATATCCCTTTCCAGAATTGACGCCGCGTCGCTGCACAGTGGTCTGGAATAGGAATTTACTGTTCATAATCACCCACAGGTCGTATTTCTTAACCGATTAAAAATTTTTTTTTAGAAATGATCAGCAATTAATTTTTAAGAGAAGTGTGGTTTGCTTTTTTTAAATTTTTTTCAGAGAGCAACAATATATAAACAAATATAGTGACAAAATTGACCATTTTAGTTTTGTGAATTTTTATCTCAAGAAAAAATACAGATGGAAACTCACTATCAGCCGGAATTATTGCACATGCATTCATAGAACATAATTAATTTTAATAATATTTAACTTAATTATTACAAACAATTTTTATAAACAAATTCTTTTTAGTGTTTTTTTATCATAGAAAAAATCGTTAATTTCACGCTAGTTGCTAATATTTTTCATAAGAGTCATAATTTGTAACAAAAAAATTAGCATGAGTTAACAACTATTGTTTTTATAAACATTTCTATAAACAAATTCTGTATAAACGAGTTTTTCTCATAGCTGAATTGATTTTTCTGAACAAATGTGATTGACAATTGTCTTTGAAGCCATTTATATACTTTAAGCTTTATCAAACATGAACAATATAGATTGTTTATAACAATTTAGTTAAACAATTCTCCTAATTGGCCGTTTCCTCGTAGAAAAAAATGTTTTTTTCTTCAATAATTATTAGAGTGGCATTTATTGCGATGACTAACCAACGAAATTAAATAAAGAATAATTTATATGATTGTTATAAACAATTTTTTTAACAAAACTATGATTTATTTCTTTACATGCAAAAAGGACTTCTGAATACGCAAGTACAGCGTTATTGCACCTTATTTTCACTTGTTCGTCATTTATTTTTCAGGAAGTTGTATAAAACAAATGAAAGATAGATGACTTCTAAAAACGCAAGTACAGCGTTATTGCTATGGACAGTTTGCTACAGAAATTGTTATTAACAATTACGCAAATTATTATTTAATGTACCATATGCAATTTTGGAATCACTGTTAGTTTATTGTCGGATAATTTCAGTGGAAAACCGTCCTTTTTGCATGTAAAAAAAAATAAATAATAGTTTTCTTTAAAAAATTGTTTATAACAATCATATAAATTATTCTTTATTTAATTTCGTTGGTTAGGCAGCGCAATAAATGTCACTCTAATAATTATTAAAGAAAAAAACATTTTTTTCTACGTGGAAACGGCCGATTAGGAGACTTGTTTAACCAAATTGTTATAAACAATCTATATTGTTTATGTTTGATAAAGCTTAAGGTATATAAATGTATTTAAAGAAAATTGTGAATCACTTTTGTTCAGAAAAATCAATTCAGCTATGAGAAAAACTCGTTTATAAAGAATTTGTTTATAGAAATTGTTTATAATGATTAAGTTAAATATAATTAAAATTAATTATGTTCTATGAATGCATGTGCAATAATTCCGTCTGATAGTGAGTTTCTATCTGTATTTCTTCTTGAGATAAAAATTCACAAAGCTAAAATGGTCAATTTTGTCACTATATTTGTTTATATATTGTTGCTCTGTGAAAAAAATTGAAAAGAAGCAAACCACAATTCTCTTAAAAATTAATTGCTGAGCATTTCTAAAAAAAAAACTTTTAAATCGGTTAAGAAATTCGACCTGTGAGTGATTATGAACAGTAAATTCCTATTCCAGACCACTATGCGCTGGTAGAAGTGGGGAGTTGGCTGTGGGGAGTTTGTGTTGTCACCCATGCGTGCACAAACAAAAGCGTTTTAATCCGAAGCGGCACTCTCTGAGATTTGTTCTCCATCATCACACTGAAAAAAATGATTAGTTGAGCCAACTATTTAATTAGTAAGATATGGTACTGCTATTTTATTAGTTGATACTGCTATTTTATTAGGTGGTACAACAATGCCATTAGTTGCAGTGACTATTCAGTTAGCACAATCAACTAAGTAAATGGTCACCCCAACTAACAAAATAGCAGTACCATGTCTTACAAACTGAATAGTCGGCTCAAATAACCATTGCTTTTAGGACACTAACCCCAAAACCGACACAGTCTCCGAATTTCACTGTAGTGCGGTTTTTCACGAATATAGTGCAATAATAGGAGAAAACCTTTTTTATAAATGAAATAACAGACTTGACAGTCCAAAAGGCTCTCAAAGCAAGGGAAATCTGGTGACATTTCTAGAAAATAAGGGAATACAATTTATTAAATTAAATTACGTATATCACAGTTAAGGGTGAGTGGGGTGAGTTCCACATGAGATATGCGGATAAAACTTTTTTCCTTCTCTTTTGTCATAAACAGAAAACCATATATGCAAAAATCGGGCGTATTTTTAAATTAGGTTTATTTTCTTGAATTTTCGAAATATGTATGGGTGCGTGGGGTGAGTTCCACATGAGATATGGAGATGAAACTTTTTTCCTGCTTTTTTGGCATCAACTTAAAAGCATATCAGCAAAATTCGGGCGTATTTTTAAATTAGGTTAATTTTATTGAATTTTCAAAGTATAGTTAGGGGTGAGTGAGATGACTTCCACATGAGATATGAGGATGAAACTTTTTTCCTGATTTTTTGGCATCAACAGAAAACCATATCAGCAAAAACCTGGCGTATTTTTTAATTAGGTTAATTCTATTGAATTTTCGGAAAATTTAGGGATGAGTGGGGTGAGTTCCATACGCGCTGAAGGGTTGAAGCTGCTTGAGGCAGTTCTTAGGGTAGTAGCCAAATATTTTTTACTGTAAAATGGCAGCTTTCGTACATTTGAAAATTTTTTTTTTTGTTATTCGTTAACGTTATGAACTTCAGACTCATCTAAAAATAGGAAAGATAGGATGATTTTTCATATATATAGTAGAATAATAGGGGGAAACATTTTTTATAAATGAAATTACAGACTTCAAATCCCAAAATGCTCTAAAAATAGAGAAAATCGGATGACTTTTCGCGGCAATGGGGAGTAATAGGGGAACTAACTTATTCTTATATAAACTTTAAAAAATTGGGTTTTAAAACTGCAATGTAGAATTTTTTAGAAAACATTTGACTTTTAAGCCCGATAAGATGAACTTTTCACACAAAAGCAATAATTTGGAACAACAAAAATTTATTTTCGAGCAATCGGTTACATGTAAAAAACAAATAATTAAGGTTTCAAGTAAAAGAGACCAGTCTTTAACAAAATAGTTGAATACTCAACGATGAGAGAATAATATTCGACCAAGAAGTTGCACTGTAAACCAAAAAAGATGAAATTTCTAACGAAAGAGATGAATTATCAATCTAAATACGAACTTTCTACAAAAAACTTGAATTTTCAACTCCAAAATATAAATTTTCAATAAAAAAGTTAGTTTTTAACAAAACACATAAACTTTTACAAAATAGTTGAATAATATATGCAAAATATGAATTTTCAACAAAAAAGTTCATTTTTAACCAAACAGTTAAATTTCAACCAAGCTTTTATAATTTTCAAACAAATTTTCTACAAAAATCGAATTTTCAAACCGAAAATGGGAATTTTTAACAAAAAAGTACATTTTGAATAAATAGTAGAATTTCAAAAAAAAATAGGTGATTACTCAGCACAAAACAGATTAATTTTCAAGCCAAAAACGAATTTTCTACAAAACAGAAATTTTCAACATAAAAGTAAGTTTTGAACCAAATAAACTCATTTTCCGATATAAGAACGGTTTTTGGGCATAGCTTGCAGTGCTACTAATCCTAAATCGGGGGAATGTAAACGTAAGAAGTCAGGGCCGCTTAAAACCATTTTCTGCTGCATATAGAAGTATGACGCAACTTCATGCAACTAATGCGCCGAGAGTGCTGCTCTCTCTCTCGGTCCCGTGGCTCTTATCGCCAAACTGCCAAGGGTGTCAATTCTAGTAATATCTTACAAGTACAACGGGTGTTCGTATATCGGGAGTAGAGTGTAGTTGAATTTTTAACAAAATAATTAAACACTTAACCAAACAAGACGAAATATATTTTAAGCCCAGCTTCCGAATCCTTTTTTATTCGATTTTATTTTTATTTTTCAAAGAATATTTGGAAAACAATGAGAATTAGGTGCTATATATTGACAATTAAATAAAGTTATTATTTCAGTCATTCGGTGTCTGATACTGTTTTTTTATTACCTTTTAAAATTTGATGAGACTTTTTATAGACTTTTTTTTCGAAATTCCATGCGACTTTCTTTGTAATTTTATGCAAATAATTCTACTTCCTTCAGGAAAGCAACTTAACAATCGACATGTATGTTTCTCTATTTTGCTCGAGGTAGCTATCACATCAGTATAGGGCACGAAGATTAATTTCTCAATACAAATTACCTACATCGAGACCGTTCTATATCTGAAGTGGTTAATATCCGTGCTAAGTTTCTAGAATGTTTTCGAATAGTTCCGATGAAGTCACAAAATGATATTGCGCAATTGTGAGGGACGAATTCGCGTAAACAACTTCAAGGTTATATATTAGCTCAACCAAGCATTTCGCGTAAACACGTTCAAGGTTATATTTTGATTTGTCCTTGTTTTTCTCAGTTATATGACACAATAGAAAATGCGAGGACACATCAAAATGCAGCATTGGAAGGGTTTACGCAAAATGCCTAATTGAGATAATCAAAAACCTTGAAGCTGTTTACGCAAATTCGTCTCTCACAATTGCGAAAAATCATTTGGTGACGTAATCAGGACTATTTAAGAACTTTCAAGGAAATTTGCACAGGCATGAACCACTTCAACTGTGGAACGGTCTCGATGTCGGTAAGGTGGCCCTTTGTATTTAGAAACCCGCTGCTATCTACTCACATCCCAAGCAATTTGGTTCCACCTTATTTTCTAGTCTCCATTTCATGTGCTTCTTCAGCGTCCCACGTGCTCGTCGCGTAGCGACGCGACGCAGGGTAGGAGGAATACAGAAGCACGTGTAGATATCGACACCATCTGTCAGCTGAGTGGCTGCATTATGTGCACCACTTGAGAGTATAACTAGAGGTACTATCCCTGTAGCCTATAGTCTATACTAATACTACCAACCGATGCATTCATCGCGTAATTAACGTCTCGCAATTATGGCCGTCGAGCGCGCCTCGCTCGCGTTGGTCGCGAAGCCCGTCATCAACACCGAGCCTTGCAAAGACTGCCAGAGACTACTAGAGACTGCTAAATATTATAAGCTCTCATAACACTCTTGAATAAAGCCAAGCATGTTTGCTGTGCATGCAGCTATGCGCGATCTTCTGTTTTTGCCATAACTTGGCTGGACGTCTTCTCTAGCTCGCAAGTCTGACTCTCTAGAATCAAAATTCCCATAACCTGACCTTTTTTCCCACCTGTTTCCCTTCTTCTTAAAGAAATCCTGTTTTTCCTTGTTTTCAAGAAAATTGCCTTTTTTCGATTTTGCGCCTGAATCCGAACTGAATTGATAAAATCCAATATGAAAATTCACCTATCTTTGGTTGAAAGTTAATTCTTTTAAATTGAACATTGTACGATACTGTTAGAGAAGTACGGAAAATTCCGACACATTTGAAATACTAAAGTTACTGTAGTTTATGAAATTAGGTAGCTGAAAACGAAATTCTGTAACTTTTATAATAAACTGACTAAATTTTTATAAAACTTCAAAAGCGGTTTCTGAAAATTTCAAATAGTTTCCTGCAATTCCCAACTGGTAACAGAAATATAAGTTATTGTATCAAGGGAGGGGGGGGCGTCGAGACATTTTGTTACGATTTTTTAACGTAACGGGGAGGTGGTCCTTTTGTTAATGTACTTACTTTTTGCAAATTCGCAAAAAACTTTCTCCTGAAGATTACCTTTTTATTTATAAATTTTATTATTTGGTTCAAAATTCAACAATTTTCTTAAAACGATATCCTTTTTGGATAAAAATTCCACTATTTTTTATATTTTTTTATTAACAATTTATTAGTCTTAGAGGGAGTGTAAAAGTCAGAAAATTTCTATAGATTTTAACTGTAAAGTAGAATACGTTTTTAATTTTTTCAATATTAATTTGGAATTGTTTTATTTGGCTTATAAAAGAGTATAAGTTAAAAATGTTACAAGTTTAAGAGACTGATATTTGAATATTAATATGGTCAGGGAAAATGAAAAATTAGTCTTAGGGAAATTATATTTCTGCTTGAAAATTCAACTAATTTAAGTCATATTTTGATGCTAAAAAGTCAAACTGAAATATTTTTTGGTTGAAAATTTAACTATTTTTTGAAAATTTGTCTTGTTATTTTAAAAGTTCATGTATTTTACTAGAAATTTCATCTTTCTTCCATAAAAATGCAACTGTTTTGTTCAAAATTCATATTTTTGGTTAGAAAATTTAAGTATTCCCATAGGAAATTTCTCTCTCATTTAAAACTATTAAAATGTAACTAGTTGTACAACAATTAAAAAATTTTGTCAAAAATGTTATTCTTTTTTATTAAAAATTCAACTGCGTCGTTGAAACATCATCTTTTTGAGTTAAAAATTAAAGTATAATCTTCGCAGAAAATTTACTTCTGGTTTAAAACTTATATTTTGATGTTGAAATCATTGTTTATGCGACATTCATATTTTAGTTGAAAATTTATTTTTCGATTGAAGGTTAACTATTTTGCCAAAAATTAATTTTTTTCTGAAATTTCATATTCTCTGATTGAAATTTTTTTTAACGAAAAATTGACATACGAATATTATGTATAAAAAATAAAATAACATTTTGTATAAATTTTGGAAGTAAATTTCTCCAAACGTGTAATATACAGTGACAATATTGTTCGGTTCATTAATTTTAATATAAACTTGCAATATATATCTTCAAAATATGAATTATATTTGAGACTATATAAGAGCGAAGTTTATATGCAAATAACTATGTTATATAATATACTCAATGAATCAAATGTGAAAAAACTTCTTATCATAATTAACTTCACTCATGTCGTCTAGCTATTTATATTTTCATGCAAGTATAGACTACCTGTTTTATATTAAAATTAATTGACCGAAAAAATGTCTTAACCTCTTGAAATTTCCAGTTACAGTAACTAAAAATTCCGAAACTGCACTAGAATTTTCTGAAACATGTGACTGGAGTTTTATTCATTTACCGTTGCTGAAATGTCTGTTAAAGTACAGGAAAATTCAGAAACGGTTTCTGAATAAATCTTTAGGTACGCGTCTCTAAAAATTCCGAATACAGAAGTTTCTAACAGTGTATATATTTTTTTTATTAAGATTATTCAAACGTTTCAAATCATTTCCTGGGCCTATTTGATATCCTTATCCAGGGCTGATCATCAACATATTTACTGTTAGAAAAATATGTATTAAATTTAATACAAATGTATATGAAGTCATTTGCATAAGCGGCAGTTGAAATTTAATATGCATTTTATATTAAAAAATAAAAAATATATATATGTAATATTCGAAATTAAAATAATGATCTAGAATTCGTCGATTGAATTGCCTTTTACGAATAAAGTGCAACGTATGGGTGGAACTATTTCCAAAATTTGCCCTGAATGGTAAAAATATAATGCGAGTACAGTTGATTGTAGGTTAGGTCTGTTGTTCATTTGCGTAATTACACATTTCGATTTGAAATCCAATTTTATTTTTGGATAACTGAAAGAAGGTAGCATCTTTTATTATTAATAATCAAAAAATACAGCTAAACTTATTTTGATTTTGTGTAAAATGAAATGATCTGAGTGATTATCGTGAATATAAATGAAAATTATTATACACACCTCTTAATTACGATTTGATATTGGTATTTTCAATTTAATATCTAATATTTTTAACAGTGTTGGTATGGTCAATCGGCAGTAAAAATAAAAAGATTTTGAGATAGAACAGCATTTGAAAATTCGTACATAGAGGGTTTTTCCATAAGTTCAAATTCAACCATAATGCCCCGGGGATTTTGCATTTCGGCATTCGGTAATTATTCATTTTCCTGTTTGTAATTTGGTTCGATTTAATTGCAAACGTGGACGTTGCTGTTCGTAGACCGACAACAGCCTCCAACCCTTTAACAACCCTTTGGTAACGCAGCACCGGATTCCGTAACCGAGCTTAATATCAACTGCAATTTAATGCCTTGTCCAACAAATACACATTTGCTTTCTCTATAATACCTATCGACAGGAAAGACACGGCTGAGGAGATAT
>NC_046666.1:7365244-7369297 GCF_010883055.1 Belonocnema kinseyi | reverse complement strand
TGCCGAAGGGGATGTTCGCGACGTAGAAAATCCAATAGAAAAATTCTGTTAACAGACAGATGGTCTGTTTTATTACTAGTCGAGTACAATGAAACCTACAGTGTGCGCTCGAAAGACGATTTATGGTCATGTGCGAACGGTTTTACTATTCTGGTTCAGTGTACCGTCTTTGAAGGTCGTTGCGCTCAGTTAAATTATTGATTAGAAATTTCGCGATTGGAGAGTATTTCGGTTTACTAGATATATGTTCTGGATATCTGTTCTGTCCAGACTCGAGGTGATTGAATCGAGAGTTACCAATTCATTAGGTAAGCCCAGAAAAGTTTTTATTTCGTCCACCCTGTCGAGTATGGTTCCAGATTGAAACGAAAGAAAAAGTTCTGCATAAAAGGAATGAAGTTTCTTTTGGCAGACAAAAACACTTCCCTGAAGTTATATTTAAAGGAAATTTTGTCTCCGTAGCATAGGGGCAATACTTAAATGACGAAACAACTCAAGGGGGGGGGGCGGATTTTATTACGATTTGTAACGTCAAGGGGGGGCCTTCAATCCTGTACCTAATTTTTGCAAATTCGCAAATGAAAATAATAAATTATAGAAATTGTACAGGAGTTTAATGTATAGATTTAACTTTAAGCGCCAAAAAAACCTGATGAGTGAAAAACGAACCTTGCGAAAACAATTTTAAAAAATCAGGGAATTGTATTAGTCAGAGAAAATGAAAAATTAATCATGGAAAAAGTAGGGAATTTCTAAAGTGAAATTTTGCGGTGACCCAGATATAATATTTTTGTTAGTAATTTATTCACATGTGGTTGAAGTTCTGAGCGTTCCAATGAACGAAATTTTTTACTGATGAGTTTGCGAATCAGTAAAAGTGATAGAATGATTGTTAATTTATATTGGAAATAATTTTCTATTGAAAAAGAATTATAATTCATAATTGAAATTGCAGTTGGAATAATATTTATGGGTAAAATAGAAATATCGAAAAAAATGGTTTCATTTGAATGTTCAGAACTTCAGGTGCATATTATTTACCTTAATTGTCTTTATATTTCTTTTTTCGCAGTTGCTCCCTCATGAAGATTATATTTTCATTTAGAAATATTATTATTTCATTAAAAAGTCGACAATTTTGTTAAATAGCCATACCTTTTGTTTAAAAATTCAACTGTTTTGTTACAAATTCATCTTTTTAGGTTGAAAATTTAACTATTTTAATAGAAAAATTACATTTTGGTTAAAATTCATATTTTGGTGTTGAAAAGTCAACTGATATCTTTTTTGGATGAAAAGTCAACTATTCTTTTTGAAAATCTTGGTGGAATCACATTGTTAACCAATCTTTTTTTTTTAAAGATTCATATTTTTAGTTGAAAATTCATCTCTTTGGCTACAAGTTTAAGCATTTTGTTATAAATTGATATTTTTTTATTAATAATTCAACTGCATGGGTAAAAGTTTAACTACTTCGTTAAAGAATATATTTTTAAAGGTTTAAATATAGGGTGGAAAATTGAATTATTTTTTCAAAATTCGTTTTTAACTTAAAATTCATGTTTTCTGGTTGAAAATTCAAGTCCTGTACAAAATATTCATCTTTTTGCTTAAAGCTTCAACACTTTAATGAACTTTTTTTTCTTTTATGTCTAAATAATCTTTATTTGTTGAAAGTTCCTTTTTTTCATTTTAAAATTAATTTTTTAAAATGAAATTTCCCCTTTTTTGGCTGAAGTATCAATTATTACACTTGCTTGTTGAGAATTTATCTTTTTAGGTTGAAAACTCAATTATTTTGTAAAAAATTTAATTCTCTTGTTGAAAATTCAAGCATTTTGTTTTTTTTCAAAAGAAATTAATTTTAAAGCAGAACAAAATTTTAACAGAATAGTTCGATTTTCAACCAAAGTGATAAATTTACGACCAAAATTATGAATCTTCTACTGAAATAAATGAATTTAAACCAAAAAGATCAATTTTCAACTAAAATTATGAATCCTTAACTGGAGTAGTTGGTGTTTCAACCAAAAAGAATAACTTTTCAACAAGAAGATTAATTTTCTACAAAAAAGGACAAATTTTCAACAAAATACTTGAAGTTACAACGAAAAAAAAATTAATTTTCTAAAAAAGATTGAAGTTACATTTTGTTTTGAACAAATTAATGTTAAAGTTTCGACCAAAGAGATGAATTTTCAAACAAGAAAATTCATTTGCAAGCAAAAAATGAATTTTAAACAAGCGAACATAACTAGTAATAATTAAATTTTTATAAAAAAATATGAATTATTAACGAAAAATGTAATAGCTGATATTTAAACCCAAAACTATTTTTATTTTTATTTAAAAACATTAATTCAGCCAAAAAAGAGGAATTTTCTTTAACAAGAGTTAAATTGTTAACAAAATAGTGAGCCCATTAATTTAAGGCTACTTCCAGAAATGACACAAAAAAGTTCATTTAATTTCATATTAAAATTTTTATTCATTATCAACTGATATCAATATGTATTGCCATACGCAATTTTCTATGAACAATTTACGTTTAAAAAATTACCGAATCCAATATTTTTCAACCTGCATTCATTTTCATAAATTAAAAAAAAACTTATTTAGAAAAATTTTAATAACTAATTCACAATTAAAAATGGTTTTAAACACAGAAGAGAATTAAAAAGAGAAAAAGAGAGACATAGAGAAAAATAAAGAGATTGCCAGATAAAGATAGAGATACTCTGTTTTATTTTGAACGAGTACTCTCGTCTACTAGAGCCAGCCAACCCTAACGAGAGCGATATTAGCAATTGACTCTAGCTCAGCAGATCGTTACAACTCTCTGGGTTTCGAAATTGCTAATTGTGATCCCGCCTATTCCCTTAAAATGCAATTTAAAAATCTAAATTCGACTAATTTTCTGCAAACAACCACTTTAGGACCGTCCGTTTTCCCTCTCGCGTGGCAGCTGCTCTCGATACGTGTCTTTTGATGTAAACAGCATCATGTTTGTGTCGAGGGTGTGGAAGGTCTTGTCTAATCCTATAACTGACGAGCAAGGGTCGGCTCAAATTAAAGCAGAAATCACGATTGGTAAATAGCTGTAAGTGCTATCAAAGCAATTGTAAGTGTTAAACTAGGCCATAAAGAAAGAGACTTGTAGAAACAAGTCAGCTTATTTTTGGACACCAGTAAATTCGATATAAAAACAACGAAACTTTTTTTAAATAATGGAAAGATTAATAGTCTATCAAAGAATACTATGAATGGCTGTGTCTAGCCGTCTCAAAAAATGTGGAGATTTGCAAAAGGGGATGAACTAGTCGTGGCGAACATTCGGGTAGACTAGCCAAGCTTATGAAAACTACTGGACTATTTGGGATGACTGAAAAATCCTGAAAAATAAAATTACTGAGAGTCTTATAGACTGTGGGCTCACAACGTAAATGGGAGCGTGATACGGATAAGGCCAATTTTCACATGAGATATTCGTCTGATGATGAGGAACGTAAAAATGGGTGCCTGGTAGGTGTGAGTGGATGCGTTCACCTGTGGCGACCTGTCAAAGGTGCGTGTTTTTGGCAGTTAACTTACGTGACTCGGATAAGGTTGAAAATTGGTGTACATGTAGGGGCTGACATTAGAAATAGCACCTGCGCATTGCCAGACACTTACCTGGATGCAAAATTGTTGCCAGGCGGCTTCGAAGTCGCCGGACATTCAGATGAAATTTCTTGAAATTGATTTTACAAGAAAAAGTTTGAAACAAAAGTTGATCCAATCCCAGAGATGCATATTTTCATTGGTATATAATTTTTTGATAAAATTGATATGTTTGGAAAAAACATCGATTAAAGAAATACCATAACAATAAAAAGCCCTTTTTATTGACAACAAGTAATTTTTTCGAAAATTATTAAGAGACAAAATGTACTCTATTACAGGTATACTCCCAGATGAATAAGAAGTATTTGTTCAAAATGTTAATATTTACCAATTTATTCGCATTTTTCCTTCTTTTTCCCATTTTTTCAATCACCTGCTGTATCTTTAGCA
>NC_046666.1:7346626-7365144 GCF_010883055.1 Belonocnema kinseyi | reverse complement strand
CGAAGCCGCCTGGCAACAATTTTGCATCCAGGTAAGTGCCTGGCAATGCGCAGGTGCTATTTCTAATGTCAGCCCCTACATGTACACCAATTTTCAACCTTAGCCGAGTCACGTAAGTTAACTGCCAAAAATTCGCACCTTGGACAGGTCGCCACAGGTGAACGCATCCACTCAAACCTACCAGGCACCCATTTTTACGTTCCTCATCATCAGACGAACATCTCATGTGAAAATTGGCCTTATCCGTATCACGCTCCCATTTACGTTGTGAGCCCACGGTCTATTAACCCTCAAACGGTACACTGGTGCAAATTCGCAGCCAAAGTTTTTTCATTTTGTTGGCATTTACGTAAGCACAGCTGCAGCGAATTATCCCCACATGTATTAAATATATGTTAAATATGTGTGATATGTGCTAGTTGTTTATTATGTGTTCAATATATTAAATATTTAATAATAACATTGCAAAGAAACCAATTCGCACCAGTGTACCGTTTAAGTATGCTGAGTTGGAGAGTACCGTTTGAGGGTTAAATTCTCGAATAATAATATTCTAAAATAGTTCATAATATCACGGAATTATAACGATCCCGAAAAAATTGCCAAATTATAAAGTATCCAAGCTACAAAATTAAAAAATTTAAACAATTAAATTTTTTTATAGATATTATGTATGTAGTAAAAATACAATAATCAAATATTTTCACAAATAAAATTATTTTCCATATTTAAAGTTTGTAAAATGACTGCTTGAATTTAAAATAACTATAATTGAAAAAAATATATTTCTGGGCTAATTTTGTTTTAATTTTTGCTATGTTAAATTCAAGAAATAAGATTAGAAACTTTAAGCATTAGAAATATTCGTTATAAAAACATTTCAATAATGTATTTTCAATCAATAATTTTTAAGAAATTTTAATTATTTTAATTCGGGAATTTTCTAGTTCGGATATTAAATAATTCTTCAATTTTCTGTCAGCAATTTTCTTATTCGGGATTTTTCAAATTCGGTAATATTACAAACTGTCGTCAATTTTATTATTAGAAAACTTCCCTAATCATTAATATTATAAACTGTTCGTGAATGTTAATATTGGACAATTTTCTAAATCGGAAATTGTATAGGAATGTCGATAATTAGGAAAATTATAAAAATACACATTTCAAACAAAAAATTTATCCAAAACATTCAAAATCTTTTCAAAATTTCATTGGAATCTGACTTTGATTATTATTTATCGGTATCAGTTCCAAGCCAGTAATTATACTTCATAATAAAATTGATTTCAAAATGTTTCTAAACATTACTAATAAAATAGAAAATTTAATTTATCGATCATTTTTTAATATTGGGAATTAATTCTTTTCTTAAAAATTTGCTACTTATCTATAATTTTCTCAAAAAAATATATATTTTTAAAGAAACGAGACAAATTTAATTATAGGCAACAATTCAGAATATTAAAAAAAAAATCACCAACAAGGACAATAAAAATTCTGCAGAAATTTTCAATGACGCAGGTTTTGTTTTAAAATATTAATTTTAAGTTTTGAAAATTTCAAATTAAATCGAAAAATAATCGGAAAGATTTTAGGACAGTTTTTTATTTTTCATCATCTAATCTTTTTAGGAAAACTAAATTATTTCAAACGTTATTTAGAAGTTTTGAAAAGATTGGAAAATAATAATCTTGACAATATATTTGAAAGTTTCAAAGAAAAAATTTAAGAGAATAAAACACATGTCTAAGGATTTCTGAAGAAACTTGAAATTATACTTTTGTTTTGAAAAAATCATTTTTGAGATTGTTGAAGATTTTGAGAAAAAAGCTTTTTAATAATGTTAAAAGAAATTAAAAAAAAAATTCTTACGTTTTTTGGGTAAGTTTTAAATGATTTTCGAAGATATTAATTTCGAATGCAACAAACAAACAAAAGAATTTAGCAGATTTAAAAGCACAATTTTAATATTTCGCAAGATTACAAAATTAAAGAAATAGTTCTATTAAATTTAAGTGACATTTAGAAGTCAAAAAGAGTAAAAATTAATTAAAAACTCGAAATGATGAAACAAATTCTAAAAAAATGTACATTTTTGAAGATTTCGAACAGAAAGTTTTGAAGCTTTTTAGGCATTTTAAAAGGTTTCAAGGGAGTAAAATAAATCTAAGGATTTCTAGGAAATCTGAAAATGGTTTTTATTTTGAAAAAATAATTTTAACAGAATTAATTTCAGGAAATATTCTAATAATTTTATAAGATATTTAAATGGTTTAGTTAGAAGTTTTGAAAAGATTGAAAAATAATTAAAAAATTGGAAATATTTCAAAAAATTGTAAACAAAATGTAAATTTTTAAAGAAAAATAAAAAAATTATAAACTGTTTAAGAATTTATAAAGGTACAAAGAAAAGAAAAAAGAATTGTGAAGATACCTGGAAAAATTTGTATTGAATATTCAATTTTTTAAATTAATTTTCAGAAAATACTTAATTATATTTTTGAAATTTTCAAAAAAGAATTTGGCCAATTTAACGGCAATTTTGGATTATTCTACTGAATCTTTGAAATCCTTTTTATCAGATGGTTAGAAGGTTCAAAACATAAAAAAAATCAAAAATAATTAAAAATTTCAAAACATTTTTAAGAAAATTTAGATTTTAAAAGATTCCGAAAATTCTTTTTAATAATTTTGGAATGTTTCGACAGAATAAAAAAAAAATCTTTAAATTTCTGGAAATCTTTCAAGTGGTTTTTGATTTTGAAAAATTAATTTTAAATAAAAGTTAAAACATTTCGAAACCTTTCTCAAAATCTTAGAAGAATTTAAATAAAGCTTAAAATAATTAAATATATTGAAGAACTTGAAAAGATTTCCGAAAAATTATAAAATATTCCTAAATTTCTTCCAAACTTCTAAAAATCCTAAATATCTTTTAATCTGATTAAAATTTTTCCTAATATTTTGTGAAATCATTTAACATAACTAAATTTTCTTTAAACTTTTCTAGTTTATTTTTCGAAACATTTGAAATCTTAAAAAATCTTAGTTTATCTATATTTATAGAACTTAATGAAAAAACTGATAATACTTCTTTTCTTGTTGTCAGATAAAGGATTTTATTTTAGTGTTTTGGATTCAACATTATTTTCTCCTCAAATTGAAAATACAACACGCCCGCACTTCATCATGATAGTAAATTAAATTAAATTCTTTCAACGTTCCAGTTCTGCAAAAAAAGTTTTTAAATTTTAATTCGAAAAATATAGTTCTGAAAAATCTTGAATGGGGCAGTAAACAATAATAAATTCAGCATCCCTATTCAAATTAAAATGTACTACAGCTTCCCGAAAAAAAGGTAACGTGAGAACAGAGTGCATTCATAACTGCAAAAAATTGCAATGAGGACTATTGTCTCCAAGGCTGATCAAAATGCAACGTCTTGAAGTTCATTCTACTTCCTTTTTAATATTATCATTCTTCTCATTCACCTTCATTAAAATTTTTTTTTTTCATTTCGTGCGGAATATAATAATGCAATCACGCCATGAGGCGGCACGAGCCATCCTTGCAAAAATTAAGGCAAAGCTTTCCAGTCAGCATTAATTCATTACGTGCCTAATTGGCAACGCAAAATTCTGAAGAAATCACTACCGGAATTTTGCGCGGCGGAAACTAGGCAGCTTTTGCGACCGGAAACCCAGCGCCAGAAGGAAACGGCCAAAGACAATGCGCTGAGAGTCGCTGATCAAGAGAAACTAAATTCGACACTAAAATCTAACTTTTTCTTCAAGAGAGAAATTTTAAATGTGCCTTTATTTCAACTTCAAAAATCATTTGGTATATTTTTTGTTCCAGAAGGTGGTACTGTCGAATCAATTTTCAAACAAATTAAAGTGGCGCTTGTTGTGTTGGAAAACATCTTCAAAAAAAATTATTAGTGTGAGAAAAATTAACTAAAATTTGAAAACTGAAACCTTTATAGAAAAAATCGAAATTTTCATCAGAAAAAAAAAACTTTTTCGTCTCAAAATGTCTGAGACAAATATATATTTCAAAAATATTCCTCAATTTTTTTGGTTAAAAATGTCCAATTTCAGGGTGGCCGTTTAATCGAAGCCAAAAATTCCTTGTCATTATCCGATTTTTAAAAATTTGCACGATTTTTGAAATGAAAAATTTGAACTCTTAAGCTATTTTTTTCAGTATCTAAAATTGCACTGTAAATTAAGGCACTTAAAGTAAAACTCATTTGAACTTTAAAATGTACAAATTTAAGCTTAATTTTTGTAATTGAAAAAATCAATAATTTACACGTATGAAACAAAAAATGTTAACACTAACAATATCAATCCAAGACATTAAATCGAGCATTAAATAATGAATGAAAAAATTAGTAAATTAAAAAAATTATATCATTTTAAGCAGTTCTAAGTTAAAAACATTAAAAATGGAATAATCACATTTTCTAAATAAACTGAGCACTTTTTCAATACAAATTTAAATTATTTTAATTTGAAGTAGTTTCAAATTAATACTTTCTCAATTGTGATTCATGCATCACAATTCAACACTTTTACTCACAAATAAATTTTTAAAAAATAAAACAATAAAAATTGTAAGGCTCAAAGTTTAAATTATTCACTCTGCAATTTTAACTCTTCAAGACTATTTTAAGAAAACTCAGTTTCGAATTTTTCAGTTTTTAATATTTGTTTTATAATTGCTATAAAATAAAATAAAATAAATAAAATAAAATTTCAAGATGAATGGGTTAAAAATAGAGTATTTTAGAGTGAATCAATATTTGAATAGGATTTAAAATGAAATAAAAGGGTTTAATTATAAATATACTATTTGGGAGGTTATTTTTGGATTAAAAATAGTTTTTAAAGTCTCAATCGGACTTTTACATTTGTTTAACTAATAAGACTTTTGAATTGAAATAGGTCAATTTTTAACGTTAAAATCTGTAAACTGTTTATTTTTTAACAGATTCAGAATCATCTTTAGAACTATTAATTATTCCATGTTTAATACTTGAACTGAAATTCAATTTGATAAATCTCTAATTAGTTTATATCTACAGGCTACATCTGATCAACTAAAAATTTATGTACAGAAAAATTTCAATTTCAAATGCTCTAATTTTTTAATTGTCAAAAAAATTCAAATTATTAACTGTAATTAAACTTTATAAATTGAAATTCAAATTAAAAAATCGAACTAATTTTAAATTAAACATAGTCAATTTGTTCATTTTGTTACGATAATAAAGCTTTTTTCGAATTTCAGGTACAAAAGATAAAAGGCTCTCTTTGTACATAGAAACTTCAGAAGCACAAAAGTCCAAAATAAACAATGACCTGTTGGAGCTTTGAGAAAAAACATCCTCATCAGACAGTAGTTTCACTAAGTAATTTAAAATCTAATGCCACTTTCGTGATTGGTACCCAAACGAACTTTTTTAACTTATAAATAATTTCAATTAAATAAATTAAAGTTTCCTGCCATTAATTTTATTTGGACTAAATACAGAATACAGATGTCAATGAAAAACTAGAATGATAGGAGAAAAAGACACCTTCAGAATTTGAACGAACGACAATGTCATTATTTAATATTAAAAAAAAGTATTCCTGAATATACTAAGGGGCAATCCATAAATTACATAACATATTTTTTGCCAAATATAAAAATATAAATAAAAGAATTTTCTATTACAAATCTATAAATGAACGAATTTTTTACTGACGAATTTTTTTACTGACGTGTTTGTAAACTGTAAAAATGGCTAAACTGTTGCTAATTTATATTTAAAATAATATATTTACTGAAACGAAATTATAATGCATTTTCTTATTGTAGTTGGAACAATATTTATGGATAAAATAAAATTGGAAAAAATATTTCGTCCATTTGAACTTCATACTTCAGGTACATTAAAACTTCAAAGTTGCAATATTCCATGCGAAGCATTCTCAAAATTACATCATGATTTTTTATTATGCACAGTAAATATTAAAGACTGTTTAATTGCAAATCTTATAAATGGAAAAACTCTATAGTGTAAAACTTCAAAGATAAACTTTATATTTTTAAAAACGTTCATAATTATATAATTTTAAAGAATCAATATTCCAGATTAATGAATTTTTTAATGTAATTCTTCAAAATTGCAGAATTTTCAATTGCAAATAGTTTAAGTTAAAAAAAATTATTTTATATTTTAAAAATTCAAAAATTGTTAATTTTAACTCTAGAAAATTGTAAAATTTCGAGTTGTAAATCTTTAAAATTGAATAGTTTTCAATTTAAAAAATTGAGAATTATTAAAGTTTCAAATTTTACAATAAAAAATTCTACAATTTTGATGATTTACATTATTTTATTTCTTTAATTTTTAGGAATTAAAATTTAACGCGATCTTGACTTTTTATCTTTAAAATCATGAAAAATGAAAAGTTTTTATTTATGCATCTTTAAAATTCAAGAATCATTTATTGAAAATGTTAAAAATTGAAGAATTTTCAATAGCAAATCTTTAAACATAAACTGGGCATTCCAGAAAAAGTTCAAAATTGTAAACTCTCTTTCACGAAAATGATCATTATTAAAATTCAATAACTGCGTCATTAATTCCAGATATTAATAAATTTTTAAGATACACAGGGGTAAAAAATTCTTCAAATAAATAAAAATTGTTTAAGTAATTTCCAAAAATTAAGAAATTTGAATTAGATCGAAATCCAAATTAAAAATCCCATTTAACGTCCAATAATCAAATTTATGCAAAATCCTGTTAAATAAAACAAGAATTCAACGACCAAATTTGGACCACAACGAAAAACAACAAAAAATCCTATTGTAATCTGAAAAAAAAACAAAAAACAAATAAAATTTTTGGACAAAAATAAAAAAGAGGAAGGAAAAATGAGAAAGCAGCCAACCACATCCCCTTCCTTCTCTTTTTCCTTCTTTCGTCTTTTTTATTTTTATTATCATCAAATTACAATAAAATAAAATACATAAATAAATAAAATTGCATTACCAACGTTTTGGTACTCGCGCAGTACCCTTTATCAAGGCCAGAAAAATTTAAGTGGTAGAAATTGACAGCACCCACGAACAGGTGCTCTCTCTTTGATACCTCAGGTGGTTGGCTGCCTTCTCATTTTTCTTTCCTCTTTTTTATTTTTGTCCGAAAATTTTATTTGTTTTTTGTTTTTTTTTTCAGATTAAAATAGGATTTTTTGTTTTTGTTTGTCCGTTGTGGTCCAAATTAAGTCGTTGGATTCTTGTTTTATTTAACAAGGATTTTGTATAAATAATTTCCTAATATCTTAAACAAAAAATATGAATCTTAGCATTCGTTAATTATGTCACATTCAGAAATTGCTAACTTCTAACGGTAAAAAAATAAACAAAAAATTGTTAAAAAAATTGCAAAGTATGCTTAAAAAATACATTATTTTTTACATTCATTAATTCTATCATTTATCCCGAAAAATAGGAACTCTTTACGAGTTACTGGGGAACATTTTTTCTAAACAAATAACAATTGTTTAAAAAATTTTAAACTTAGTTTTAAAAATCCATGGAGACTTATCACGTATCGAATAAAAATAACTCATGTTGAAAAAAACTCGAAAAAATATCGTCATTAGCATGACTGTGACATAAGACTGGTATTTTGCATGTTCGGGTGTATTTTCCGGGCAGCAATAAAAGGGGGTGGGGGCAGAATAATAAATTTTTGGTGTAAATTATCGCACTGCTTTTTTAAATTTTTGGAAAAATCGAGCTCTTCCAATTTAAACACCGATGTTAATGTTGATATATTTCAAGAAAAAAACATGAAACTTCTTTTTCTTAAAAAATGACAAATTGGTTGGGAGGGGGGGGGGGATTCGAATTTTTTTATCATAGACGCTTGAAACATTATTACTTTTTAAACACCCCCCTCCCCACACACACAAGAGTCTGTTTTGTAGGGTCCCCAAAAACCCCATAAGATAATAACAAAAATTTTTCAAACAATTTATTATTGTTATTAGCAATTTCCTCTTATTAGAATAGTTAGAGTCGCGGTTTCTCAGATTGTTTCAACTTATTTTCCACTTTACACTTAGATCAAGACAATAATCAATTTTCAATTAGAGTGAGGCAGAAATCAATTTAACTTAAAAAATATAATTGTTAAAACAATTTTTTTAAATAATATTATCTTTGAATCATGTTATAGAGTTGCGTTCTTTTTCTGAAATTGTTGACCATTTATCAACTTAACACTTACAGTGAGGTAACAGCTAATGAAACTTAGAAAACACAATTATTTAAACATATTATTTTTTACAACTATCTTCTTAAATAATAATGCTAGATACTTCCGGGTTTTTCTGAAATGGCTCACTTTTTTGCAACTTTTTACTTAGAGTGAGGTAATATATAATGCAATTTAGCAGAAATAATTGTTTAAACAAATTATTATTTTTAACGAATATCTTCTGTTATGATGCTAAATAGTTGCGGATCATTCGGAAAATTTCAACTTTGTTCTCACTTTTTACATTGTGAGATAATAATAAATGCAAGTTAAACAAAATAATTGTTTAAAGCAATTTATTATTATTTACAAACATCTTTTAATATAATGCTAGATAGTTGCGCATTTTACTGAATTTTTTTTAATTTGTGCAAATTAAAAAGGTCGGAACTACATTACGAAAGATTTACATTCAATATGATCCGCATAAAAAATTTTAAGAATATTTTAAATATCTGTTTTATTTCAGAAAAACATTTTCACAAAAGCGGAAGAAATTGTTAAAAAAGTGATTATCTCCAATATTTATTTATTATTTGTTAATAACTAAAAAGCCAAAGCCATATTAACATTTCCAAACAGCTTTTTAGCATTATTTAAAGATAATATCATTGAAAATAATAATAAATTGTTTAAACAATTATTTGTGTTAACTATAATTAGTTATTATATCACTGTAATTGAAAAATGGGTCCAAAAAGGAAAATTTAAAAAAACGGACACTTTCTAGCACTATTCTCAGAGAATGTTGTTATAAATAATAATAATAATAGTAATAATAATAAATCGTATACATAATTATTTGTTTAATTTAATTATTGCCTCGATCGAACTGAAAAGTTTAAAATCAGTTTACAAATTCTTAAAAAACCGCGACTTTCTAAAATTACTCTAAAATGCGATAGTTATAAACCACAATAAATTACTCAAACAATTATGTTATCTTGATTAAAAAAAAATTATTACCTTACTTTAAGTGTGAAAAGGACAAAAATTAAAATAATATTTCAGAAAGAACCACTTCTTTTGAGCATTATTCAAAGAGAATATTATTAAAAATAATAAATTGTTTAAACAATTACGTTTGTTAACTTCAATTATTATTATATCATTCTCATCGAACAGTGAAAAAAGTCAGGAATGAAAAAGAAAACTAGAACTATAATTTAAAAGTTGATAATAATTTTAAAAATGCGAAAAAACACGAAAGTCCAAAAAATCCTAATTAGCGCCAAAACTCGGAAATCCAATTTTGTACTTATGGGGTTTCCATGAGACACTATAAAACAAACTTATGAGGATGATATTTAAAAGGCATTTAATCATTCGTATTCTAGAGCTAATTGTGAAAAAAATCTTCAGTTTCAAATCGATTCACCTCATATTGACGTTTATGAATAAAATGTACAAAAGCGTAATTTTTTATCATGGGAAATACCTGTCAAACATCATAGAGTTCGTGTATCCTCTAATATTCATTTTTGTATCAATTTATTTTTTGTGGATTCGAATAAATTTGGGGGCGATATGCATGAAAATTCGAAGGAGAAAAATTTCCAGTGTATTCAAAGTAGGGTTCAAAATTTGCAGTGTTCCACTCTCGGTTCAAATTTTTACATTCGAAATTCAAACATTCAAAATTAAATATTTAATGCTAAAGTGAAAATGAACCCAGTTTTTATCATTTTAATTGTCGTGACAAAAGAAAATATAATCAACGAAATATATGTGCAGGATACAAATTTGTCAGAAATCATGAAAGAAAAAATTTGAAATTAACTTCACTTTTGGCAGAATTATTATTTAAAAATCTTAAGTTAATCTCACTTCTTTGAATCCTGCACGTGTATTTCCTAGATTTTACTGTCACAATAAGAAGTCCCGGGAAAACAATAAAAACTGGGATTGTTTTCCCTGAAGATACCTAATTCAAAAATTCTAAATTAAAATGAAAAAACTTAAAATATTGTACAATTTGATCGAAAAAAATTCTTTAATGACTTACCGATTTCCAGGGCTTCTACATCAAACGCTGGGAAATCCAAGAAACATGATCAGTAAATGAAATCCGTCCCGTTGATTTTAAAACTCCAATCCTTTTCCAAATTTTAAACACACACTTTTGAACTAAACGATTATTATTCCACTAATCACGTCACAACTTATCAATCACTAACAAAGAATTCACAGCACCGAAAAAAAAAACCAAAAATACCGAACTCACGGCCGTTAAAAAAATCTTCCCGGAAAAACACGTTTAAATACGTCAATGTAAAGATTTGCTAAAATCGAATTTGAAGGTTAGATCGGGGAAAGCTTTGTCAAGCTTTATTTCGGAATGGTAGGCGAAATTATTTATTGCTTTTTTCAAAATTTTCACAGAAAGCAGTCCGTCAACAGTCCGCCGCTGTCAACATTGACTGCTCGACGCTGCACATTACACGATACGAACCGACCGGGAAGCCGCGCGGATTCCGTTTGGCGCGCGTGTTCGATGCACCGGCGTCGCGCGCCAACCGCCAACCTTCCCTCCAACAATCTTCCCCTCCCCACATGTCATTCAGCAGCCTCCCTCGCTACTAAACTAAAATCTCGTGCACACACACGTGTTGGGCGTCGCGAATTTGCGATTTTTCCCCCTATGATACGAAACTATTTCGGGAACTATATAAGAATAAATTAATGATGTAATGAAACCTAGACTTGTTTTAATTAATTTTTGAAATGTTTGGTCAAAAATTCCTTTCTTTGGCTGAAATCTTAACTATTCCATTTTTGATTCTATATTAATTCTCTTTCCAATTGAAGATTGAACTATTTGGTTGAAAGTTAAACCACTTCGTTTAAAATTAATTTTTGATTAAAGATGAATAATTTGACTTAAAAATTCATCTCTTTGGTTGAAAATTAAACTACTTTGTTGAAAAAATTTCCTTTTTTTTCGATTTAGTTTTTAGCTTAAAATTGAAGTATTCTTATTAAAGATTTAGCATTTAAGTTGAGAATTCATCTTTCTGCTCTTTGGTTGAACATATATTTTGTTGAAAATTCATTTTTTTACATAAAGCTAATTTATTACATTGCCTATGTAGCTGTGCCATTTTTTGTGGAAAGTTTATTTTTTACTGCAAAATTGGTTGATTTTTATTGAAAATTAATTCTTTTTTTTTTTTAAATATAATTGTTGCGGTGAAAATTCAACTATTACATTTTTAATTGATTTATCTTCTTTATTTGAAAATTCAACTATTTGGTTAAAAGTTGAACTAGTTTATCTCGTCAGTTCATCTTCATCTCAGTTTAGTTCAACTTCATCTCTTTAGTTGAGAATTCAACTATTTTGTTAAAAAATCTTTTTTTGTTGTTGTTAAAAAGTTAGTTTTTAGCTGATAATGGACTTATTCTTATTGAAGTTTCATAATTTAAATTGAGAATGTATCTTTCCGCTCTTTGGTTTAAAAAATACCTTGTTGAAAATTAGTTGTTTTTTTATATAAAGCTTTTTTACATTCTCATCCTAATGAGAAGGTATTGGTTTTATGTGAAATTTCACTTTGTTTTTCATTGAAAATGTAGCTGTACCATTTTTGGTAAAAAATGTATCTTTTTTAATCGAAAATCTACTATTTCTTTATTATTAACTAAATTATTTTACTAAAAATGAATTGATTTTTAAATTAAATTGATTAGCTAAAAATTTAACAATCACATTTTTTATTGTTTCATCTTTTTGCATTAAAATTCAACTAAAAATTCGTGTATGAATTTATGAAAACTTAACTATACAATTTTTTATTCTTTAGTCACCTTTTTTTTTAATTCAACTATTTGGTTGAAAGTTGTACGACTTTAAAAAAAAAACTCATTTTCGGTGGGAGATGTATAATTTGATTTCGGGAACTGTTATAATAAATTTATGATGTAATGAAATCTAGACTTGTTTTAATCAATTTTTGAAATGCTTTACAATCCAAATGATTCGGAATGATTAATTTGTAACTGTTAGTAATCCAGTTAATTTAGAGTCATTTACATAGGTAATTCAAATCGTTTTCAAATATTTTGTTGAAAATTTGATTTTCTTTTTGGCTGAAGAATAATTTTCGCAACTGAAATTTAATTATTAAAAACTCAATCTATATTGTAGGAAGCTCAACGAAATTTGTTAAAAAGTCTTTTTTTTACTTTTAATTTAATTTTTCAGCAAAAAGATTAATTCTCATTTTCAAGCTGAAGAATTTATCTTTCTGGTTAAACAACATTTTTTTCTGAAAGAATTAAACTAGATTTGGTAACAAACTTGCTTGTTTTTCATGAATTTTAATGTTTTAATCGGAAAATTAACCATACCATGTTTTATTGTCAATCGATGTCTTTAAGTTGAAAATTCAACTATTTGACTAAAAACCAATGCATTTTGTTAAAAATTCGTCTATTTAGTATATAATTAATTTTCTCTGTTGAAATAAATCCATCTTTTGCTTATTTTTGGTTGAAAATTAAGTTTTGTAACTGAAAGTTAACTATTCCATTTTCATTGTAAATGTATCTTTTTTGGTTAAAGATGCAACTGTTTCATGAAAAATTAATCCACTTTGTAGGAAATTCAGCAAATTAGTTAAAAAGGTAGTTTTTCTAGTCAAGCTGTGTAGTTAAAATTCGTCTTTTTTTCTAAAAAATTAATTTGTATAAATGACGTTGTAACTATTCCATTTTTATTGTAAATTTATTTTTTATTAGTTGAATATTTAACGTTTTCATTTAAGGTTCATGTAGTTTGATTAGAAATTCATGTATTCCGTTTAAACTTAAAATATATTGTTAAAATGCGTCTTTTTATGTAGAAAACTGTCCGTTTTGGTTTAAAATTGGAATTTTAAATAATTTGTTTAGCTGAAAATTTAACCATTCCATTTTCAATTGTAAATTGATCTTTTTAGGTTGAAAATGCAACTTTTTTGTTGAACATTTAGCTATTTCTTGAAAAATTATCTACTTTGTAGGAAATTCAAAATTAAAACGTAATTTTTTTAAATTTAGCAGCTTTGTTGAAAAATTTGTCTTTTTTCGTAGAAATTGTATGTTATTGGTTGAGAATTTGTTGTTTTTTTCATTGAAAATTCATTTGTTTGGCTAAAGATTTAACTATTCTATTTTTGATTGTAAATTTATCTTTTTTTGTTTGTAAAAAATTCAACTTTTTTGTTGAAAATTCATGTACTTTGTTCAAATTCACCTTTTTGGTAAAAAATTGTTCTTTTTGATTGAAAAATTAAATACTTTGTGGAATAAATTTAACTGTTCGATTAAGAATTCGTTTTTTTAGATATAATTTTTTGGGCTGAAAATTTAACTAGTACGTTTTTGATTAAGAATTTATGTTTTTAGTAGAAAATTCAATTCTTCAACTGTTTTCTTTAAAATTTTTCTTTTTTAGTAGAACTTTGCTATTTGGTAAGAATTGAAATATTTTCCTGAAACATTTAACTATTTGATTTAAATTTATGTATTTTGTTACAAATATTTTTTTTGTCAAATAATTAATCTTCTTGCTTGAAAATATATTTATTTATATAAAAATTCAAATATTGCACTATTTTTTTTAAAAATCGTTTTTTTTAAATTAATTTGTCTAGCTAAGAATGACATTTTTTTTGAAAATTTATCTATTCTGATCAAGATTTGCCTTTTTTGTTAGAACATTGTCCTTTTCGGTTAGAAATTAAAATATTTTCCTGAAAATTTTAACTATTTTTTGGAAAATTGGTTTAAAAATAAAAATAATTTCTTTGACTGGAAATGTAGCTTTTCCATTTTATATTGTAAATTTATATTCTACCGTTTAAAATTCAACTTTTTGATTGAAAATTTATGTATTTTTTTAAAGATTATTCTTTTTAGTAGAATTTGTGTGATGTTGTTGCTGATAATTGAAATATTTTTTCGAAAAGTTTAACTATTCGGTTGAAAATGATATATTTTTTAAATTAATTTGCTTCACTAAAAATTTAACGATTACATTTTTTTATTGTAAATTTATCTTTTTTAGTTGCAAATTCAACTCTTTAGCTGAAAATATATATTTTTTATGATAAAATTAAACTGCGACTTGTTTGAATATTTGTTTAATTCACTGGTTAGAAACTAATCTGCTTTGTATAAAATCAAATTGTTTTGTTGAAAATTCATCCTTTTTGGTTAAAAAGGCAACCTATTTCATCGACAATTCTGCTATTCTGTTCCCAATTATGTTGTTTTGTTGCAAATTCATGGTTTTGGTTTAAAAAAAATTATTCGTTTAACAGTTAATCTACTTTGTGAAAATTTCAAGAATTTTATAAGTAATTCTTTTGGTTGAAAATTCTTGCAAAATGTCCCTTGCAAGATCAAAATTAGGTATTTTCCAATGAGTGGTCATCCATATATTACGTAACGCTTTTAGGGTAAGGGAGGGTTCGAGAGGGCTGTAATAGTCATTTGATGACGAGTAAGAGGGTAAGGTTTGTCATATGTTACGTAACGTTTATTCAAATGTGATAATTTGTTTGACTTGAATTATATAAGAGGATAGGGAGGAGCGACAAAATTATTTTTGAAGTCTGTTTCTGAGTTATTTTTCAAAGTTGAGGTTCCTATCAGGACAACCCGTAATTTAAAAGAATTAATACAAATCACTTTTGGCCAACAAAAGTAATAAAAGTAATTGAAGTCTAAAAACAAAAAAGTTTTTTATGAATTTAAAGATGATTGCAATTTTGTATGTATCCTGTTTTCCAACGCAAATAATAATATTAAATCATATTTTAGAACAAATAATTTAATGTTAAGTTAGATTTTTTTCAATAACAAAAAAAATTAAGACAATTTTTTTTGTCTATACAATTTTTTGACGCGTTTCAAGAGAATATAAGATTTTTCTTAAAATTTCCAGGAAAATTTATAATGATTTTTTATTTTGAAAAATTGATTTTAAGAAAAAAGTGAAAAATATTTAAAAACATTGAAAATGTCTTTCTCAAACTTTGAAACAAAATGTGTGTATTCATGTGAATACAAGAAATATCTTCAGGTTCTTAGGAAAATTTAAAGTAATTTTTTTTATTTTGAATTATTGATTTGAAAAGAAAATTGAAAAAGATTTCCAAAGTTGTCATCTCGATAAATTAAAAGAAGATTTTTTAATTTGCTGGATTACAAAAATTAAATTACTTACTATACAAATTACATCAATAATTTAAAATTCAAAAATATTTCAAAAAAAGTAATATAAACTAGAGATTTTTAAAGATTCATAACAAAAAATAGAAAAGCTATCTAAGGATTTTGAGAGGCTTTAAAATACAGTGAACCCTAGAGATAGGGCCCCCTGATATAGCCCTTCCGAGAATTGACGCCGCGCCGCAAGTAGTAATAAAAAGAGCTGCGCGGGGTGAGGAGCGGTCGCTCAGGCGTGAACAAACGAGAGCGTTTTCTACGAAACGGCGCTCTATCTGTCATGGAAAATTTTTGTAAGATTCCTCGTAAAGTTTAAAATGATTTTAAAAATTTTTAAACCTTATTTTAAAGAAAATACTTAAAAAGATTTCCAGGCACTTCAAAATATTTTCAAAATTCCGAAAAATAACCTGAAAGCTTTCGAAGCAATTTCTTGAATTCGTCAGCAATACAACATTATCTATTTTTCATGAATTAAAATTAATTAATATCATTAATATAAGTACTCGAAAATCATAAACAAAACATTTCGTGAATTTGGTCTTTCTGGTACACGCTTAAAAATATTTAAAAATATTCATGTATGGAATTTAAAATGATTTTAGTAAACTAAAAAAAATTAGGAAATTAAATTTGAAACTGCTCTTAGGACACGACAGACTTAACTTTTCTCAAAAGTCATAGAAAGAAAACAATAAATAAAGCTGTAGAAAATTTCGCAAATTCGAATTTTGCATTGAATTTCAATCTTAGCCATCCTGAAAAATGTATATCATTTCAATAAATTGGTATTATTACCATTCATGATATGCATTGTTATTGGAACAAAAGTATTTTTACTATTTTATTTTTATCATTTAAAAAAAATGCGCATTCTATTAAAATACAAATGATTATTAAGCATTTTACTGCAACTTGTGTCATTTTTCCATATATGTAATTTGTTTTTATTCAATCTAGATGTAATACAGGCGAAAAATCTTGTTTAATAAAATGTTATCGTATCTTGTGTCCTTTTTGCAAAAAGTTAATCTTTTTAACTTTAATATATTTTTATAACCTGATTTTATAACAAACTTGTAGATATTTTTTGGGCAAATAACTTTTGTCTTTTAATTTTGTTCGTGTCTTATGGCGTTTTTCCAAACATTTATTTTTCGAGAAATTTAACTTTTTAATTTTTAAATTTTATTTTATACGATTAAAACAAAAACTACGTGTCCTTTCAAACATCATTCATGCCAAATTTGAATGAGTTTTCGCTATTTTTTGCAAGAGCAGCTTTTGTCTATTTATTTTTTTATTTTTATCATGTTTTATTTGAACCAGTTTGGTTTCGAGTCTCCGACTACTATAGATAGGCGTACATAAAAAATTTTTTAATCTTGAAAAAAAAGTTTTCATTTGGAAAATGCGCTCACTTTTCGAATTTAAAAAATTTAAATTAAATTAAATTTAATATATTTTAAATTAATAAATATTATAAATTAATATAATAAAATATAATAAAATTTTAATTAAATCAAATTAAAAAATTTTTAAAAGTGTGCCAAAGCAGAAACCAATCTGATCATTTTTTCAAAAGTGATCGCGCCCATACAGAATACAGACTACAGACTGACACCTTCATAAAAATCGTTTTTTTCTGGCTCAGGTGGTCTCAAAACGTGGAGATTTGATGAAAACCGACAAAGTGAAATTTTACACAAAACCAATACCTTCTTCTTAGGATGAGAATGTAAGAAGAATCCAAGGATGAGTTTTGACGTATTAAAATTTTTTTTATTATCACCTTGGATCACAAAAACGTTGTTAGATTTTTTGTAAACGTTTTTTGATGGTGATTAAAAACATTTACAAATTTCAAAAGAAAGAAATCATAAGAAAGGGAATTAAGAGGTTGCCTTTTTTTTCTTTATTCCATTTTTAGTTAATTCATTTTTCATTTGAATAGAGACATTTAAGAGCGTGTTGTAAACAAATAGAAAATACACGCAATTCGTTTGAAAATTTTCACTCTGAATTTATTTCTATTTTTATTAAAGATAAATACCAGATTCAAATCATAAATATAACTCGTTAAATATTCGTAGCCCAGAGTGAAAAGATTACTAAAAAATACATAAAATTGCAATTTGCAAGTCAACCATTTTTTCAGCCTGAGCAAATAAATTAATCCCAGAAAAAAACTGGTTCGTCTCGATAGTATATATTTTTTCAGATATTTGTATCGATGCTGATCCAAATTCAATGATCTGAGTCCCGAATGAAATTCGAATGAGTGCTAGGTACGTGGCCATCAACGTGGATCGTGGATGCTGGGGTGCCAGACCAGACTGTTACCTCACTCATAGAATTCACTTCACGTACGTGATAATGAAGGGGTAGAGAACATGGAGTGAGAAAGGCGTAAATAGAGAAAAAGTGAGGAAGAAAAAATCAGAGTAGAGGCTAAATTAGAGAGGTTATAGATAAAAGATCAAAAACGAAAGAGAGACACAGAGAAAGGTAATTTTCTTACTTCCGCTTCCCTTATTTCCTTTCACTTCCCATACTTCCCCTCTCCCTTTTTTCTTACTTCACCTACTTTCTCAATCATAATATGTTCTCACTTCCCCTACTTTCGCACCCCTCATTTCTCGTTCCCACTCTATAACCCCTCTACTCATTTCGCCTAGTTCCTCTCCCCTCATTTCGCTTTACTTCCAAAACTTTCCCAGCTACCATTTCCCCTTCATTCTCCTCCTTTGTGAAAAATACCACGGACGGACAAACGGATGGACGAAAGAACGAAACTATAAGGGTTTCTGCTCAGGTCTTCGAAAACCTTAAAATTATTCAAATTAGGCAGCATGCGCCGACAAAAAAGAATTTCGTAGCTTATTTAGACGTTTTTAAGATAGTTCAAATCTCCCCTTTACCCTTCTCACTCCACTCCTGTTTAGTCCCATCCCATCCCATCCCATCCCATCCC
>NC_046666.1:7343125-7346526 GCF_010883055.1 Belonocnema kinseyi | reverse complement strand
CCATACCATACCATACCATACCATACCATACCATACCATACCATCCCATTCCATCCGATCTCATCCAATCCCATCCCATCCCATTCCATCCGATCCCATCCTATCCCAACTTCCCACCTACTACTTCACCCATCCCATACGGACGGCCAATGACAGAAACGAAAACGGTTTCTGTCCTTGGATATGAAACTCTAAAAAGTCTTATTTTTGTAGAGGCTGTTTTATTACACCCTAATTTATACTAATTTTAGCCTCAAAAATCTACTTTTTGTTCAAAATTTGTTGAAAACTTAGGATTAGATTTTTTTCAGTCTTCTTAAAACTTCTCAAACTTCTAAACATCTTTTGAAGTAATTTTAATATTTTCTAACATTTGTTGAAAATCACGAAAATTTAAAAAAATTGCCGTAAAATGTTCCAGATTATCTTAGAAATATTTTGTAATATTTAAAACTTGACATTAATATTTTACTAATTTTCTGTCTATTAAAGTAACATCTATATATATTCTGGCACATTGTTTAACTATTTGGTTTCAAATTTGCTTGTTGGTTGAAAATTAATTTGTGTAACTGAAAATTTAACATTTCCATTTTTTATTGTTTCTTTTTAGTTACAAATTGAAAGTTTTCGTTGAAAATTTAAATATTTAGCTTAAAAGTTTAACTATTCGGGCAAAAAATCGATTGTTTTAAATATTAACATGTTTAAATGAAAATTTTAATATTCCATTTTTTTTATTTTTTTTTTTTTTAGTTGAAAATTCAAATATTTTGTTGAAAGTTAACCTACTTTGTAAAAATTCATTTTTGATTAGAGGGTCATAATTGCAGTACCATATTCTTTTCTTTGGTTGTAATATACCTAGAAGGCAAGCCTATTAGAAATAACCCTCAATTAGTTCTGAAGTCAGAGTACAATATGAATTACGGCATTAATTTCTCAAATTATAGATGATTAATATAAAAAGAATTATATTTATCCATTTTTAACTAATTTTGAGTCCGCACAAGTATTCTTAAAAAATCTCTAATGAGCTTTTAAAGTATTTAGAAATTGAACATTTTACGACCGCTCGAAGTATTTCATAATGAAACTCAAATGAATAAATCACGAACTCTCGGTGAATCCTTTTCTATCTAAATTTTCATGATAAATGAATGACGAAAAATTAATATAAATTTCTTTAAGTATTTAATCAAATATTCCTAAATTATTGAAATGGAACTTTGTAATAGAATTATCAAAGTCTATATGAGAATTCGTATTATTTATTTCAAACTCCTAAGCAATGCTCTAAGAATTGAATTTTAATACCTTACAATGGTACTTTTGATTGTAGAATCTGAATTATCCGCTAAATTTGCATCGGTTATTAAATTGTGCGGTGTTATATCCATTCCATTTAATTTTACTGTACTTGCGTCAGCGAGATATTGAAAACGAGACGCAAATATCTTTTGTCTCTCACGTTAATTAGGAGTCCTCTACATACGGCCGATTTTCGTGAAAAAATTTTACTTTGTTCTATTTCTTTATTTTTTGTAATGGATGCTTTGACATCACATTTGCAAGATGGAAAAACCTTATGAAATAAATATTTTCGCATTTTCATTAAAAATGAAATTTATTATCAACAATTTTTTTCACTGAATTGTTTTATAAAAATGAAACCCGAGTGTCAAGTAAATAAACTAGCAAGGGTATTAAATTTTAAGTCTTCCAGGTATTTATAAAAGTACTTTGGTATCATCGCTCAAAGATTTTAAGTAATTTTGAAGAATTTTAAAGGAATTTCAGTAGAATTTAAATGAGTTTGACCATTTAAAAATAATTTTAAAATATAAATAATGTTCTTGAATTCTTTAACGTCTGTTAAATCTCTTGAAATCTTCGGAAATTTGTCGAAATCCTTAAAAATCGATCAAATTTCTTAAAACATATATATTGCTCTAAAATCTTTTAAAATATCTTGAAGTATTTTTGAATTAAGTTTAAATCTTGTTTAATCATGCGATTATAAATAGTGTAGTCATTGCGCAATAGCAGATAATTGTGTATTTGAACATGTGAACAAATATTAAAGTATAAAGTAATAATATAATAATATAAAAGATTAATTTTTTTTGCTAAAAATTGGTTTTGAGACTTCTTCGATATTAAAACTGAATTCAAAGATAATTCAATTAGCATCGCATTAATATAGGTACATAAGATGACCGTTTTCATTCATTATGTATTCAGTTTCATTACGTACTATATTCATGTATTAGCCACATGAAGCAATAAATGAATTGGAAAACAATTCTTCACGAATAAGCTGGAATTTGAAAGATTATTCATTTTGAATAAATCGTGAAGCCAGAAATTATAGTTTCTTCATGTCGCTACAGTTCTTGATGTGTTCGTCCGAATTCTTTTTCAATTCCTTCCAAATTAATTTTCGCGGTCATACTGCGATTATAACATGAATTGAGAAAGAATTCTGTATGAACAAGAACTGAATTTTTCTACAAATTCGTGTTCGTAAATTTAAATTTGTTTTTCCATTAATAAAGAATTCAGTTTGCCATCTGGGATAACTACTTCGTTGAAAAATGGTTGTTTTTTAGTTAAAAGTAGAATTTTTGAATGATAATTGAACAATTCTGATTAAAAATGCATCATATAGTCTGAATTTACCTTTCTGCTCTTTGGTTACAAAATCTATTTTGTTCAAAATTTGTGTTTTTGTGGAAGATACTTATTTTTTTGTTGAAAGACGTCTTTTTGGTAAAAAAGCAACTAGTATTATAAAAAATTCAAATATTTATCTTACCAATTAACTTTTTTTTATGAAACTTCATTTTTAAGTTTAAAATTTAACAAGTACAAAAATTTTAAATAGTAATACAAATTTTTTAAATGTGCTATAATCGAATGTCCAAAAATTGCTGAATAAAAAGTCGTCTGCAGGTTCCAAGTTGATTTCTATAATCATAAACCATTGTAAAATACATCCTAATTTATGATTTTAATACAGAAATTTAATCAGGACGAAACTTATTTTCAAATTCATCCTTTTAAAAAAGAAGAGTTAAAATGTGATTTCATGAATTTTAATATTTAATTTATTTATGTTACAGAGAATGAGAATTTTTAAATAAAAATAAAGCCAAAACAAAATAGTAGAAAATTAATAAATAGAAGTGTTTTAAATAAAAGGAATTAGTTCAATAAATCAAATTCGTCAATAATTTTTGTTTGTTTGATAACAGAAACCAATTGATATTTTAGAGGAGTGAGCAAAGCAGCATCTGGGAGACCATGGCTTCGTATCTCCCAGACTGCTGTGGGCTAGAATGAAAGTAGGAATCAGAAGACTATTTATTATAGCATGCTACGCGCCGGTTGATAGTGAT
>NC_046666.1:7328588-7343025 GCF_010883055.1 Belonocnema kinseyi | reverse complement strand
TGAAAAATCTCTATCCCTTCCACACACTACTCCTTTCCCCTACCGAGTGAGTCACGCCTACCCCGAAAGGGAAATGGCTTAATGGTGTAATAATAATAATAGGCCCACCATATTTTTGTATATTTTCCCCCCTCTAAAATAAAAATTTATTTTTCTTAATAAATAAAATGCATTTTTCAATCTAATTCATTGAACTAATTCCTTCTATTGAAAAAATACTTTGATCTATAAATTCTCTACTATTATTACATGAGTTTATTTTTTTTATTTTGCAACTTTCATTCCCTTCAACATAAATAAATCAAATGCTAAAATCCATGCAAGTACATGGCGCAGCTTTTCTCAAATGTAGTTTTTTTGTTCAGACAAAACAAAAAAAACTATTGATAATTTTTAAAGTTTAAAATGCCCTCTATAGAAACCTTTACACATACCTTACTCTGCTGATCAAGCGTTTTACATCATTATCACCCTCCTTCGACCTCATCTAACGTCCTAGGGGAAATTCTTCACCACTTGAGAAATCTTGAAGCGTCGTTTAGTTTCTGATTCCCAGCAACACTTTTTTATTTTATAATTTCCATGAGAAATAAATCCACTTTTTTTGTTTTCGAAGAAAACTTTTGTTTATTTTATTATCATACCTAAACAACTATAAAATTAATTCATAGTGAATCATAAATTCGATCCAAGATAGAATCTATTATCGCTTAATTTTATTTCCTTAGAGTAAATGAAATGATTAAAATTTATTAATTTTATTGATTGAAAAAATATTGTTTTGTGTGCTAAAATTAGGTTTTATCTTGTTATGTTCGGAGAGGGAAAGGATTCGATAAATGTAACGTAACCTTTTTAAAATTGGATAATTATAAAAAAGTAAAACAATGACAAAAATTATAGAGAGAAAGAGAGAGGAGTAAAAAAAAATATTTTTCGAAATCTGTTTTTGAGTTTTGTGGAAAAGTTTAGGCATTTAATCTGGATAACTTGTGATTAAAATATATATTTTTTACTTTTGGTTATTTCACAGAGGTTGAAAGTTTTAAAAGGTGGAAATATTTTTAAAAAATGCTATCAATCTAAAAATATTAATGTTTCCATATGAAATTTTTGATAGCAAATAATAATCTGAAATAATTGTTCAGAAAACATATATTTTCATCACTTTACATTTTGGTTTAAATATTAAAAAACATTACTTTTTTTATTTATTTATTTTCTATTTGGTTAGTGGGATACTTATTTGTCAGAGATTCTAGTGAATTTAAAGAGATACCAACGGATTTCGATGGAAGTTGAGTAATTAAATCGATTTCCGCGGATAATAAAGGATTTTAAGTGATTGCAAGAGATTTCAAAACATTTTAAAAGTTTTCACGGGATTTCGAAGGATTTCAAAGGATTTTTTGTGATACCGAAACGTTTTCACGAATTTTGAAGCATATCAGGCGATTATAATTTCAAAGATGTGAACAGATTTAAAGAGATTTCATAAGATTAAAAAAAATTATTAAATGTGTCAAGGGATTTTAAAGTATTTTAAGACATTTTTGGAGATTTTAAGGGATTTCCATGGAATTTAAATGATATAAAAATATTTCATAAGATTCCAAAAGATTTTAAAGGAGTTTATGGTATTTAAAAGGATTTCGAAGAATTTCATCTAATACCGAGTTATTTTCAAGAATTTCGAAGGAAAACAGGGGATTTGAATGGGATTTTAAATATTTGAAAGATTTTCAAGAGTTTTTATACGATTTCAGAAGATTTCAGTGGATTTCAAAAGATTTACAGAGATTTCAAAATATTATATGGGATTATTACGGGTATGTGAAAATTTCAAGCGATTCCAAGGATTTTCATAGTTATTAAAGAGTTTCGAGGGACTTTAATGGGGTTTCGAAGACTTAATGGGATTCAAAGAAATTTTATAAGATTCCCAAAGATATTTGCAGAGATTTAAGGCATTTCCACGGATTAAATTTCCAAAGATTTCAAATGATCGTAATGGATTTTATGGGATTTTGACAATTTTAAGCGATTTCAAATTTATCTTTAAAGTTATTAAGGAGTGCTGAGAGGTATAAGGGCGATTCAATAATTTCATGAGATTTCAAAGCATTATAAGGGATTTTCATTTGATTTTGAAGTTTTTAAGCGATTCCAGGGGTTTTTACAGTTATTTAAGTGTTTTGAAGAGTTTTAATGGGATTTTCAAGATTCACAAAAGATTTCAAATGATTTTAAGATATTTCAAAGGATTTTCAGATATATGAAGAAAATTCGATGATTTCACGAGATTTCAAAGGATTATAAGGGAATTTGTGGGATTTTTAAGACTTCGAGCGATTTCAAGGATTTTCACATTAATTAAATGGTTTTGAATGACTTTTGTGGGATTTCGAAGATTTTAAGAGATTTGAAGAGATTTCTCGAGATTTCTCAAGATTTCAGAAGATTTCACTTGATTTCAAAAGATTAACAAAAGACTTCAAATGATTTTAAGAGACTTTAAAAGAATTTCAGAGATATAAAGGGGATTCGATGATTTCACGGCATTTCAAAGGATTTCAACAGATTTTTCAGAAATTTTAATGGATTTCCACAAATTTAAAACGATGATAATCAATTTTTATATGATTTTGACGATTTTAAAAGATTCCAAGGATTTTCACATTTATTGGAGTTTTCTGAGGGATTTTAATGGGATTTCAAAGATTTCAAGAGATTTCAAGAGATTTAATAAGGTTCCAAAAAATTTCAGGGATTTCAAAATATCTACAATGATTTACAATAATTCTAAAAGATTTCCACAAATTTTAAAGGATTTTAATAGATATCAAGGGGATTTTATTACTTAACGGGGCTTAAAAGGATTTAAAGAGATTCCTGAAGATTCCAAAGTACATCCATGGATTTTAAAGTTGAAATCTAATTATTTATTAGTGAAAATAAGTGATCTATAACTACAATTAAGACACTGATTGAAATAAGTAAAAAAAATTAATGATTCGATTTGAAAGAGAAGGATTTCCGAATATTATAAAGGATTTTAAGGGACGTCGAGGAATTTTAATGGCTTTTAAAAAGTTTTAATGGATTTTTATCTATTTTAAGGGATTTCATGAAATCCCTACAGATTTCCACAGATTTGAATGATTTCTATAAATTTTAAAGAGATTGCGAAGATTTAAAGAGATCTCATATGATTTCAAAATATTCCATGGAATTTATAGGATTTTGACTGTTTTTTAGAGAATTTATGGGATATTTACGTATTTTAAAGTATTATTAGGGGTCTTTATGGATATTTTAAAGAGTTCAAGCAAAATTCAAAGGTTTACAAACAACTTTCTTATAATTTATAACATTTTAAGGGACTTATAAAATTTTTAAAATAATTCACGGACATAAAAAATATTGGGAAAACCAAAAAAAGGTTACGGAGACTATGAAGACATGAATCAAGTCGTTCAAACCTCCCTCTCCCATACGTTCTCTCCCCTACTCACCATGCATTATCCTACAACCCTCCCAACACTTTAACGTTCGCTTCCGCTCTCTTCTCCCTTCCTGAACTTCTTCCTTATCTACTTCCTCCCGCCATCACTTGCCTTACTCCCCCAATATCACCCTGCATTCACTTCCTACAATACAACTTTTGCTTCCATTCCCGACCTCAACTTCTTTTTCGTTTACCAACTCCTCCCATCACTTCCCATACTCACCCTGTATTACACTACATCACCCTACATTTCCTCCCAACAATAGAACTTTCGCTTCCTTTCCCTTCCTCAACTTCTTTATCGTCTATTTCCTCCTCCCATCAATTCCCCTTCTCACCCTAAGTCACCCTACATCACCCTACATCCCCTCCCAACACTTTAACTTTCTCTTTCCTTCCCTACTTCAACTTGTTTATCGTCTACTTCCTTCTCCCATCACTTCCTCTACTCACCGACATCTTCCTACATCGCCCTACATCTCCTCCCACCAATTTAACTTTCGCTTCCCTACCCTAACTTCTTTTTCGTCTACTTTCTCCTCCCATTACTTCTTCTGCAATCCCTAAATCACCCTACAATACCCTACATCCCCTCACAAAACTTCAACCTTCGCCTCTCTTCTCTTCACCAGGTTCTTTCTCTTCTACCTTCTCCTCCCATTACTTCCCTACATTCCGCTTCCATTAGTTCCTCTCCTCTCATTTACCCTACTCCTCCTACTTACCCTTCCTTATTTCAATTTTTAATACTCTCACTTTCGTCTACTCCACCTCCCTCATTTACGATCACATTGCCTTATTTCCCATTCCTTATCACCCCACTACCCCACCCTTAATTTCCCTTATTCCTGCCTCATTTCGCATAACTTCCCCTGCACCCTACTGCCTCTATCCTCATTTTTCCTATTCCCATCATTCTCCCCAAAGTTTCCTACTTACCTTCTCTTTCTTTTCCTTCAATATCCCTACTTACCCCACTAATTTCTCCTCCCCCTTAATTCCCCTCCTTTATAATAGTGTACAAACTAATTTTAATTGCCAAAACAGGTGTTATTTAGTATATTTAAAAAATAAACTGAAAGAAGAAACTTAAGTAAGAAATGTTTTGCACTACCCACCCCCTCCTTGAATAAGGATTTGTAAGATTTCCCAGACCCCTTCTTTCCCAAAAAAGCCTTGCGTAATTATTGGTTGCAATTTGTTCTTTTAATTTAGAAAAAAATACAAGTGTCTATAAACTAAACGAGAAAAGGTATGTGGAACACATTTAAAAAAATTTTAAATACATAAGTCTTCCATGAAAAATATCCAAAAATGTTCTATTTTTGTTGATATTTCAAAAGATTCTAACTTGGTCCAAAATAATTTTTTCTAAAATATGATTTTAAATTATTTATTTTCGAAAACCGCATATATCGACAATTGGCAATAATATTTTATTTATTATTACAAGGGGGTAGGAGGAGGGTGAAAAATTGTCCAAAAAGTATTACGTAACATATGCACGACCCCATTATCTTGATTCAGTTTTTTTACATTTATATTATTTTTAATAATTTTTATATAAAATTGTTAAATCTTCCAATCTTGAGAATTCCCTTGACAATTATTATAATTAATTAATAGTCATATCTTCTCGATTCCTCATCCCTATTCCTTACTCCTCTGTACATAATATTTCCTTCAAGATGGGTATTAGTTTCCTGAAATAAAAATAAACGAAAGGCGACTCAGGAAACAGGAGATATTACACGAGAGCGAAGAGTCTGTAGAAAAAATATAGAAAAAAAGCAAAGTCTCTTCCTTGGGGCCATAACCTTTTGCTCGAGCTTACGATAATTTTCCAGTATTTACGGCCAGAGGGGTCTCACGCGCCTCCATTCTTCACTAACCACAAGGCAAGTCCAGGTGTTAATGAAAAATGAAAAAGAAATATGACCATTAAGTACATTTTATTTATTTTTCAACGATTAAAATTTCACTTTCGGAATATCGAATCAAATTTAGTTCTACGTAACATGAGTTAATCCTATAATATAATTAATTATAGAATTAAACGCGTATATATGTTTGAAAACATCCATTAATTAAAGAAGAATGATTTTTGAAATTTAAGGCCCCTCCCTATTTACTAGAGTATTATTAATTTTTTAATGATAAATTTTAATTATTGTCGATTACTGGTCTATTGTTTTTAGAGCAACGAGAAAAAATCCACATTGGTCAGGATTTGAACCGGGAACGCTACTATCCATGAGTCGAGCGTTAACCGCAATTACACCATCAAGCTCTAAGCAGATTTTACTTTTCACCTAATAAAATTTTTTCTATTGAATACTTCAGTCTGAAGAATTTTCACCGAATCAGAATATAAATTTAAGCAAATGACGTGAGTTTGTACGAGGATATTATTTATTTTTTGATGTAAAAATATTCAATAGTGTCACTTACTGTTCTGTGTTTGGAAAAACAAGAAAATCAAAAGCTGAGGTCTTGGTGGCGCAATTGATTATCGTTCCACTCATGGATGAGTGGCTGTCCCGGTTCAAATCCGGTCTGAGACAGATTTTTTCCCGTTTGTCCAAATATCAGACCAATAGTCAATATTAATTCATATTTGAGCATTAAAAATATATCAATTATTTTGATCTTAAACGACATTTCAAGGGACTTCAAAAGATCCAGAAGATTTCAACGATAAGGAAGTATTTTAATAGATTTCGAAATACTTCAAAAAGCTACAGAGTATTTCAGAGAATTACACAATTTTTACGGCTTTTAACGAGATTTCCAAAGTCTTCTAAAGATTTCATGAAATATCAAGGAACTTAAATAGATTTAAAGGGATAACCAAATTTCGAGGAAAGGATTTCTAATGATTGCAAAAGTTTTAAAGAGTTTTAAGAATTTCACTATTGCACGTGTTAAAAGAGAATCTTAATTTTTTAACTCGAGGATTTTGAGGAACTTTATGGAATTAAGAAGGGTTTTCACGGATTTCAAGACCTTTTAAAGGATGTTAAGAAATTTTGAAATATTTTAAGAAAAGTTAAGCGATTTTAAAAGTTTTTAAAGGATTTCATATGATACCGAAGTATTTTCACGAACTTTGAAAAATATCAGATGATTTTCATGAAATTTCGAAGATTTTAAAGGATTTAAAGAGATTTCATGTGATTTCAGAGAATTTCAGGAGATTTCAAAATATTCAAAAATATTTGCACGGAATTTCAAGGGTTACGTAGGATTTCAAAAGATTCCAGGGAATTTCAAAGTTTTTTTGAATATTATAAAATATTTGAAAGGGTTTCTAGGAATTTAGAAGGGATTTCAAAAATTTAAAGCTATTTAAAGGAAATTCACAGTTTTTAAATACTTTTGAACGAATTAAAGGGATTTTAAGTGATTGCCAAAGATTTCATGTGATACCGAAGTTTTTCTCACGAATTTTGAATGATATCAGGGGATTTTAATGGTGTTTCTAACGTTTGAAGAGATTTTCACGATATTTACAAAGATTTCAAACGATTTTAAGGGTCACGAGAGTTCAAAAGATTTTCAAATTTGTGTAGAAATTTTGAGGAGTTTTTATGAATTTGAAATTATTATCCTAAGTGATTTTTATGGGGTTTTGAATATTTCGAAATATTTGAAGGATTATCACACCTTTTCTCAAGGGTTTTGAGGGATTTTAAGGGATTTTGGATAGTTTCGAAAAAGTGACAGGATTTAAAAAGATTTTTAAATATTTCAAGCGACGTAAAGTATTTTTATCAATTTTGAAGTACATCATCAGAGGATTGTAATGGGATTTCGAAGGTTTGAAGGAATTTATAGAGATTTCATAAGATTAGTAAGAATGTAAAGGATTTCGTAAGATTAAAAATATTTCATGAAATTTTGAAGGGGTTTCGAATATAATTTAAAGAGATTTAATAAGTTTCTAAAAGATTTCAGGGGCTTTCTAAAATTAAAATTTTTTTTCTATATTTTAAGGGATTTTAGACAATTTAAGAGATATAACGAAGGTTCGATGATTTCACGGGAATTCCAAAGATTTTCAAAGATTTCTAGAAATTTTGAGGAATTTTCATTTATTTTAAATTATTCTTATAAAGTATTTTTAAAGAGTTGATAGAATTTCAAGCGATACTAAAGTATTTTCAAGAAGAATGCAAAGGATTTCCTAAAATTTTAAAATATTTCATGGCATTTTAAAGAAATTTTGAATATTATAATAGATTTTAAAGGATTACATAGATTTTCACAGTTTTTAAGGGGTATAAGGGAATTCAAATGATTTCAAACAATTGTTAAGATTTTAAGAACTTACGAAACAAATTTCGATTATATCAGAAGATTTTAATTAGATTTTGAAGATATGACGAGATTTAAAGAGATTTCATCAGACTTCAAAAGATTTTAAGGAATTTAAAAATATTCAGAAGTATTTCCAAGGAATTTGAAGATTTCAATGAACTTTAAATGGTTTTCAAAAATTTCAAGGGATCTCGTAAGATTTCAAAATATTATACGGAGTTTCAAGAATTTTAACTAATTTTTATAAGATTATTAAAAATATATTTTTTTAAATGGGTTTTTTAAAGAATGTCTCATTTTCTTTCAAAATCCATTAGAAAATTTCAATAAAGAAAGAAATTGACGAAATTGCGTCAATTTCCCTGAAAAAATCAAAGCAAATTTACAGAAAAAAACCCAACTTTTTTCTGAAGTTTGTTAAAATTTATCTTAATGTAAAAAGTTTATTTCGTGGTTTAGGTAAACATTTACTTTTTTGTTGAACATTCGCCTTTTTAGGCATACCTCAAATTTATTTTTGATTGAAATATCAACTATTACATTTTTTATTGAAAATTCGTGTTTTTTGTTTTAAAAAATGCAATAAGCTGGCTAAACTTGATTAAAAATTCTCTTTTTTTTTGGTTGAGAAGACATTATTTTAGTTCAAAATTCATTTCTGTGGTTAAAGATTTAACTATTTGATTAAAAATTTAACTATTTAGTTGAACGTACAACTAATTGGTTAAAAATACAACTTTTGGGTTGAAGATTCCACTATCTGGTTCAAAATATGTCTATTTTATTAAAAATTGAATTGCTTTGTTGAAAATCTCACCATTTTGTAAAGAATAATCTTTCTTGGGTAAAAATTTAAAGGTTTTTTTGTGAATTCGTCTTGGTAGGAAAAAATTTGTCCTTTATAAGTGAAAATTCAAATTTGTTCTAAAGAATTCATATGGTTGACTTAAAAATTTAACTATTTGTTTGCAGAATTCAAGTTCAGAAGAAGTGCAATGTTAATTTTTTTTAATTTGGAATTTATCTGTCTTTTATTGCCCAAGAAAAATTATTTTTCAGAAAAGTAAATAATCTATAGTAACGTCTGACAGCAATCCGTACGTACTACTAACGCACAACCGCGCCGGAGTTTCACGCCAGTCAAGGAATCCCACCGCTGTCAGCCATCTCTGGTTCCTTCTTCAGCGTCCGCGCTCTACTTTTACCCCTCAATCTTCAGAATCTGTGCGGGCGTTTAAAATTAGATCAATTTGCATTAAGTAACATAGAAATTGAGTATTAGATTTAGGAAAAAGTACAACGCAAAAAAAACTATTAGGAAAGATATAACGATACAATAAATACTGCATACGTAAAAATTTGAACGTTTTTTCTACTTCAGAAAGTTTCCAGTATTATTATGATAGATTCGCCCCGAGAGGTAAAACAGAGTGGAAACGCACAACCTCGTTTTTCGCGATTGTCGCTTTAACCGAATTTATGAAGAAAAGTTTTTTATTTGTGGTAGCAAGGCGCTTTTCAAGCGACGCCAAGCAATGTAGTAGATTATCGATAACTTTCCCCTATAGTTGCTAATGCTCTTGTACTTTTTCCAGTATACGGCAGCACTAACCTCCTGAGACGAGGAGTGGAGCACAGAGTGCCTTCATTGCTGGACTTCATACTTTAGGAGAAGAGTACTTTAAAATTTAAATTTTACTACCCTAGGGTCATTTTATCTCGACAGGCGTAGCACTGTATCATGAACAAAAAACTACAAAACTTCGAGTATTATTACAATCGGGGAATTTGTACATTCCAAGGATCACAGTCCGTCCCTTCTTTAACTAATCACTTTTTCTCCCCCTTTTTCCTGGACTTTTGAGAGATCCCCTAAAACATATAAAATGGAGAATTTTGATCAAATTTTCCCCTTTATCTTCTTTTTTTATAAACTTTTAATTAATTTAAAAAAATTCGTAAACAGAAATTCAAAACATTAGAAAACAAGATGCTTTGAAAAAAATTATTTTTAATAATTCTTTAAAATAAAATTAACGCAGGTATTCGTATTTGAATTTAATTAAATCGCTAAAAATTCCTAATATTTTAAGGAAAAATCTTAAGTTTTCAACAAAACAGATTCATTTTTAACCAAATAGTTGATTCTTAAACCAACGATAATAATTTTTAACCAAAAAGATTAATTTTCAAACTAAAAAATAGATTTTGTACTAAAATCAAATCCACTCAAAACATTAAATTTTGAACAAATAGTTCAAAATTTAACCTGGTAGTCGAATTGTTAAGCAAAACGGTTTTATTTTGAAATTATAAACAGTTTAATTCAACTAAAAAAGGCGAAATTTTTACAAAAACAGTTAAGTTTTTAATTTAGAAATATAAATCTATATAAAAAAGTTTATTTTCAAACCAGTATTAGAACTTTCTAGCAAATAGTTGAATTTTTCACAAAAAGGAATGATTTTTAACATACTTAAGTCAACAACAAAAAAAGATAAAGAATTTTTTACCAAAAAAGATTAATCTTCAATAAAAAAGAACATGATTTTTCAATAAAGAAAATTAAATTTTCAATTAAAAACCATAAAGTTTCAACCCAAAAAGACCAATTTTCAAACATAAAATATGACTATGTAACTAAACTGTTTTCTACAAAATAATTAATTTTCAACAAAATAATAAATTGTTATTATATAAACACATTTTTAACAAATCAGTTCAAATTTTACCCCAATATTTGCATTTTTTATACAAAAATATTTTTACTTTAAATTACAATCAGTTAAGTTACAACAAAAAAAATGGAATTTCTACAAAAAATGTCTCTTAAAAAAAGTTCATTTTCAAAAAAATATTATAATTTTCAACCAATTAGTTGAATTTTCTACCATATTGGAAATTTCGCAAGTTAAAAATACATATGATCTACAAGACAGTTTAATTTTTAAACGGCAAATGTGAATTTTCACCTACAAAAAACGAATTTTCCAAAAAATATTTAAGTTTTCAACCAAAAATATGAATCTTTAAATAATACACATTTTTAAGCTAAGAAAGAAAAAAATTCAACTAAACTGTTAGAGAAAAACGAATTTATTGAAAACATTTGTATTTGCGATCAAAAATGACTTTAACAGAATTGTTGACTTCGCAACAAAATAATTGAAATTTCAAGAAAATATTTGAATTTTTAACAAAATAGATATATTTTTAACCTGCAAAGATAAATTTTAGACCAGTTTAACTCATAAAAAGGAAACTTTGAACATAATTTTTGAATCCTCAAACAAATAGTAGATGAATTTTCGTCACTAAAGATTAATTTTCTACCAAAAAAGGCAAACTTTCACCAAAAGATTGATGTTTTCATGCAAATAGTTAAACCTGCTAGAAAAGACAAATTTTCTAACAAGAGTGGAATCGTGAAATTTTCAGTTTCAAAATTCATTTTTAATGTTTCTAATCAAATTTTTAATTTTCAACAAAATAAGTGAGTTTTCTACAAAACAGTTGAATTTTGAACAAAAAGTTAACCTGAAATCAAATAGTTGAACTTTCAAATTTAAAACTTATGTTTCAATCAAATAATTAAATTTTCAACAATAGAGTTCAACGTTCAACCAATTAGTTTAATGTCTAATCTAAAATATGATTTTTTAACCTAGAAGAATAATTTTCTACCAAAAAAGAAAATTTTCTATAAAAATGAATGAAATTTCAACCAAATAGTTGAATTTTCAACCAAAGAGATGAGTCTTCAACAACAAATTATTTTTAAGAGAGCAGCTCAACTTTTAATCAATTAATTAAATCCTTAAATAAAAAATATGTAGATTCTTTCACTTGGCATTGTTAATTCAATGCGTTTCCAAGCAAAAAATAAATAAAACTAAAAATTATGACATTCCGTTACCAAGAGAAATGAATTTGCAAGCCAAAAAAAAACTAATTTTCGACAAAAAAAGTTACTTTTCAACCAAATTTGGACTTTATACTAAAATAGTTGAATTTTCAACGAAAAAAAAGCTGTATTTTTTTACCAAAAGAGATTTTACCAAAGACGACTTTTTCTGAAAAAGTTGAATTTTTAAACCGAAAATTCTAATTTTCCACAAAAAAAGTGACTTTAGAGCCAAATTTAATAGTTGAATTTTTTAAAAAACAGATGAATTTTCAACACAAGTAGATAAATTCTCAACAAATAATATAATAGTTTACATTATTTCAACCAAATCCTATGTTTATTGAAATTAAAACACATTTGAATTCACCCACAAGAAAAGCGAAATTTTAACAAAATAGTAGAATTAAAAAAAAAACCAAGACGGTGAATTTTCTGCAACACAGTTGCATTTTCAATCCGAATAGATGATTTTTCGATTGAAAATTGACTTTTTAACCAAATAAAATATTTAAATTGTTTAAATGGAAAAAATGAATTTTCAACCAAAATATAAATTCTATTTGAAATTGAAAATATGAACTTTCAACAAAAATTTACTTTTTAACCAAATAAAATAGTTGAATTATTCACAAAATACATGAGTTTTCAGCCAAAATAGATGATTCCTGAACGAAAATTTAATAATTGATATTATTTCATCCCAAAAACGTTTTGTTTTGTAATCAAATACAGTTGCAGTTAACCAACAAAAATTTGCATATCAAATAGATAAACTTTTAAACGAAAAACCAAATTTCGAACCAAGAATGAAAAAACAAGTTCATTAAATTGTTAAATTTTGAAGTCAAAAAGATGCTTTTTCTACAAAACAGTTTTGCATTTTAAAACAAAAAATATGAATTATTAACAAAAAGTGAGATTTCCACTATTGTACCAAAATAGATGAATTGCCAACAAAAGATATTATTTCACCAAAAAAGACGATTTTTCAGAACTAGCCCATGATTCTATGTTAATAGAAAGAAATATATAAAAAACACAAAGTAGCTTCAAAGTATCTGAAATTAAAGGTTCAAGTTAATAGAAAAATCGTAACTAAGTTATATTACAAGTTATTTTCAACATAGTAAAAAAGTTACAAATAACGTAACTTTTCAGTTCCTTCGTTACTTCCAACAAGTTACTACCCAACTCTGACAATGTTAATTGCGTGATACTGAGGTATTTGGCGAAAGAAATAATTAAAATTAGCCCATTTTTTGGCACTGGCCCGACGTCGTCAATTTAGTGGAGTACTGGTGTCTGGTTCTCATTCTGGTTGAGAAGGGTTGAGACACCGATCCACCCATTACACCCGTACACACCTAAGTCGTTGTATTACGTAAGAGTCGAGCAAGAGGTCGCATGGGGTGAACTTACCCCTAGGAAAGGGGCACAGAAAGGGGTTGCTGACTACCTTTGTTTGACTGGAGTGGATGCGTTTGAACATGGCAGACAACGTGTGTTCCTACACAAAACCCACCCTATCTGCATCCTCAAGTGCGTACTGCCTATGGTTCCACAACTCCACATGTAATGCTTTTTTCCATATCTACATCTACATGTCCATGTGTGTGCTTTTATGCATATTCACCTACACATACGTCTCTAACGATTCGTGTGAGAATGTGAAAACACACATGCGAAATAAGTATACGTGCGCGAGCAGACATTCGTTCTAACGTTTTATTTATCAGCGTTGATGGCTTTTTCCTCCTCCAGGAGGAAGTTCCCGGGTTTTTGGTGAACTTAAAAAGCATCACCGCCTTGTCCTATCTCGATTCAACTTCAAACCGTTTTCGCCATCCCTTATGCTTCCCAGTCGTCATTTAACTTCAGTTCTTTAATAGATGAGCAATTCGCACTCTGGACGATGAACAATTGATGACTGTATGAAAGAAAATTCTTTGGGTCAAAGAATTGTATTTCTTTGGATTTTCTTCAGTTGATAGGGGCCAGTTTTAGATACAAATTCCTACCTTACCGACTTCGAGAGCGTTCGACAGCTTAAGGGGTTCATGTCCGTGCTAAGTTTTCATTATGTTCATCAAAGGAGCCGATTGCATTATAGAAACTTAGCACAGACATAAACCACTTGCGATGTAGAAAGTTCTGGAAGTCGGCAAGGTAGGAATTCGTATCCAAAATTCCCATGTGACTGAAGTTTGCAACTTTTATAAACGAAATTATAAAATTTCCGAAATTTCTTTTAGTGATTATTTGCACCTGGTGACAGGTTAAACAAAAATTTGTTTAATCCCAATAATTCTTAATAGCTGACTAAGTTTCAAAGGCCCAGGGAGTTTGAAAATTATATAGAAAATAAGAAACAAAAATTTATTTTTGTTTATAAACGTTGCAAACTCTAATTACGTGAATTCCCCCTGTTTATCTACTTTCTTCTTTCTGTCGAGAGGAACTAAGATATTTGTTTTTAGGGAATGTGAGATAAACAGGTCACAAAAGTAGTGTATCTAAATTCCTTGGTTGTGAAAATTTAGCTTGAATGGACAATCATAACAAGGAAGGGTTTTCAGCTGACTGAGAAACGGGAAACAGCGTTTAAGGGCATGTGACACAGCTAAATACCTATATTACCAACCACAGTTTTTCAGTTCACTGAATGTTTTTTTGAATCTCAGAACTTTTTTTGTAAATAAAAT
>NC_046666.1:7307711-7328488 GCF_010883055.1 Belonocnema kinseyi | reverse complement strand
ATTTTATTTACAAAAAAAGTTCTTAGGTTCAAAAAAACATTCAGTGAACTGAAAAAATGTGGTCGGTAATATAGGTATTTAGCTGTGTCACATGCCCTTAATTAACTGTAGACTATAGTTCACGGTATTCGAACGCTACAGTATATTTCCATTACTTTAGATTTTCTTCAGTAGATAAAGACAAGTTTCAGATACCATTCCTGCCTTGCCAACCTCGAGATCGTTTGCCAACTTAAGTGGTTCATGTCTGTGCTATGTTTTTATAATGTTCTTGGAAAGAGCCAATGTTGTTATAGAAACTTAGCACGGATATGAACCACTTTAGCTGTCGAACGGTTTCGAAGTCGGTAAGGTAGGGATTAGTATTTATAACTCCGGCACCCACCCCAGGATATCAAACGGTCGCATATTGTTACATATTATCAATCTAAGATCAAAGTGATCTATTTTTTCGAATTGAAAATCAATTTTGACACACTTAATATTTATAGAATAAGGAATGTTTTAGAAAATTTGGAATTTTAAGCTGGCAGAAAATTTCAAGTTTTCATATATTGGGCTATAAATCTCTATGGACCTGGAAATTCTTTTTTTTTTCTTTAAAAAAGTGGGTTTTTAGATTCACCAAGTTCCGCTTTTCCACTTCTGGAAGATTTACCACTTCTTAGGACTAACAGAAAATGTTTTAGAAAACGGGGAATATCATCTAAAAAAGATAAAAATTTTCCACTAAATAGTACTATTTTGAACCAAAAAAGATAAATCCAACAAAATTAGAACAGCTTAAGTAAATACTAGTGAATGAGAATGATGAAACAAGAAACCAAACAATTAATTTTCAGCAGACATTTAACTTTTAACCAAGTAGTCAAACTGCCGATCGAACAGATTATATTTAAACCAAACAGATATATTTTCTACCAAAAAGAAATTATTTATCTGGAAATAAAATAGTTACATTTTTACTTACAAAATTAGTTATTAACAAACATAATGAATGAAAACAAAAATAAATATTCAACAAAAGTCTGCAACCAAAAAAATTGAAAAAAATGTGTTCCACTTTGAACCAAGTAGTGGAATTTTTATCAAAATTGATGAGTTTTTAACTTAGAAGTTAAGTTCTCTGCAAAAAAGAGGAATTTTGCACAAAGTACAGCAATTTTCAACCATTTAGTTAATTTAAAAAGAAAAGAGTTCAACTTTCAACAACAAAAAAGCGAATTTTCAACTAAAGAAGTTAAATTTTTTATTCAAAAATTATATTTTTTAACAAAATAGTTAAATTTACAACAAAATAATTATTGATAAAAAAGTTCAACTATAAACGGAAAAATTAATTTTTAACAAAAAGCAAACCAATTTGTAACAAAACAGTTCAATATTCAAAGAAAGAGATGAATTTGTAAATAAAATGATGAATCTTCGATAAAAAAAACTAATTTTTTGTTTGTTAATAACATTTGATATTTTATTCAATAAATATTTTGATTTTCAATTAAAACAGTTAAATTCAACCAAAAAATGTCGAATTTTCAACATATTAGTAGCATTTCCAACCAAAAATTATTCGTCAACCAAAAAAGAAAAAAAAATTTCTTATTGAAAATTTAACTATTTGGTTGAAAATTCCTTTTTTTCTTGGTTGGAAATAAAGTTTTTCTACTAAAAATTTAACCGTTACATTTTTCATTGAAAATCGAACTGTTATGTTTAATATTATTTTTTTTGAAATTTAACAATTTCAGGTTTAATTAAAAAAAAATTTAGATGAAAATTCAACTATTTCTTGAAAAACATACTTTTTTAGATGAGAATGTAACTACTTGATTCAAAAATCTAATTTTTTGGTAGAAGATTATCTTTTTAGTTAAAAATGTATCTTTTTTAATGAAAATTCATATTTGCTTGTTCAAAAATTAACTGTTTTCTAAATCAGTAGAACTTTTAGTTTAAAAACTCAACTAATTTGTTGAAAATTAGTTTTTTTTGGCTTTTAAGTTCACTTTTTGTGGTAGAAAAGTCATCTTTATTGGTTGAAAATTAATCTTTTTTGGTTAATACGAGTATTTTTTGTTGAAATTCTACTGTCTTCTAAAAAATTCGTCCTTTTGACTTAAAAATTATTATTTGTTAAATAAATGTTTATATTTAAAATTAATTTTGCCTAGTAAATTAAAAATTTTTGTTGAAAATTTAACTGCCTTCTAAAAAACCCATATTTTTGTTGTGATTTTTTTTTAATAAACTTTTTAATTGGAAAGTAATTTTTGTTGATTGGAAATTAACTTTTTTCCTACAAATTCTATTGTTTTCTACAAAAATCCATCGTTTTGGCTTGGAAATTAGATTTTTTTTTAATTCAACTATTTGAATAAAAATTCACCTCTCTTTTTTGAAAATGGTCTGTTTTGTTAAAAATTCATTTTTGTGTTTAAGATTCCTCTGTTTTCGAAAACATTAATCTTTTTATCTTCAAAACTCAACTCTTTTTTTTTTAATTTGTCATTTGGGATAAAAAATGTATATATTATGGTTGAATATTCAAATATTTGTTTAAAAATATAATGTATAACGACTGGAAATCTTAGAAATTTTAAACTAAATATTTAATGTTATAGAAAATTATGAATAACGTCTTAGAAACTTAGCACTGACATGAACCACTTGAGCCATAAAAAGTACTTGAAGTCGAAAGGTCGTGAGAACAAGTGTTATTAAAATGTCTATTTAGTTACAAATTCTACTATTTAGTTTTAAAAAATTCAGCGCTTTGTTTAAATGCAACTGTTTTGAATTAAAAAATAAATCTTCTTGGTTGACAATTTATATCTTTGGTTAAAAATTAATTTTTTAAATGAAAATTGAGCTACTTCATTTTTATTTATAAATTTATATTTTTTATTTGAAAATTCTTTGGTCAAAATTAAACTATTTGATTAAAAACGCCTTTTTTGGTTTGAAAATTAATAAAATGTAAATATTCGGTCAAAAATCGACTTTTTTGTTAAAAAATAATCGTCTGGGTTAAAAATTCATCTTTTTAGGTTTAAAAGTAAACCTGATTGTTAATAAATTCTACTTTTTACCTTGAAAACTCATATTTTGGTCGAAATTCGTCTTTTTGGTTTGGAAATTTATCTTATGTGATAATCAAATTCAAACTATTTATTTTAAATTTAGATCTTTGTTAAAAATGTATTTCTTTTTTAAAAAATTCATTTTGTGGGCTTAAAAATTAATGTTGATGTTGTTGAAAATTCATCTTTCTTGGTCGTAAATGATCTTTCAGGTTAAAAATTCATTTTTTAAATTTAAAATTAAACTATTTTCAAGAACATTCCACTTTTTAGTTTGAAAACTTAGCTCTATTGTTCAAAATTCGTCTCTTTTGTTTGGAAATTCAGCTATTGTTTTGGTAAAAATACTGTATTACGCCATGATATACTAGGAATTTTAAGCTTCAAATTGAATATTCTAGAAAATTACCAGAAACTTTATAGAAACTTAGTACGGACATGAACCACTTGAGATGTAGAAAGTTCTCGAACTCGGTAAGGTAGGAATTCGTATCCAGAATTTTCCCGGTCTCTCTACTCTCTTCTTTATGTCGCAAGGAGCAAAGATATGTATTTTCAGGGAATTTTGAGATAAACAGATTACAAAAGTACTATATCTATTGCCTTGATTGCGGAAATTCAGCTTGAATGAAGAATCATAACAAGGAAGGGTTTTCAGCTGACTGAGAAACGGAAACAGTGCTTAATTAACTGTGCGAATATCCACTCTTATAGACTATAGTTGACGGTATTCGAATACTAGAGTATATTTGTATTTGTTGGCGCACTTCCAAAACATGCTGGTGGTTTGGGTGGTTTGTACGCCTATTTGGCTATAACTGGTTACGAGACATTCAACGGCTGCCCGTATCCATAGAAATCCTTCCAAGTGTTTGTCCAGTGAATATGGCTATATTCGGCTTCACTCTCGAAATTGTACAATCTCAGCGATTTACTCTACCGTGACATTTTACTCTACTCTTTTCATACACAAAAAAATGATTTACTAATGAATTGAAGGAGGAACAGCAGCTTGTCAAACTGAACCAGATTTGAGAATAGATTTCAATAGCAAAAAATTGTTCATACAAAAGGCTTTTCAAAAAAAGTCATCCACCTAAAAAAATAATTTTTAACAAAAGAATTCCACTTTCAACAAATTAGTAGAATTTTTACTTTAAAAAAATGAATTTTTAACTTTAGATAGTAATTTTCTAACACAATATGTGCGTAAATTTTCAACTAAGTTATTAAATTTGTAACAAAGCAGTTTAACTTTCAACCCAAGGGAACGACTTTTCAATAGAAGAATGAGAGATGTATTTTTAATTAAAATTATGAATCTTAAAAAAAAATTTTTTAACCCTTTTAAGGACAGGCTTAGAACCAATTTAATAAAAATTCAGTGATAATTAATGATCATTTTCTGATCAACTTTTTCAATCAAATTAATTTTTTATTTTTAATATTTCCTCGGTGAAAATATTGAAACTTGCTCAGCTGCAACAGTTATCGTTAATAGATTAATAATAGTTTATATTTCTACAAAAAAATACGATCAATTTTTAACCAACAAGAAAACTCAACTATTTTTCGTTCAAAGTGAATTGTTTTTTATTAAAAAGTTTATCATTGTATTCTTCGGTTAAAAGTCATCTCGTTTTGTTAAAAATGCTAAGATTTGATTAAGGAATAAACTATTTGATTGAAAATCCGTTTTTTGAAGTTGAATATTTTCTTGATAATTCATTTTTTCTTGTTTGCAAATTACAATCGCTATTATTTTTATTGAAGATTTATTTGAAGATTCGTCTTATTGGATTGAAAATTCATCTCAGTACAAATTTTGTCGTTGAAATATTAACTTTTACATTTTCCTTTGAAAATTGATGTTTTTTAAAAAAAATTCAACTTCTTGGTTAAAAGTTGAAAGTTTTGGTCAAAAATTCCTTTTTTTTTTGTTTTTGTAGGACGTTCATGATTTCAGTTAAAAATTGAAATATTTTGTCATAAGTTTTATTATTCCATTAAAAATTGAACTTATTTGTTGAACATTTGTCTTTTTTTTTATAAAAAATTCCTCCTTTTGATTTGAAAATAGGAATGTTTTTGATTGTTGAATTTTTTTTAAAGTTCGGCCATTTCATTAAAAATTTGTTATATTAAATACATAAATCTGTTTTGCTTGAAAATGAAACTATTTTGTTAAAAAGTCATCATGTGTCCTCGAAAATTCACCTGCTTTATGGAAAATTCTTCTTTTGTATTGAAAATTTATTTTTCTTAGATTGAGAAATTATTTGTTGAAAATTCATCTTTCTGCATTTAGAAAACGATTTGGTTGAATGAACAACAATATTTTTGGTTTAACCATAAAGTATGGTTATTATATGGACAACAAAATATTTGAGTCACCCAACTAAATATTTTGGTAATTTTAACCAAATCTTTTAGTAGAAAGATTATTTGTTTGATTCAACAAAAAAATTGTATTGTATTAATTAAATTTTTTTTTCGAATCATTAAAAATTTGTCTAATTAAACTAAAATTGTATGTATATCCAAGGAAACAGTTCTTTTCGTTTAGGATTTTTTTTTTAGTTTGGGTTAAAGAGAAAACTGTCTTCTAAAAAATTGGTCTCTCTAATAATAGTCTTAAAAATAGGGAAGTATTAGAGGTGAGAGGAGGGGAAGGAAGGTAGAGGAGATGAATATAGGGCTGTGCTGAGGAAACGATAAGAAGGAAACTAGGGGAGAAGAAATAGTGGAATTAAGAACAGAAGATTTAAGGGAATGTGATGCAAATGAGAGGGGGGAAACGAAGTAGAGTAAGTGAATATAGGGACAGTAACAAAAATGGAAAGGCAGTAGAGAAATTTAAGAGAGAAGACGAAAGAGCCGTGGATACGAGGGGAAGGGAAGTGAGGATGGCATTGGAGTTAATGGATGAGGGTGTGAGAGGAATTACTAGAAGTGAATGGCCGGTAAGGCAAGTAGTGGGAGTGAAGAGAGTGGTGGGAGGACAGGAAAAGGACACTAGAGAAAATTAATATACTGGTGTGGAGGGGAAACGACCAAAAGGGAATTATGTGAGGGGAAGTAATGGTATTGAGGGTCGAAATTGTAAGGGAAAGTATTGGAAGTGAGGTAAGGGGAAAGAAGTAAAGTAAGTCAATATAAAGAAAGTGACAACAATGGAAGGGCAACAGAGAAAATGAAGAAAAAAGATAAAAGAGGAGAGATTAAGTGGGGATAAGAAGTGAAGGTGCTAGTTGAGTTCATGGATTGGGCTATGACAGGCAGTATTGAAAGTGCGGAGACGCAGAGGGAAGTAGTGGGAATTAAGAGAGTGGAATGATGGGTGGGAAAGGTAAGTAGAGGAAATTAATATAGGGGTGTGGAGAGGGAAAGATGTGAAAGGAATTGGGGAAGGAGAAGTGGTGGAATTGGGGACAGAAGATGTAAGGGAAACTATTGAAAGGGTAACGACGGAAGCGGAAGTAGAGGAAATGAATATAGGAAAAGTGAGGAGAGGGGAATCGCAGTATCGAAAATGAAGAGAGAAGATGAAAGAGAATATAATACGAGGGTAAGGGAATAAAGGTGGTAGTGGAATTAATGGATGGGGTTGTGAGTCAAAGTATTAGATGTGATAGTGTTGGAAGGGAAGTAGTGTGAGTGAAGAGAGTGGGTTAGGGGCGGGGTTATAATGACAGGGAAGTAGAAAAGGAGATGAAGAGAGAGGTAAAATACAAGGAGAATGGAAGCAGGGGAGAGTAAGGGAAACGAGGAATGTAGGAGTAAGGAGAGTTGGTGAAGGAGATGATGAGATAGGACCGCATAGTATCAGATAGGATAAAATAGGATTATTTAAGGAGGAGGGGGGATATTTTAACAACCTTATTACCGTCCTTATAGACTTGATGTAGTTCTTCAACGAGCCCAGACTGTCTTTGACATTTTAAATGTTTTAATAGGTAATTTTCTTTCTTTTATCCAAATTTATTTACAGTCAAGGACTTTATTATGCTCTTTCTTTGACTTAGAAATTAAATCTCTTATAAATATTTAAAGAAAGAGACTTTCAATCTTCATAACATATTAGTGCCAATCCCAGCTCGTCCGAGACTGAGTTCTATACTTTTTGCAGGAGAAATTTTTTCCGTATGCATGTGCATTTTTCTCGTATGCGAAGCAATTTTTTTCTCACTCGATGGATCTCGCGTATGCAAATAGAGCTAAATTAGAGAAGGAATTGCGACGCCAGGCAATTATTCTCGAGCGAACAATAGACACCGATCATTCAGGTATGCATTGTATGTTTCCTTATGATCTCAGGTTTATACTTGGTTTTTAATCAAAATCAGGGAAGGGTTTTGTTGCAATCGATTTCTTTAAAGCTCATCTAACTTACTTTGCATTTAAAAGTTAAAAACATCTGAGCAGAAATTAGTTATTTTTTATTTTCTGCACTATTTAGTAAATAAAGATTTCAAAATAAGTAATTTTTTTGAGAAGCGAAAAAGCCTTCGGTAAAATCGAAACAACTATTTAAAGACAGAATCAAAATCTATTGTCAAGATAAAGTGTGTTTGAATGGAAGTAAAAAAAAAGCTTGATTAAAAAAAAAATGATCCAGGATCGAGAAAATGAATATGGAACGAATGAAAAATAAAAAATGTTCCCGACGTTTCACGTAACTAAATACGGTCAACAAATTTTTATGCTGATTTTGATGAACTGCCTGAGATAAAATTTAGGCTCGAATTTAAGCATTCGAAAACTTTAAACAAATATATCTTTATTCAAAATTTTTATTTTGTATAAAAATTATTTTTCCCTGGAATTGAAAAACTACACACGCACTATTGATTTTTTTCTGGCATTACGAACAAATTATTTTTAAAAACTTTAAACAATGCCTCACCATTGAGAAAGTCGGTTGAAAATTTTCAAATTTTGTTGAATTTTTTACGTCTACTGAACACATTATTCGTAAAAAATAGAAAACAATGTAGCTTGAAACCTAAAAATATGTACGTGATTTCTATGTTTATTAAAATGAGCATCAAAAAATAAAAAAATATTTTTTACAACTTTATCTTATTTTCTCCCATACAATTTTTGAAAAAAATTACATTTATTTCCATAAAAATAAATAGAAATAAAAAAAAGCTTTTTTTCGAATTTGTTCGCAATTCTGAAATTAAAGTTTGCATGTATTGCAATTTTTTCTTTGTTATCCGCGTTTGAAGACATTTCTCTTTAAGCAAGAAAGAAGGTTGTGGGAAGTAAAAAACATCTTGAGAATTCGAAATCTCCAATTATGAAGTCTGATTACTCCCAGGATGCAAAAACTCCATTATTTTGCATTTATTCCTGAGTTTAATTTTAGGACTCAACGATCTCGGGGATAGTCGATAAATCTCATAATATAAAACACAGACAGATGAATATCTTTTTTGCTTCTTAATTAAAATTGACATTCAATGGTCAGCTTCTTATTCCATTTGAAATCTGTTTTTTTTTTTCTCCAAAATTTGAATAAATTATGCGCCTTTTTTAATCCTACTGCCCCCCCCCCCCCCCCCCCCCCCCCCCCCCCCCCCCAACACATACATTCTATATGTATAACAATTTAATACATGCATTTTTAAGAGATTTACAAAATGAAAACAACAAAAAATCAATAAATAGAAAAATTCATATAGGGGACCTCTAAATTATGTTCGATTTTTAACTGTTTATAAAATAATTTCTTTACTAAAAACGTGCAGCTTAGGCTAGTGTATGTGTTTAAATTCGAGAACCATATTTTTTTGGCTTTTACAATGAATGAGCCTAAAATGTGCACTCTAAATTTAATTCAGTCAAAGTTTGACTGCATAAATTAATCAAGCATTTTTTAACTGAAAAATCAATCATTCCAACGGAGTACACAATCATTCTAACTTTATTAAAGTCCTACATTATAATAAATGATGAAAGTTAAGCATAATTGACTGGTTCACATGTTGAAAGTTACAGATTTGACAAATAAAAATGACTGATTTGTTTAAAAAATCTAAGACGACTGCTTTATTTAGTGAAAATTACTGATTCGGTCACTGGACGTTACTAATTAAATCAATTCGTCTGTACTTGTGAAAAAAGAATCTTCTTGGTTTAAAATTCATATTTTTGTGCATCTCGACGGTTTTTTTATTAAATATTACTAACTTTTCGGGTTAAAATAACACATTTTTACATTCTCATCCCAATGAGAAGGTATTGGTTTTATGTAAAATTTCACTTTGTCGATTTTCATCAAATCTCCACGTTTTTAAACCCACTGAGTCAGAAAAAACAATTTTTACGAAGGTGTTTGCCTGTCTGTCTGTAGTCTGTATTCTGTAGGCACGATAACTTTCGAAAAATTGATCAGATTTTATTCTGGTTTCGCACACTTTTTTGAAGCCTAAAAAGAAAGAACAAGTTCGAAAACCAGCTATTTTAAATCAAAATTCAAAAAGTGAGCAGGTTTTGAAATTTTTAAAACCACATTTTTTCGAAATTTCAAAATTCTATGAACGTTTATTCATAGTACTCAGAAACCCAAACAATTTATAATAATGACTTTTTTCTATTGAAAGAAAATGATCAGATTTAGAGCATTTTCAAAATCGAAAAAAAAACTAAAATGAACATTTTAAGCCAAACAACGTATCATATGAAAAAAAGTCAAGGAAAGAAAAACGTTGCTTTTTGAAACCCCTACAAGATTATGATAACAACTTTTTTAATTTGGTCGAAAAGTTGAACATTACAAATTTGATCGTACCAAAAATAATGAAAAATCCAAAAACTCCATTTTTTTGGTCAAACTATGCAAGATACGAAAAAAATTAAAGAGCTCAAATTCAGCGCCCTGGAAAGACCTACAAATTTATAATAAATCACTTTTCGATAGGACGCATAGTTTTTGTTTTTAGCCGTAAAAAACAACACTAAAAATAAAAAAATAAAACATTTTTGGACTAACGACACAAGCTACGAAAAAAATAAGACAAAATTTGTTCATTCAAAAAAGAGCTATACTTTTTGATAGGACCCGTAGTTTTTGCTTTAATCGTGAAAAATAACATTTAAAATAAAAATATTGAAATTTTTTGGAAAAAAAACGATAAAGGCATGAACTAAGATTAACAGACATAAGTTGTTCGCCTAAGAAGATCTTTAAATTTATAATTAATCATTTTTCGATAAGACGAGTAGACTTTTTTTCAATCGGAAAAAATAAGATTAAAAATAAAAAAATAAAAAGGAAATAAAGAAAGAAAATAAAAAGGAAAAAAAGACGAAAGAGGACATAGGACCGTATAGAGGATCCTGTATTAGACCCAATTTATGCATATTATGAATTGTAATGATATACATTTATTTAAATGATACATATTTCAGTGTAGCTTAGAATCCAATTTAAAGCAACATTAGAAACAAATATAAAAATAATCATGATACATACAATTTGCTCTTTATTTTGCAATTTTTTAATAAGCAATCTCAGGCAGGGTTTCATAAGAAATGTATTATATTTGATGCAAAAGTGTTGTGTACAGTGTAGACAAGTTGGCATGTTGAACAAAATCGAGTGCGAAGCACCAGATACGTGATGAGAGTGTGTTCGTTAAAGCCGAAAGAGCTTTTACAAAAGAGAGTTCACAATCACAAAATTACAGTTGTTGGTTCGTTGACCTTAGATTTTAAAAGGTCTGTATACGAATGTCTGTGTTCCGTAGATGCACTCAAACTCTCGAACTAAGCTCTTTTAACGAAAGAGCATTCACAATCACAAAATTTTTGAGTCTTAATTTTAAAAGGTTTGCGCAAGAATGTGCAAAAATATAAAGACGCAGCGCGAGAACAAACAGTCGCGCGCTCAAGGCGCGCTCCAACTTACAGATTTTTTAAAATGAGAATCAATATTTTTAAATTAAAAATGCAACTACTAGGTTTGACTACTCAACTAATTGGTTATTTTAGGAATGAAATTCAATATAAAAAAATATTAATTTTAGGCCAGTGAACCAAAATAATTAACGTCAAATTATTTAATATATTTTATCTGGTTAACCCCATGACATTAAAAATGATAAAACGTTTGAATGTATGAAAAAAAAATCTTATAAGTCTAAGGAATTAACTCGAAATTTAACTTTTAGGGGTTCTTAAGAAATTAAGCATAGTATGATAAAGGCATCAGACCGGCAATCTGGAAAAACCTGGGTTCGGATCTCAGCGGAGCTTTTTAGAGCAATTTTTTCACAATCTAGATATGAATATAAATGTTAAAAAAATATTAATTTTAGAGTAGCAGATAAAAAAAATTAAATTCAAATTTTATTATTATCGTTACAAAATTAATTTCTTTGGTTTAAGATTCATAATTTTAATTGCGAATTCATCTTTTTCAGTTCAAAGTTCAAATACTTGGTTGAAAGTTGAACTACTTGGTTTTTAGTTGTAGATTTGACTATTTGGTTGAATTGTCATATATTTTGTTAAAAATTCGTCTTTATAGATATAAAATTAGAATTCATTCTTTGATTAATCACTCATAATTTTAGTTAATAACTCATCCGTTGGGTTGAAGATTGAACTATTTTTTATGAAAGATCGTTTTTCTGTGGTTTAAAATTAATCTTTTTTAGTTAAATATTTACCTATTTGTTTGAAGATTCAATTATTTTATTGAAAATTCATCGTTTTTGATTGATTTCGATTTTTTGTTTAATTAAAGTCTTTTTTCGTTAAAATATCAACTGTTTTTTATTTTTAATATTTATTATTATTTGAAATTTCAACTATTACAATTTTTGCTGCGTATTTACATTTGGCGATTCAAAATAATATGTATCAAATGAAAATTGAATTAGTCAATTTTTTGTTGTAAATTGATCTTTTTTAGTTGCAAATTAAACTATTTGATCGAAAATATTTGCATTTTTTTAAAACTAGATGGCTGAAAGTTGAACTGTTCTTTTTTTTTCTAAATTTTGTTTGTTTGTTAATAATTCATCATTTTAGTTAACAATTAATTTTTTTGGTTGAACATTTAACTATTTTGTTGAAAATTCAATTTTTTTGAACAAAATTCTTGCATTTTTTTTAAAAATCATCTTATTCGGTAGAAATTCCATGCTTTTCGGTTGAAAATTCCAATTCTTGGTCACAAGTTGAATTATTCTTTCAAATCAATATTTTTATTGAAAGATTCCTCATATTAGTTGAAAAATCAGATATTTTTTTCAATATTTAACAATTTTGTTGAAAATGTGTTGTTTTTTTCGAAGAATAAATTTTTGAATTAAAAATTAAACATTTAAAGGTTCAGTTGAAAATTGATCTGTTCTACTTGCAAATTTGGTTGAAATTTTCCTGTATTTTGTTGAAAATTCGACTTTATTGATATCAAGTAAATCTTCTTGAATGGAAATTCATCTTTTTGTTAAATTCACTGTTTTTATTTGAAATTATAATATTTTTTGTTTTTAAATGTCAACTCATAGATTTTTCGTTATGTATTCACATTTTTTGTTAGAAAATTAATTTTATTAAATAAAAACTGAACTAATCCATTTTTTGTTAGAAATTGAATTTTTTAGTTTGAAAATCAACTATTTGGCCGAAAATTCTTGTATTTTATTGAAAATTTGTCTTTGTGGTAGAAAATTAATTGTCTTGGCGGGAATTTTTTTTTGTCTTGTTTAAAAATTCAACTGTGTGGCTGAAACATAAACTGCTTTCTTAAACATTCATTCTTCTGGGTTCATCATTTTAGTTGAAACTTCATCTGTTTGGTTGAAAATTTAACTATTTTGATGAAAGTTCGATTTTTTTCTTGTTGAAAATTAATTTCATTTATTTTTTTCTTTTGTTTAATGATTCATCATTTCAGTTGAAAATTCAATCCTTACCTCTCAAAAATTTGAATGAAGTTGTCACCTTTCTTTGAATAATTCCATACATATCACAAACTGGCCCTCATCTGAAAACTCAGCTTTCTCAAGAAAACTCGCCGAAAGAGATCCCAATAGAGATTTCGTTTTGAAACATATCATTCAGTCTGACACGATTTTCCGTTTTTAAATCCAGAGCCCTTTGGAGGTCGTTCGCAGTTCAGCGGTTTTTCCTTTCAACCTGCAAAATGCATTTCGCGGATGGATAGTCTCAACTAGGCGGAAGAAAGAGAAGAAACGGACGTCTGCTAATGGTCGCTTTGCGATATGGAGGCTTCGCAAATATTAGACCAATCCGTACCTTCATTCCTTCTCGCTCACGAGCAAGACGATGTTTTCATTTAATATCCTTCTTGAATGCAACCTCGTCTCACATCTTGCATTCAGGGAAAAGATTGCGAGTGTCATTTTCCGTGACTACTGAGAGATGTCGCCTTTGAGATAGTGAACCCTGTCAGGAAGCGCACAAGACCGTGGCTGCTATACTCTACAGATGCCATTTTTCCTGACCCAGGAGATTACCAAGCATGCTGCATATTACCCAGGCGAAAAATTCGTTGCTGGCCACAAAATAAATGGTGCAAGGGAAATGAAGACTGCGAAAGGTACAGAAACAATTTCGGATCAAAGAAATCTCTGAATACTAAGAAGAGATTAAATTAAAAAAAAGAAGATAATTGAGTTTTCCAACTCTCCCACCTCCCCTTATTAATGTCCACTCTCCTCTTCTATCCTATCAGGTCCTGTCCGATCCTATCCTTTCCGATACTCTCTCCCTATCTTATTATCTCCTCATCCCACCTCTACCTGCTTCGCTTCTCCTCGTAACCCGCTCTCACTCTATCTCTGCATTCGCTTTCTCTGATTCTCTTTCCCTCCCCTCTGTTCTAACACTTCCTTTCAAACTTCTCCACTCAGTTTCACTACTTTAACTTCCCTCTTCTCTCCTGCCCTTATTTCCCCTCTCTTCACTTCTTAAACTTTTCTTCTCCTCCCACACTTCCAATACTTTCCTTTACTTACGCATCTCTCAATTAAACTACTTTCTCTCCTTACAGTTCCCTACTTTCCCTTCTGGAAATAATAGTCCTGCACGATCTGATTCTATCCTATCTGTTACTATTCAGACCTATATCATAGTCGAAGCTACTTATCTAACCGCTATTTACCTTGCCGCTTTCCCTAAATCTCGCTCGAACTCTTCTCCCACCACGACCGCCACGACTGGGCATCCGAGAATTGTTCCGCTCGCTATTTACGTTGCCACCAATGGTTTACGTCTTTTAAGGCAACTTTAAAGTGCAAGAAGTCATTATATGCTTTGTTAATGAAGCTTATAAAAGAATCTCGAAATCATAATATTTATGTTTTATGATAATTTCTTTGTCACATAGGATAACCTCAAGAGCAAATTGTATTAAAGGTTCATCAATAATTCGTAAATACTAACCTATTTTTCAGTTTATTCCGCGAGAGAACGATGTGCTCACCATTTTTTGGAATCAAATATGAGATAATCACTTCCACAATATGTATTCTGAAAATCGAACTTTCTCTGTTTGTAAACACTGATCCGTGAGCGGCAACGTACGTAGCGTGCGAAACAATTCGCATTAAAGACCACGCATCAAGATTAGACTCGACAGTGGGGGAACATCGTTTCCAGGAAAATTACTCCCCTATGGTTCAGAAACTGAACCCTTCTTTCCCTTTAAGTCCCATCCGATCATCTTCCATCCTCTCTCTTTCTTTCTCTTTACTTCCTCTACTTCCCCACCCCTCGCTTCTAATGCTTCGTGTCACAACTCCTCTCATCAATTCCAATGCTTCCTTTCCTCTCACCTTCCTAATTCTTCTCCCATACTTCCTTTTTTCCATAACTTACACCACTCTCACTAGCTCTTTCATCATTCCTCATACTTTCCTTTTCATCTCGTCACTTTCAATTCATCTCTTGACAGCTTCTTCCTTCAATCTTAAAATTTACAACCTCCTCACTTCACTTCTCCTCGTATTATTATCCATTCTCTTCACCTTTCTTCACTTCCTTTAATTCAAATCCCCTCTAATCACTCCTTACTTCCCCTGACTCACTTCCCTGTCCCTAGTACTCTCCACAATTCATCGATGTGCACTTTCTCTACTTTCCTTCCCTGCGCCTGACAATTTATACTTAATTTCACACTTCTCCCGTTAATTACACTACTGCCCTTCTCAAATTCTCGACCCCTTGAATCCTCTCGTAACCCTTCGTATCCTCTCCAATCCCTTCCCCTACCTTTACTAGCTCTACTTCCCTTCCCGTAACCAAAATTCTAGAAAACTCTTCTAAAGGGTTCTTAAGAACCCTTAGAGCCTCACCCCACCCTCATCTCCACCACTTCCCCTCTCATACTTTTCTTCTTCTGTAACGCCCCAAACCTCTACTCTTTTCACTCCCTATACTTCACTTCTCATTTCCCCACTTCCAATACTTCTTCTGACATCCCTCCCTTCAATTCTACTACCCCATAACTCCGTTTCCAGACGAAACCCTTTTCTCTTTTTACTTCCTCTACTTTCACCTATTCTAAATCCCTCCCATAGTATCCCCTCCCTTCTCCTATATTAAGATCCTACACTTCTTTACCCCACCCCTCACTTACAATACTTCCGCTCACAACTTTTATTCCAGATTCCAATACTACCCCTCCTCTGATTTCCATCCAGTCACATCCCCTTCCTACTACTTCGCTTATCCTACCCTTATTTCTAGTATTTCCGCTCATAGCCGCCCCTCAAATCCACTATTGCCCCTCTCTATATTTCCCTACATTCCTTTCCGAAAAAACGAAGGAAGGCTGGACACCGGACCGAAACTATAAGGGGTCTCTCAAAAACTACGTTAAGCTCTTTTTAACATATTTTCCACTTCTACCCTTCTTCGTCACAGATCATCACGCAAAGATGAAACCTTCCCGCATGACGTCACAAATACAAAGTCAAAAAATTCTTAGGTTGACGCCTAAAATAAACTACAAAACTAAAAATAAATTCTTACAAATAAAATTAATTTATAGGTATATTGATTAATTATATACCAAAAGAGGTTAGGTTTAAAAAAGATTAATTATCTACCAAATGAAAAGAATTTTTAATAAAAAAAGTTCAGTTTTAAATATAAAATGTCCAATAAATGAACTTTTAAAGAAAAGAGATGAATTATAAACAAATTTCTGATCTTTCAACCTACAAATGATAAATTTCAATCAAATAGTCGATTTTTGTAAACAAAAAACAATTAACTTCAACTGCAAACAGTTGCATTTTTAAACAAATAGTGAACTCTTCAAACTAAAAAGACAAATTTATTTAGAAGACAGTTGAATTTTCAACCGGGAACTTTTCTACTAAAAAATATGAATTTTGAAACCAAAAAGACAAATTAAAAAAAAAAATTAAGTTTTAAAAAAAATAGTTGAGATTGTAACCATATATTTCACTTTACGACCTACAAATATTAATTTTCTATAAATGGTTGAATTTAAAAAAAAATGTATTAACTAAGCAATTCAATTTACAACCAAATAGTTTAACTATCAAGCACCAGGGAGGAATTTAGCACAATATAGTCGAATTTTTTAATAGAAAATATTAAACTGCAAACAAAAACAGTTGCAGTTTTAACCAAATAGTTCAATTTACAACCAAGAAATTTTATAACAAAAAATATGAATTTTCAATCCAAACAAGATCCAAAAAATAACAAATAAAAAAATGGATTAAATTGTCAATAAAATATGTTGAATTTGTAACCACGTACAAGAATTCTCGACATCCAAAGAGTAATTGTCAATTAAATAGTTTAATTTTCAAGCCAAAAAGATCAATTTTCTATTCAAAAAGACACATGCACCATTAAACAGTTAAATTCCCATAAAAATGATGAAATTTTCAATTATAAAGTATCATCCAAACAAAAGAATTTTTAACAAAGACGTTCAGTTTCCCAACACTAGTTGAATTTAAATTTTAAAAAAATTTCGTTTTTAGTAAGAAACAGGTGAATTCAACCAAAAAGACGAATTTTTTATAAAATAGTTAAATTCTCAACCAAAACAAAAATTTTTCTAAATAAAAGTGTTAAATTTTGAACCAGAAAATATTTTTTGGCCTTGAGATTTGAAAAATTTCAAAGAAATGATCTAAAAAAAAGGACTAAAAGGAAAGGATAAAATACATCAATTTTCAACCAAAGCGTTAAATTTCCAACCAAAAACGATCACTTTGCAACTTATAGAAGAATTGTTAAATATTCAATTAGGAAAATTAATTTTAGAAGAAAAAAACAAATATTGAACAAAATATTTAAATTATGAACTAAAGAAATGAATTGTCAACTAACAAAAAAATTAATTTTTAACAAAGTAGTTAAAACTTCCAACCAAGCAGTTACATTTTCAATTAGGAGGTTAATTTTTTACCAAATGGACTCATTCACGACAAAATATACAAACTTTCAATCAAATTGCTTAATTATCAATTAAATTGAAGAATCTTCAACAAAACATATGGATTTTTAACAAAGAAGTTTGACTTTCAAACAAGTAGTTGAATTTTCAAGATAAAAATATTAGGTCTCAGCGAAAAGATAATAGTTGATATTTCAATGGAGAATATATTTTTTAATTCCAGAACAGCTGAATTCAACCAAAAATACGCATTTTTTAATTAAATAAATTAATCCTCAACCAAAACAGGTTAATTTTAAGACGATGCATTTTCACACCAAGGCGGGGAAGTTTTAACAAAACAGTTAAATTTTTAATCATAAAGGACGATTTTTCTAGAAAGAAAGTTGAATTTTCAACTCAAAAATATGAATTTTGAACAAAAGAGTTAATTTTGAACCAAGCATTTGAATTCTAAACTCTAAATAGTTAGATTTCAATCAAAAATGGAATAGTTAAATTTTTAGTAGAAAAAATGGATATCCATCAATAAAAGAAATAATATTTAACAAAATAGTTCAATTTTTAAAAAAAAGATGAATCTTTATCTAACAAAATTAATCTTCAACTAAGAAGTTACATTTTTAATCTAATGCCAAGATAAATAACAATTAAAAAAAAATTTACTTTTAACTTTTTAAATTTATCTGGTATATCATCAGAGATTGTACCTTACCGACAGTAGTCGGTAATTTTAATTAAAAGAATTTACATAAAAAAACACACATTTTTAACCAAAGTGTAGAATTTTCAACTAAAAACGATCAATTTGTAGCAATAAAATGCGCCTTCTTATTAAATTACTTAAATGTTCCAAAAAACAGTGACAAGGGAAAATAATTGTATTTTCTTTTCGGGTTTGTGTAATTTAGTATGAATTTAAGCAAAAATTCGTGAAAAGCTCTTATTTAACCGACTGTATGTTATGCCGCACAGTGATAAATGTGGGAAAAAATTCGAACCATGTGATAATTTTAATCAAATAAAAACAAAAAAATTGTATTCTTCTCTAAAAATGTTATATTTAATATTTCCAGTGAGAGAATTGTTATAACTACCTATATAATTCTTTAAATTTTTATTGTTTTTTTTATTCAATGAAAATCCTGACATGCTGGAGTCATTCTGAGGATGGATTCGTATTCAGCGACTCAAAAAACGTATAGTACACCTAATCAACGCTATTTAGACAACCGAAAATATTTTGCAGACCTGCGTTATTTTTTAACAATTTCCACTGATGTTGAGGCAAGTCATTTAATGGTTAATTAAAAAATGTATGGGTAGTTATAATAATTCTCTCACTGGAAATATTAAATATAACATTTTTAGAGAAGAATACAAAAAATGTATTATTTGATTAAAATCAATTAAAATCAATTAAAATCAATTAAAAATTACCCACATAAGAAATTTCAGTTCTCTCTCTTTTTTTTTTAATTAAAGATGATGAAGGAAAATATTTTACATGAAAGAGTGAATGCTGACTTCAAATTATCAAACTAAATGTTGATACAATTTTATTTTTTGCTGAATTTTCACTTTTCCTAGGAGATTATCAAGCATGAATTATAAAAAAAAATAAAAAAAAACCTTGGCTAAATCACATCTTATACAAGTCTCCTGGATCTTGAGTAAAGCTAATCATTTTTTGGAATAGTATTCTTATGGTATTTTGAAGAAATTTAAAGGGTTTCAAAAGATTTGTACGCATATACGGAAGTTAATCAATTTCAACAAATTTTAACGAATTTCTAAGGGATTCAAGGTAATTAAAAAATGTGAAGAAATTGAAAGAGATTTCTAAAGATTTTCATTAATTGTTTACGATTTTTCAAATAAATACTAAGTAATTTAAAAGCACAAAGAATATATGAAAGTATCTGAAAGAATTATAAAAGATTTAAAAGAATTTCTAACGAATTGGAAGTCATTGAAAAATTCTAAGAAATTGAAAGAGACTTTAAAAGATTTCTAAGGATTTTAAAGCACTCAAGAGTTTTCAAGAGAATTTAAATATATGAAGGAATTTTGAGGGATTTAAAAATATTTGAAGGAATTTCGAAGAAATTAAAGGTACATAATATAAAGATTTTAATGGATTTAAAAATATTTTAAAGAATTTTCACAATATTTCAAATGGATACAAAGTAATTCAAAAGATTTCAAAGAATTTTTAAGCATGTGCGGGATTTAATTGAGTCAAGAGATTGCAAGGGATTTTGAAAGAATTTAAAATATATGAAGGGATTCTAAAGAATTTCTAAGGAATTCAAGGCGATGTAAAAATTGTAAGGAAATTAAAGGGATTTCAAAGAAGTTTTTTGAAAATTCATCTTTTTAGTCAAATTAATTCATTTTCTTAAAAACTTGTCCTTCTATTTTGACAATTCAATTATGTAAGTAAAAAATTGGTACATCTTTTTGGGTTAAATAGTCAACTGTTTTATCGAAATTCGGTTTGCCACCTTTAAAACTCAACAATTTGGATGATTTTTTTCATTCATAACTCAGAAGTCTTATTTGGTATAAAATTCAAACATTTTATTAGAAAATTCATATTTTTTTATTGAAAAGTTAACAGTTTTGTCCAAAAATCCTTTTCTCGGCTTGTAAATTCATCAATTTGGATGCATTTTTTTCTTTATTGACTGAAAATTCTTTATTGTTTGAAAATTCAACTCTTTTTTTGGAAATTTAAATATTTTGTTTAAAATTACCTTTTTTCGTTCAAAATTAACTTTTTGCCCAAAAAAAAACCGGATGTATTTCGACGTAAAACAATAAAAATAATTTGAAATAATCAAACAATTCACCTTGGATATACTCGAAGTTATATTTCCGGTCAAATAATAAATTTCAAAAACCCCATAAGACCACCCCTCCCACTTTTACCTGATCAAGTCCCAAGAGCCTTCACGCAAAACACTTCGTAAATTTAAAAATTTTAAATAAGCACATATATCACATTCAGAATTCTTCAAGTTATATTGCCAGTCGCATGATAAATTTTAAACACTGCATAAGACCACCCCTACCATTTTTATCTGAACAATTCCGAAGAGCCTTCACGAAAAAAGTTCAAAAAAATTAAATTTTTTAAATATTCTTCCACGTCGCCTACAGATAACTCCAAGAAGCATTCTCAACTGCATAATAATATTCTTTTCAAACCCTTAAACCACCCCTACCACTTATACCCGAACAAATCCCAAGAGCCTTCACGCAAA
>NC_046666.1:7304159-7307611 GCF_010883055.1 Belonocnema kinseyi | reverse complement strand
ATTCACAAAAATCACATTCAGAACGCTCCAAGTTATATTTCTAGTCCCATAATCAATATCAAAAACCCCATAAGACCACCCCTACCATTTTTACCTGAACAAACCCGAAGAGCCTCCACGAAAAAATTGAAGAAAATAAAAAATTTAAAATAACCTTTCAAGTCACCTTCAAAAAACTCCAAGATGAATTCTCAACTGCATAATGATATTCAACAACCCTCTTAAACCACCTCTACCCCTTTCACCTGAACATGTCCCAAAAGCCTTCACGCAAAACACTTAGTCAATTAAAAATTTTTCAAAATCACAAAAATCACCTTCAGAACGCTCCAAGTTATATTTCCAGTCCCATGATGAATTGCAAGCACCGTATAAGATCCTTCTACCATTTTGATCTGAACAAATCCAAAGATCCTTCACGAAAAAAGTTCAAAAAAATTTTTAATATTCTTCCAAGTCGCCTACAGAAAACTCCAAGAAGCATTCTCAACTGCATAATAATATTCTTTTCAAACCCTTAAACCACCCCTACCACTTATACCCGAACAAATCCCAAGAGCCTTCACGCAAAACACTTAGTAAATTTAAAAGTTTTAAATAATCACAAAAATTACTTTCAAAACGCTCCAAGTTATATTTCCAGTCCCATGATCAATTTCGAAAACCGCATAAGACCATCCCTATCATTTTTACCTGAATAAATCCGAAGAGCCTCCACGAAAAAAAATCAAAGAAAATAAAAAATTTTTAATAATTTTCCAAGCCACCTTTAAAAAACTCCAAGATGAATTCTCAACTGCACAATGATATTCAACCCCATAAAACCATCCCTGCCACTTTTAACTAAACATATCGCAAGTGCCTTCACACAAAACACTCAGTAAATTTAAAAATTAAAAATAATCACAAAAATCACCTTCATAATACATTAAGTTATATTGAATGTCTCATAATCATTTAAAAAAAAAACATGAAAACCACCTCTGCCACTTTTATCTGAACAAATCCGAAGAGCCTAAAAAAACTAAAGAAATTAAAATTTTTTAAATAATCTTCCAAGCCATCTTCAAGAAACTTCCAGATGAATTCTCAACTACATAATAATATTCAAAATCCCCCTCAAACCGCGCTTCCACTTTTACCCAAACAAATGCCAAGAGCCTTCAAGTAAAACACTTAGTAAATTAAAAAATTTTAATAATTATAAAAATGACATTTAGAACATTCGAAATTGTATTTATGGCCAGATTATAAATTTGAAAAAAAAATCGTAATATCATCCCTACTACTTTTACATCAACAAATGCAAGTTATACTGGGCAACTCCATAATAATATTTTTTTAAAAAATCGAAAACCATCCTGAACGCTCTAACGTGAACAAATTCCAAGTGCCTTCTTAGAAAACACTCAAAAATTTGAAACATTCTAAATAATTACACAAGTCACTTTCAGAAAACTCCAAGTTATATTTCCAACCCCATAATTATGTTTGAAAACCCGCGGAAACCACTTAAAGTTGAATTTTTCATATTTTAAAGTCGATTTTTTGATTTATTCTATTTTTGCAAATAAAAATCCAGAACAAAATTCTAAACACGCCATTTAATTAGAATTGACCTAAATAACAACGGTTCGGAGGCTCCGAAAGAAATTTTTATTTTTTCTTAACTTAAATGCAAGTCTTACATGCAAAGTGTGTTCGCCAAAGAGTCTTCTGCGCTTTAAAAAAATATTTAATGTTTAATTTTTTTATCGAAAATAGATCGGTTCCATAAGAAGGAAAATGGTATCAACGGAAAATGCAATGGGATGAGCCATTCTTTATGGAGTTTCCGCTATCCGAGGAAAATACAAAGTATTGGTACCGGAAGCGGGCGAATTAAACGGAAGTTGCTGTTCAGACGAGCTATACCAAAGGGATAGTTCCAGTTCTTGCGCTAGGTTGAGTGTTACTCAGTCGAGGAAAAAAATTCCCTTCTGGGCCAATGCGGAATCTCCGTTCATCTGCCCGGAAGAAAACAATACTTCCGTCTGTTCCTCCAAAAGCGAATCAAAGGGAAAGAAAATGGAAGATAAAAATTTGGAAATTATCAATTGCCCTGAAATTCCGTTCTGAAAATCAAAACGTAATAAATTTGCTAATTAGTAAAAAAATCCAACTTTGAATGCTATAATTGAAAACTGTTAATCCCCATTGAATAAGTTTTATCCAATAAATTTTTATACAAATTTTTAAAAACTTTTATAATAAACTTCTACAGTTCTACTGCAACATATTTCGAGATAATTGTTTCATTGATTCTTGAAATTTTTGCATGAATCTGAATATTTCATAACGAACGGTATTCTTCAAAAGTCAAAAATTTGTATTGTCATTTTATTTAAGAAATAAAAAAAGTACTAAACACTTTTAAAAAACCGAAAAAACTATGTATGCAGAATTTGATTAATTTCTATTCAAAAAAAGTTCAAATCGGATCGAAATTGTGGTTCAAAAATAAACTTTTCCACAGAAACTTTTTTGCCCTACTGAGCATTGTCATTCATATATTTTACACAACATTTTTAACAAGATTTTTTTATTTTTATTTTTTAATGTATTTAAGAAAAGTAAATTCAGACGTCGAAAAGTTAAATCGGTAAATTATAAGTGGTACAGGTAAACAAAGTGATCTTTAAAATATGTCAAAAAGGAATCTGGAAGCTTACAAGAAATTTTTTTTATTTTGGCAGTATATTAAAATAATTAAGATAAACTCTGAATTATTTTAAAAGAAGTTTCACAGTTGAGAAAAGATTTAAAAATAATAAGAAATTTGAAAATATTTCAAGTTTTCTTGCAAAACGCGATTCTTGAGAATTTTCACATAAAATGTTGAAGCTTTTTAAGGGTTTTAAAGGCTTTAAACTAATTGATTTTTTCCTTTACATTCCAGGAAAAAATGTAATTGATTTTTCATTTTGAAAAATAAATTTTAAGAAAATATTTTTAAACCTATTAAAAAATCGTCAAAAGATATTTTAAAGTTTTAAAAACATAGAAAAATACTTTAAACCTACAAACATTTCAGAAAATTTTAAGCAAAATACAGATTTACGAAGACATGGAAAATTATGAGAAGCATGGAAAATTATGCCTGAGAATTAGGAGAAAATAGAGGAGGGGAAGTAAGAGAAACGAGGAAAGAGGAATTAGGAGAAAAGAAGGGGGAAGGAGTGAGGGTAAATGAGAGAGTAGGGTAACTAAAGGGAAATTAGCAGAGAAGTATAGCGAAGAAATAAGGGAAGCGGAAGTAATGGTGAGGGGTAATTAGAGAATGGAAAATGGTGGAATATGAGGGGAGGGTAAGTAAATGAAGTAAGGGGAAATAAGAAGACGGAAGTATGGGATCTGAGGGAAGAAAAAATGGGAGAAGTAATGGAAAATGAGAGATATTGGGGGAAGGAGCG
>NC_046666.1:7293588-7304059 GCF_010883055.1 Belonocnema kinseyi | reverse complement strand
ATACACTTGTTTCGTTAGTCGTTCATTTGGCATTCTCTCAACATGTCCGAACCATCTTAACCGATTTCTTTCCCATGTGTCTACTAGCGTCTGTTCTGCACCCCATTCTTGTAGAATTATCTCGTCACTTACTTTGTCCATCAGTGTTTTCCCGCATATTATGCGCATGAATCTCATGTCAATTGCATTAATTTTACTCTTATCTTTTTCTTGATAAGTCCATATTTCGCTACCGTATAGTACAGTCGGTACAAATATAAAATTATGTATTGCCATTTTAGCTTTATTTGATATATTTTTACATCTGAATAAGGGGACCTGCTCTACCAATAACCTTCTTACCTTCATTTATTCGTCTATCTAATTCCTCATCTATCTTTCCATCCCTAGTAAATAAGCTACCAAGGTATATGAACTTATCAACTTGTTCAATTCTCTCATCATTTAATAAAATATTGCATAGTGTTTTCTCACTCTTTCCTTCGAACACTATAGTTTTTCTTTTATTTGCATTAACTTTGAGGTCCATGCTCTTCATGCTTGCATCTAGTTTATTCAACATTCTTTGTAAGTCTTCGATAGACTCTGCCATAACAACCTTATCATCTGCGAACGCTAACCCACGTACCCTTACTGTTTCGAGATCCACACCCTCTTCGTCGAAGAGAGCCATTCTTAAACACTTGTCCATAAAAAATATAAATAACCATGAAGACATAACGCATCCTTGTCTAACTCCTTGAATAATATCGAAAGTCACTCAGTTTCCCATTCACTCTTACACTCGCTTTGCTACCCATATATATTGTTTCTATAGCTTGTAGGAGCCATCCATTGACTCCATACTCTTTCAGGACTTCCCAAAGTTTACTTCTATCTGCCTTGTGAAAAGCTTTTTCTAGGTCAACAAATGCACAGAAAACTTTTTTTCCTACTCTTAAACTTTTTTCTGTTATTTGCCTTAAGCTAAATATTTCATCCGTACATGACCTTCCTGGCATAAACCCACTTTGGACTTTCCACATCTTTGCTTCTGTTATTTACATTACCCTACGTATGAATGCGTAATAGGGTCTAATAAGACTGTTTTTCATTCATACACGGAAAAAAAATTCTTGAGGCGAACGAATGAATCGAGAATATATTAAACTCAAAGAAAGTGTACGCTTGGATTAGGTAAAACGTTTAGTTAGAAGAGTTACACATTTAGTTACTTTATGTAAATTGTTCTCGTAAATCAGGAATTGGGGCAAAATTGCTAAGTTGGAAAGTTTATTATTTTCGACAGATTATGTATAATTGTATTATCTTAAGATTAGAAAAAAATTGTGGTTGTTATAGAAATATATTAACTTACAGTAGCCAATTTTTCGTCTGGTATCGCGAAAATGAATTTCCCTGAAATCCGTGTAATGCATTTGAAGGTCAAGTTTGTTGTTTTTATCGCGTTTCTTGATATTTCAATATAGTTATCGCCTACAATCGAAACAAATGTAAATTATTATTACTGCATCATAAACTCCATTTAATATTAACAATCGCGCACATTTTAAGTGGTAAGAAGCGTTTAATTGTCCAAAGTAAATCTCAACTGTCACTGCTCCCGATTAGACCGTCGCCATTTTATTTCGCTGCTCCCATAATGCATCGGCGCTCTTCCGACAATTGCTTCAGACACCTATTCTTAATATCCCTATTATAGCTATACTTATTAGGGGTTTGACTATACGATATCTCTGGTATATGGAAAATGGTCAAGGATATTCATTTTCGCTGATCCGGGGATCTTTCTAAATTCCTTCGTTCGTTTTCAGCTAAATGTTTGGCTATAATAAGGAATAATATCCCTGTCACAGCTCAATTTTTTTTACCATTTAATGTTAATTAATTCGTAATAAGGTGTAATGATGCGGATTTATGCTTCATGAAGCGTAATATGGCATATTTATATATAATAATGCGTAATTGGGCATATTATTGCTTAATAAAGCGTATTAATACGCAATGAGGTGTAATAAAACGTATCAATATGTATTAAGGCGTATTATTACGTATTATGGCCTAATAAAGCGAAATAATATTTAGGAAATAGTTATGTAATAATGCATAAAAATATTCAATAATGTGTAATGAGGTTTATTATTGCATAATGAGGTAAAATTAGACATATTAATGCCTAATAAGGTTTAATAAACCGTACTAATGCAAATAAGGCATATTAACGCGTAATTGCGCATATAATTGAGTAATGAGGTGCAATAATGCATAATGATACGCAATTATGAGTAATAAAGCGTAATAATGCGTAATAACCCGTATTGCTGTGAAATGAGGCATAATATGGCGTAATAAGGCGTATTAATACGTATTAAGACGCATGAATACGTATTAAAGCGTAATAAGGCGTAATAAGGCAAAATAATATTCAATTAGTAGTTATGTAAAGATGACTAATAAGGCATATTAATACTTAACAAGGCGTAATAAGCCATAATAATGCAAAATGATAATAATGATAATGATACGTAATTGTGCATGATAAGGCGTAATAATATGTTAAACGGCGTATTAATGCTTATTAATGCGTAAAAGGAGTAATAAGATGTATTGATATGTATTAAGGCGTAATAAGGCGCATTAATACGTAAGAAGGCGTAATAAAGCGCATTAACACATATAAGAGCGTAATAAGGCGAAATAATATTCACGTATTAGTTATGTAACAATGCTTGATAAGGCATATTTATGCATAATGAGGCGTAATAAGGTATATTAATGAATTATTTGTTGCGTAATAAGGCGTCATAGTGCATAATGATGCGTAACATTGCGTAATAATGTGTAATACTGTATAATAAGGCGTAATAGATTTTTTTTGAGTGAATTTCCCCTCGGATCTAAATATCTTTGCAGGAAGAACCTATTGCAGAATCTCTGAAGAAATTGAATTCTTTTTCAATTACTTAGATCGCATTTCGTATTATTCACTTAGGGTGGAATCTACTTCAGTTTTCTAGAAAGTCGATATTGTCATACGTATCATTTTCCGCAAAATAAAACGACGCACTCATTACACGTGAAACATAAATTGCAAGAGGATTTTTTTTCTGACTTGGAACTAAACGAGGATCCCTCTCTTATAACAACCAGTGCCAGTACTTACGGATGTATAGTGAGGGTGGAGTCACAATATTTTAACGCAATGTCGTAATATCGTTCAGTACACATTCAGAAAGAAAAAAAAAAGAAATGGAAGAAAAAAATAGGACGAGGGAAAGTATATTTTATACTATAGTTGTAATTCCTTATAAAATTGCAAAAAATGTGTGCTTGATTCTGAACCACTCTCTTCAGATCATATTACATTTTCCAAATAGGAGAAGAAAGCAAATTTTTGCAAAATGTCAACTTTTACTTTTCGTGAAAGACCAAGGAAACTGCTTTATTCATTCTACACTCAGAAACTTTGTACTGGAAAAATTACTAAATTAGGTTGCAATCGAGGGACCAAATAGATAATTCGTATATTTTAATAAAATAATCATAAGCTTTGCTATTTTTATATGAAATTTTCCTATTTATAATACGAAGTCTTAGTATTTTTTATAGTAAAATCCTGGATAGAATAAATTAGTAGAGATATAATTAAATTATATAAAAAGAGTAGAAGTCATAAGTACCTAAAATAAGATAAAAGACTAAATTTGTAAGAGGAATTGCTATTGTATGTAGTAATATGAATTATACTATGACACTTCCTATTTTTTGTATTATGAAGTAAGACAAATTCGGAAGATCTCTCTCGAATATTAGTAAGTGACTTAGTAAGCGAGCCTAGCGTTAGACCGAGTGCAGCCGAGCGTAAACGATGTCAGACGACCAACGCTCTACTGAAATTCCTTAAATTTATCAATCACTCAATTTGGGTTGATGCAAAGATCATGAATGCAATAAATTAGGATAATTCGAAAAGTTACTATTGAAAAACAAATTTTCCACAGAGAGTAAAAAATAATTTTTTAACCTGGATATTAGGATATTTGATTACATTAAGATATAGTGCTTAGAATTTTTAAAATGCCATCACTGTAAACAATTAATAAATAATTTAATGGAAGTCAATTTGACTGCTAGCATTTATTTGATAGGAGCGATAAATTTCTGCATTTCATTATCTAGTTTAGCCGAATGGAAAATTGCCGTGCTGCCGCGCTTGGAGACCCGTGTTCGATTCCCACCAGCTTTACTTTAATCACATTCTTTTGTTTCAGCTTGTAATTTAATATTCCTGCATATATATAATAATGTATAAACTTAAATATAATCGTGTGTACTGTACAACAGCAATTTAAATAAATATAATAGTGCGAAAGAGATCATCAACATCCCATGATAAATAAGTCTACATTTTCGTCTGATAATCTGACTGCACCAATTTTTACCAAGTCGCTTACTAAATCAGTGCGCCGGTCTCTCTCGACGTTACTAAAGTCCTTTGCAAATATTGCAATCTTCTGTAGAAATAAATGTAACATTTTAAAAAATTTTTTCCAATTAATTTTGTATTTCGGCATGTAGTTACTAGTTACTACTCGGAATAGTAAACATTACAAAAGTTCCACTATGTCCCTCCATTTCAAACTGAAAATATTAAAATCCAGTCTGATTTTTAGCAAATATTGCAGCAAAAGGTTTCTCCCTGTACTAAACTTTTTGTTGATTTAAATTTTGAATTTTGCTCTGGCCATTAATGTTCAAAAACTAGTCTTATAATTTTCTAAATTTTTTAACATATAATCTCTCATAAACAAAATTAAATGATTAAATTTTAGAATGAAATACATTTTTTCAAATTTATTGATTATGTTAAGCGAAAAATATTACTTTCCTACACTAAGAAATGAATTTCCAATCCAACAGGATGAATTTTCAACAAAACTGTTGATTTTTCGACCAAAGAAGATTAAATTTTAACTAAGAACTGTTGCGTTTTTAACCATCTAACTGAATTTTTTTAGAAGACAAAAATAACTTAAAGAAATTTCTACCAAAAGAAATTCATTTTAAAACCACAAAAATGATTCTTCAACCAAGAAGATCAATTTTTAACCAAAAACGAAAATGATACATTTTAAGTACGAAAAATTAATTGAAAACAGAAGAATCAACAAAATAGTTAAATAAATTTTTAACAAAATAGTGAAACTCTCAGACAGAGATAAATTTTTAACTAAAATTATGAATATCCTACTAGAATAGTCTAATTTTCAATTTGAAAATTTGTCTTTTTGACATAGAAATTTAACTTTTTTGTACAAATTTGTTGAAAGTTTTTGGATAATTTGTCATTTTTTAAAAATAAATTCTATTATTACGAAAAAATAATTGAAAACAGAAGAATCAACAAAATAGTTAAATAAATTTTTAACAAAATAGTGAAACTCTCAGACAGAGATAAATTTTTAACTAAAATTATGAATATCCTACTAGAATAGTCTAATTTTCAATTTGAAAATTTGTCTTTTTGACATAGAAATTTAACTTTTTTGTACAAATTTGTTTAAAGTTTTTGGATAATTTGTCATTTTTTAAAAATAAATTCTATTATTACGAAAAATTAATTGAAAACAGAAGAATCAACAAAATAGTTAAATAAATTTTTAACAAAATAGTGAAACTCTCAGACAGAGATAAATTTTTAACTAAAATTATGAATATCCTACTAGAATAGTCTAATTTTCAATTTGAACAAATTAACTCCCAACAAAAAAAAACGAATTTTCATAGAAAGAAATTAATTTTCAACTAAATGATGAATTTGCAACAACAAAAAAATGTTTTAACAAAATTATTCAACTTTGAACCGATTAGGTCAATTTTCCACGACAAAGATGAATTTTCAAAAAATAATGTAATAGTAGATATTTAAACCAAAAAAGATTTTATTATAAATCAAAAACAGTCCAATTCAAACAAAAAAGATGATTTTTTAACAAATTAGTTGAATCCTCAACCAAAAAAAAATTTGACTAAAAATATAATTATCACGCGGGAGAAATTAAAAAGAAAAGAGAAAGAAATACAAGAAAAATAAATTACAAGAATATTATATCAGGGTGGATAAAAAACTTAATTTTCAAAATTCCATTATTTTGCCCTGATAATCAAAATCAAACGGAAGAATCCTGGTTTAAATTTTTTGGACTTACTCGTAATTAAATTTCATGAAATGTTTCAAACTCTAATAAAATCACTTAAACTCTTCTTAAACCCCCTGAAATACTTTAAAAATCTTCAGAAATCTTAAATTATATTGTGTTCTTTTTAATTCATTGAAATACCCCAAGACCCTCCAAATTCTTTTAAATGCCATGAAATTCAATTAAATTCTTTGAAATCCGCTGGAAATTACTTAAACCCCATTAAAACCCTCAAAACCTCTTAAAATCTTCTTAAATCCTCTGAAATACTTTGAAAATCTTCGAAATCATAAATTATTTTGTATTCTTTTGTAATCTTTTGAAACCCTTTAAAATACTAGAAAATCCAATGAAATTCTTTTAAATCCTTTAAAACCTCTAAAATCCCATTAAACCCCTCAAAATCTTTTTAAAAACTTTGAGAAATTTCGTTCAATTTTTGCAATTTATTAAAAATTTCATGAAATAATTCGAAATCTCTTGGAGTCTCAAATATTTGTAAATTTCTGGAATTACTTTGAAAATATTCTAAAACTTACATTGTGTTTTATTATTTTGAAATCCGTTGACATACCATGAAATCAAACAAAATTGTTTAAAATACTTTAAAATCTCTTAAAATCCTATTAAACTCCTTCAAATCTTTTTAATGTTTTTAAATACCCAAAAATCCTTTATAATCCTTTGAAAATTCACGAAATCTTAATTTTTCTTGTATCGTTTTGTAATCCATTGAAATACTTTGAAATACCATGAAATTCTTTAATATCCTTCATTGTTCCAAATCTCTTAAAGTATCTTAAATATTTTTAAATCCCGTAAAATCTTTTTTAAAATCTCATGAGATTTCGCTACGTTTTTTTTTTAATTTCTTGAAATCTTCCTAGATCCATTGAAATACACTCTTAAAATCCCATAAAATCCCTTAAAATGTTCTTGAATCCCCTGAAATACATTGAATTTCAGTGAAATTCAAATAAATGCACTAAAATCTCTTAAAATTCTAAAAATATTTTTTTAAGTCTCCGGAAATTATTTCAAATTTGTTTCAATTTAATATCTTAAGAAATTTCCTACAATACCTTAAAATTTTTCAAAAACACTAAAAATACTTTAAAATCCTTTGAAATGACATCAAATCCAATGAAATGCTTGGAAGAGTTTTGAAATCATTTAAAATCCCAAGAAATACTTCAAAATTAAATTCTTTGAGAACTTTTTTAAATTTCTTAATCTTTTTATATCTCTTAAAAATCCCTAGAATCATTTGTAATCCTTTGAAATCGTTAAAAACGCGCAAATTGAACTATATTATATCCTTCGGTATATTTTTAAAAAACAAATAAAAATGCTTGAAATCTTTCATCATTTCTTGACATCTTTTGAAATCTCCTAAGATCCCTTAAAATCTTTTGAAATCCTTTGAAATAAATTAAAACACGTAAAATTTTTTGAAATTCTATGGAATATCCATTTGATACCCCTTGATTTTTGAATTATGTTATATTCTTTAAAAATATTTTTTGAATGCCATAAAAATCATAATAATACTTTAGAATCCTCTAAACCCCCACGAAAAGCTTTTAAATCATTGAAATCTTTTGAATTTGGTTGAAAATTTATTTATTTTGATAAAAATTGAAGTAATTTCTAGAAAATTAATCTTTATGGCTTAGAAATTTAACTATCTTGTAAAGAATGAGCCTTATAACCAAAATTAACAGTTTTTAGAAAATTTTTCATTTTTATTGAAAATTGTATGGTTTTCGTATAAAATTTAACAATTTGGTGCAAATTTATATATTTTTTTATAAATTCGTCTTTTTTGGAACAAAATTAATACGTTTGGTTAAAGATTTATTGCGTTCTGGAAGTTGAACTACTTCGTTAAAAATTTATTTTATTACTTAAAAAACTATATTTTTGGTGGAAGAAAATTTGTCTTTTTGACATAGAAATTTAACTTTTTTGTACAAATTTGTTTAAAGTTTTTGGATAATTTGTTATTTTTTAAAAATAAATTCAATTATTTTCGTATAAAATTCAATTATTTAGTTGAATTTATGTATTTTTTTGTAAATTCGTATTTTTTTATAAAAATTCATTCACCTTAACTGAAAGTTTAACTGCTTGGTTGATAATTTATTTTATAATTTACAGAACTATCTTTGGTTCAAAATTTACCTATTCTATTGACATTTTTGTTTGTTTCTTGAATCTTTTTTTTTAACTGCAAATTTAATAATTCTGTTTTTGGTTGAAAATGTATCCTTTTTAGTCCAAGATTCATAATTTCGTGTTGAAAAATAATCTGTTTTTCAGAAATGTTGTCAGTTTGAGTAAAAAATTTAACTTTTTCTTGAAAATTCGTCTTTTTTGTTGTAAATTCTTTTATTTTCCTAGGAAATTCTATAATTTAGTTGAAATTTTATGATTGGCTTAAAATTTTACTGCGTCGTTGAACTACTTTGCCAAACATTTATTTTATTAGTTGAAGAACCATCTCTTTAATTTAAAATTTCATGGTTATGTAAATGTTTTTTTTTTGTGTAAATCAACTTTTTCAACTGCAAACTCAACCATTTTATTTTTGGTTGAAAATTGATCGTTTTTAGTTCAAAATTCATATCTTGAGATTAAAAGTTTAACTGGCTTGTTAAAAAATATTATTTTTTGTTGAAAATTAATATTTTAAACTGTTAATTTCACTATTAAATTTCTCGTTGAAAATTTATTATTTTTAGTTTACAATTAATATTTTCGAGTTAAAAAATCCACTATTTTGTAGAAAATTCGCCTTCTTGGAATACAAATTCAACAATAAGGTTGAAATTTGTTTCCTCTCTCATTAAAAATGCTTTCTAGTTGAAAATTAAACTCTTTAGTTACAAATTCGTATTTTTGAATACAAATAATTCACTTTAGTTGAAAATTTAATTTCGTTGTTAAAAATGTACTATTTTGTTGAAAATTAAAATTTTTTTTAATTTAAATTTTTTGCTGAACATTTCTCTTTTTGGCTTGAAATTTCAACTAATTGGTTAAAATCTAAATCAGTTGAATTTTAATCTTTTTGGTTCGAAAATTCAACTATTTTGTTGAAAATTTATCTTTTCAGGTTGAAAATTGAACAACTTGGGTAAAAATCAAACTCCAGTGATTCAAGTTATGTGATCAATTTCACTACATTTTTTTTAACTTTACATTAAAAACATGCCCCACTGGTATCAAATAGCTAAGGACCAATTTTTTTAAAATAGATAGTATCTATTCGTCCGGACACAAGCCACCTCCCCTTCCCTCTTCTAACTCCCCTTTCCCCTTGGAAGGTCCGTACGTTTAGACTCGGTCTTCAAAATAAGACTCTTTGGCAAATAGAAGGCGTACAAGTAAATGAGACTACGCCCTCGAAATTTGTTTAACCCAATTAAGGATACCCCAACAAGTCGACACCAATCTTTCAGTGACAGCTCAGTCAATTGGAAATTACACGTGTTTTTGTCAGCTCTCATTTAACTTCGGGGTCGAAACGAGGGAAGGATCCCCATTTCCCGCTGAAATCGAATACGTGTGTCTAACGCGAGTGAGAAAAAACGAGTAGGAAGGAATAAGAAAGTGAGACAGAGAATAAAAAAAAATGTGGAATGGGAGAAGAGAGCCCCTATCAGTGTTTGAGGACCACCGAACAACGAACATGCACCGATTACAAGGAAACGATGAAATTGATATCCAGGACCATCACCACCACATAAGCCCAAAAAGATTAGCTCATAATTAATCGAGAAATTTCCTGGTATTTTATAGTCAGCTTATCAACATGGAAAGACTTTTTCGCATTTTAATTAATACTAAGCCATAGAAAGCATAATATTCATTACATCTGCTTTAGAAAAAAACATTTCAATTAGGTAAATGGGAAATGAAGTTTGAAAGCAATTTCTAGAATGAAAGGAATTTAAATCATTGTTTAGATTACAGTTTTCGTGAGAGAGCGCGCCAAATTTGCCTCTAAGATGATCATGATCTATTCGCACTTTAAATTTGCAATGAGACACCTGGTGGCCGTCAGCGAAGCTATTTTAATGGCGGATGATACCGTACACATATCAATGGTGTTGCATGTAAACAATAAATAGTTGATAGATTTAAAAATAAAAATTGCCAATTAATAATATAATATCAAGATGGATTTTTTCCCTGATTATCGTAAGGGAAAACGCAGAAACAAGTGTTGTGCTAAAGGTTGTACTTCCACGACAAATAAAAACACA
>NC_046666.1:7291337-7293488 GCF_010883055.1 Belonocnema kinseyi | reverse complement strand
CAGGACGTAGAGTGTTGAAAAAAAATGCTATTCCAATACCTGCAAGTAAATCTGAAAAGTGTAAACAGAGGGAGGCTGCAAATATTAAAAGAGCAGAGAGATTTGTATGTGATCTTGATTATAATCAAATTTTTATTCCATATTCCGTGACGACATCTTAGCATTTGCAAATTTTTCAATAGCATATAGTTGCAACAGCAACATATTTTTAATGCTTGATAATTAGTTATTACTAAAAATTCAACAAACTCCCGTATAAACACATAGCACCGTGTACGGTTATGACGGCCATATTGTTTCAGCGACACAAGCGCCTCTCAGCCCGCGGTGGTAATTTTCGTCGCGAATAACTGTAGCATCTACCACTTCAAACAGTTTTTTACAAGCGTCGAAGTCTATCGAACGTATTTTTTATAAGGTACTCTAAATGCTTGAAATTTATATTATAAGGATGAATTTTCAAACAAATGGTCGAATTTTCAAATGAAAATAGAATCAAATTCAAATACAAACAGTTGAAGTTTTAACCAAATAGACAAATTTTCAAGACAAAAAAAAAAGAATTTTTTAAAAGAGAGTTGAATTTTCAACCAAGAACTCTTCTACGAAAAAATACGAATTTTTAATCCAAAAAAGATGAATTTTTAATCTAGAAAGATAGGTTTTGGACAAAGCAGTTATTATATTTCCGATAAAAAAAAATATCCACCAAACAGTTGCATTTACAACCAAATAGTTTAACTTCCGAGAATAAAAAATAATTTTCAACAAAATAGTTGAATTTTTAAATTAAAAATATGAATTTTCAGCCAAATTCTTAAATTTTCAACCAAATGTTTGAATTTTCAAGTCAAAGAAATAAATTGTTTAGACGACCGCTGAATTTTTAATGAAAACGGAAGAACGCTTTAACAGAAAAGATGAGTGTTGAACAAAACAATCAAATTTCAAACAAAATAATTTAATTTTTCAACTGTAAAAATTTTCTGTTTTAAAAATTTGTACCCGAAAAGGAAAATATTTTACAAAAAATTTGATTTTTTATACCAAATACACAGAATAGTTACAATTTCAACTAGATTGCTTATATTTTATTAATTCAACTTTATTTTATAAGTTTTTTGTTCCTAAAAATGATTGAACTAGAAAAGATCCATTTTTATATAAAGTTATACAGTTAAATTTTTATTTAAGACAATTATTTTTCAATAAAGAAAACCATTATTCTACAAACACTTTAATTTTTTACGCAACAGCTGAATTGTAGATAGATGAATTTTCTACAAAACAGTTGAAATTTCAACAGAAAAATTTTATTAAAAATAGAATACGGTTGAATTTAACACAGTGAGACAGTCCGTTCTATTTTCATAATTAGAATTTTATAATAAGGGAACGGGTGAATATTTATGTTGATTCGCTCCTGACTCAAAAGTGGACAGCCAGGTAGAGCTAAGGAAGGGATGATTCACGAAATCATTCGATTATAGGATCGGTTGCGCGCGCCATCCGCTGATAAGTGGGGGTAGCGTGGGACCAATGCACTCAATAAATGGATTGCGATACCGGTACCAGGTCTCTTTGCTTTGTGCTCTGCTCTTTGCTTTTCTTTCCTTGAATTACCAGGACTTCTTACTCGAGGATCTACGAGTAGAGTCTCTTAGTTCATTCAACCTGTCATTGAAGACAGAGTTTTAATTGAAGAAGCCTCATTCAAAAAGGATTCAAATAGGTCGCTGCCCTATAATCACAAACTTCCGTCAACTAAACTATCCAAATTCATCAGAATTCGGATAGTTAGACGTAAGTTTTTGGGAATTTATTTTTTTTTTTAAATTTTTTTTTATAAATATGAGGGACCGGATACAATAAGGGGACGAGCGCTCGAAACCGCGAAAAAGTATTGTCCAAACGTCTTGTGATATCCAAATTTTAAAGTTCGAAAAATTAAATGAAAAAAATATGGGCTTGTAGAGAATGACAAGACGGAACTTTTTTCTATTTGAAGTTTTTCTTTCCGATGTATATTTTTAATAATAAAATTGAACTAGGTATGAAAAAATTTCGCCGAATTCAATTATGTTTTAAAACATAAATCGTCTCCACTCAGACAAATATTATTGAAACTATTTGAAATTTGGTATACATACG
>NC_046666.1:7281200-7291237 GCF_010883055.1 Belonocnema kinseyi | reverse complement strand
CGCCAATTTCCAATGAATCGATCTAAAAATTTCCAGAAATCTTCCTCCAATAGTATGGAACAAATCTCTCACTGGAAGTTGTCTCAACTTTAAAGTTCACTCCATACTTTTCTTCACCGAAGCTAAAAAAACGTGCTCACCGTCAGGTCTCCATTTGCAATTAATTATTATTAAACAATTAACATTTTAAAACTTTTTTCTTCATTTAGTAGGCATCCCTAGGGCATAGTTCGTATGTATACCAAATTTCAAATATTTTCAATAATATTTGTCTGAATGAAGACGATTTATGTTTTAAAACATAATTGAATTTGGCGAAATTTTTTCATAACTTTTTCAATTTTATTATTAAAAATATACATCGGAAAGAAAAACTTCAAATAGAAAAAAGTTCCGTCTTGTCATTATTTACAAGCCTATATATTTTTTTTATTTAATTTTTTGAACTTTAAAATTTGGATATCACAAGACGTTTGGACAATTCTTCTCGCGGTTTCGAGCGCTTGTCCCCTTATTGTATCCGGACCCTCAATTATATTATACACGATTGTAACGACTTTGCACTTTATCTTATGATGAAGAAACCTCGTTTTGCATGGTTGCGCCAGCTATTGAAGTTTATATGGGCATTTTACTTTGAATTTTCATAAAAATGGAACCAGAAAAAATTCGTAACGGCTTTGAAATTTTTTGTACGATAAAGACCTAGTTGGGCGAAGAAAGTTTTGGTTTCTTTTCGTTTAATATTGGAGGAGAATCCTATTTGATTATTTTTAATACTTGCGTAATTACTTAAAAATATATTGAATTTATTGCTCAAAGACGCAATCATCTCTCCCTCGAGTGAATCCACAATCTATGTTTTTTGTAGTTTTTTTACGATTCAAAATTTCAGTAGGAAATTTTATTCTAAAAATAAGACCTACTTATTTTCTTGTGGTAAAAATAATTTTCAAGTGGAATTGTAAAATGTTCGGGGTTAATTTTAATATCCTATCAGTATTGGAATCAATGTATTTTGTTGGTTTCAATTTACTGGAAAGGATAAAGTAAACGCAAATTGAGCGAATCTCTAGAACAAAATAAATATCGTTGGGACAAGTTTAAAATGCAACAGTATTATTACCAAAAATTAATACAATTTTTGGTATGCATCACTTATTAAAATCAGGCAAGTGCAGTAATCAAATGAAGAATATAAATAAACTTAAAGTTGATCCCCGGTTAGCAAAAAGCAATAATGTTACAACAGAAAAACGAAATTTCAAAAATAAATACTTAAATTTTCAACTAAAACAGATTAGTTTTCAACTAAAAATTTTCATTTTCAAACAAAATTTTTTTTTAACAAAAAAAGACGCAATTTCAACAAAATAAATAAGTTTTTAACCAAATACAGTGAAACTCTTCAATAGTACTCCCTTCTATAGCCCTTCCGAGAATTAACGCCGCTCTGCAAGTAGGTATAACAGCAGCTGCGTGGGAGCCGCGGGGTTTTGCGGTTGTCACTCAGGTGAGCACTCAAGCGTGAACAAAAAAAAGCGAAGCGGGCTATAATGAGTTAATCCTTACCCACCGTCAGCCCCAAAATCCTCGCTATAGAAAATTTTCACTGTAGTTAAATTGTCTACCAAATTGTTGAAAAATTTGCATTTTGAATCAAAAAAGGTGAAATTTGTACAGTAGGGGATGAATTTTAAAACAGAAAACATGCATGTTCAACAAAATAGGTAAATTTATAACCAAATTTGTTAATCAAGTCAAAAATTTGTTAATCAAATTGTTAAAATTTGAAGCCACAAAAACGAATTTTTAACTAGAAACTATGATATTCAAACAAATTTGTTGAATTTTCAACAAAGTATTTCAATTTAGATCCAAACAATAAACTTTCTATCCAAAAAAGTAAAATTATTCTTAACCAAGCATTTAATACTAGTCTTTTTAACCAAAAATAATGAACTTTCAATACATAATATACAGACTAAATGCAGACTAAAATAAAGACTATACATCGGCTACCATCAGAAATTGTCGGTACAAGCAAATAGCCTTTGTCACAACTCGAGGGGATCCAAACGTAAACAGACAGGGCTACCTGAACCGTTTCCAAACGGAATGCATAATATTGCGCAATGTACTCAATTGAGTACTCGCGCACTTCCAAGATTGGAGTAGCTATAAATTTCTTTTAACCGCTGGAAAGCTTATTAAATTTCGCATTAAAGGATCTCTAAAAGAGATAGTTTTGGGTTTTTTAAGGAAATAGAAGACGTGAACAGTTTTTTTGAAGCTTGCACACATCTCTAGAATTTTGTTCCTCGACTTTAACTAGTGGTGTGACCTAGAAAAGTCATAGAAAAACTCTGAAATACCACAAAATATGTCCAAGTCTCAAATGTCGAGCTTCAGTCGCCGATTACCACAGTCAGCGGGAATTTCTCAGATTTTGTTCCTAAACTTTAACTCATGTTGTGACTTTAGAAACTTATGGAAAAAGTTAAATTTACAGGACGTAATTTTTGAAATCTAACCTTTATTTTAAACTAATCAAACATAAAAAATCCTAACGGGTTCTCGAGATACGAGAAAAAATGTCTAAACGTGTCTGCTTCGAGTTTCAGGAGGCGATCACCGCTGTCGGCCAGGCGGAAACTCGGTGCAAATACGCTTGGACATTTTTAGTTGTATCCCCAGAGTCCGAGAAGATTTTTAAAGTTTGATTCGCTTATTCTTTTCATGTGTGATATTATCTTCAAAAGATCTAAAATATCTCCATTAGAGGTCACTTGACGCGAAATTCAATAAGCTTTGCAGCTATTTTTTTAAAAGTTCCTCGCTCTTTTTTTAGAGAGTAAGGGGGCGTTCACAAATCACGTAACATTATCTTCTACCTTTTTTAATCATCCCGCCCCCCTCCCTCTCCCCTAGTCACCGTTATGCAAAATTTTTTGTATTATGTTTAAAAACTTCATGGACGTTTTCTAAATAAAAAAAACGATATTTTAAATTGAAATATTGTCTATAAATAAATATTACAATATTTTGATTATTATAAGAACTATTGTAAGATTCTTAAAAATATTAAGAAAAATTTCAGAAAAAATTCTAGAAGACCTTAAAGAAATTTTCTTATTGGATTTTACAAAATATTAAGAAAAATTCAAGTCTTTTAAAAGCTGTTTAAGAATCTTTCAGAAGTATGGCAGTAATGAAAAAATATTTGATAAATTTTCGGAAATGTTTTCAAGTTTTCGAAATGCGTCTTAAATTCCTGAAAATATTTCTAACTGACTCAAATTATTCTCGAAATTTTAAAAAGTCATTCAAAATGTAAAAAAATTGCCTTATAATCTTATATTATATAATTAGAAACGATTCTATGTTAAAAATCTTACAATATTAAACTAAGGTACTAAACTTCTGGTCTTTAAATAATAATTGTAAGAATTATATTGACTATAATTTTAAGAAAACTTGTTTATTTTCTCGAAACCTTTCGAAATTCTTTTAAAGCTCCTAAAGTTTATTTTTAAAATCTTAAAAAATCTACATTTCTAAAAACCTTCTAAAGTTTAAAATTCTTTTTCAATCTCTTCAATTCTACTAAATTATTCAGATCTTGCCAGAACCTCTAAGCCTTCTAATCTTTAAGAATTATTCTAATTTTTCCTAATTTTTTTTTAATTCTGCAAAGTTAAAAAAGTTGCTATTTTTCTTTGGCACTTTTTAAAATCTTTTTTGATGTTTTGAAATGTTTTTAAATAATCTCTTAAAATTAATTTTTCTTAATAATAAATTATTTTAATTATTCCTAGGAACCTAAAGAAAAATTTTTTATATTCGTGAAACCTTACCGCATTCTTTAGAAATCTTTACAAGTATAAATTATTTTTGATTCGTTTCAAAATTTATGAATATCTCTTAAACTCACTCAACTTTAAAAACTACATTTTCCAAACCAACATGAACCAAAAAAAAATTTGGGCAACAAAATTGCACAAGAAGGCTTAAAAATAATTATGATTCTTAATTTGTCTTAAATTGCGTAATATGGCAAAATTGAACAAATTTACTTTACAATCTTTTACACACTTTTACAAAAGTTTAGAAATTAATAATTTAAAATGTTCTGTGATCTTTTTCAATTTTTTCTTATAATTTTTTTACAAAATAAGCATATAAAATTTTCTCATGAACTTTTTTTCATTCTCTTGACACCCGGCAAAATTCTGTTTACCTAACAAATTTTTACATCCTGAAAATTTGTTTAAATTGTTTCAGTCTTTCATATTCTTTTTCCACACATTTTGAAATCTTCAAAACTTGAAATTATTCTTATAAAAAAACCTAAAGCATTTAAAATTTTCCCAGAAATCTTTTCATTAATCCAATGTCCTCAAACCTTTCATAATTATTAAAACGCTTCTAACTTTTTTTATAAATTTTTCAAATAAAGATTTTGCCCATAATTTAATTTTTCTCATCTCTTTAAAAATGGAAAGTTTACAACTTATAGTGTGACTACGAAATTTTCAGAACAGAATTATTTCATATTATTAAACAATCATTTACCATTTAAATTTTCTCTTTCATCAGTATTATTAAGAAACATTTAGAAATAAATTTTATAATAAATTGCGATTATTTATTTAGAAATTTTAATATGCAAAGTTGATGGGGCAGAAAAATCATTAATTAAAAATGATACGTAATCAGATCAAAATAGCCCCAGTATTTTTTCAAACTTGTGATACTATTTTTGGTCTCTGAAGTGAGTCCGAGGCCTGTAAGAAGAGGCGAACCTTAATTTATTTTTGCAAATTCTAAACTGAAAAGAACTTGCTACCCCATTCGTCAACGTAATTACAGTTTGCGATTTGCGCCATTATTTATAACGCGCGTGACGAGAGCCGTCAGGAGCGAAGAAAATGTATGTCTTGAGTTTAATGCCGGGCAGCCGGCGCTCCTTAGTGAGACGCTGGTTTGAAAAAAGGGCTCAACCGGAAAGACAATGGAAGTCACTTCACTCAGCTTCGTCTTTTTATGAGTGATGAAAGTTGCTAATCACGTAAAACGCGGCACAAATGGCCGGCAGACTTCATAATTACAAAAAAATCCGGCAACAGACACAGGGTGGCGAAAAAATTATATCTTTTAAATAAATTCCCTTACCTTCCCCTGACTTTTCCATAGATGATTTTTCATTTTTCCTAGCCATTATTATTTAAAGACCAGCAGTTTAGTGCCTTAAATTAATATTGTAAGATTTGTAAGATAGAATCTTTTCTAAAAGAAATCAAAGAATTTCATATTAAAATTATTATTTCAACAAAAAAGGTGATTTTCTACGATAAAAGATGAATATTCCATCCAAAAGGACGAACTGTCAACAAGCCAGTTGAACAACATAATTAAATTTTCAACAAAATAGTGAATTATTATTCCTAAAAAGATGCATTTTCAATAAACGCTGTTCAATTTTTGATCAAAGAAGATGACTTTTTTACAAAATAGTTTAATTGTCAAAAAAATAATTTTCAACATAATAGTGGAATATTAATCCTAAAAAGATGAATTTTCGATCTGAAAGATGGAATTTTCTTTCTAAATTAACAAATGTTCAAACAAATGAATGATTTTTCAACCAAAGAAGATGATTTTTTTAAAAATAGTTTAGTTTTTAACAAAATAATTTAATTGTTTTAAAAATTGTTGTAATTTGAAACCTAAAAAATGAGTTCTTAGCCAAAAGCATGAATTTTCCGTCTGCATAGATAAATGTTTAACCGGACAGTTGACTTTTTAACAAAATAAGATAGGTTTTTAACCAAATAATATAATTTTCAAAAGAATAATCGATTTTTCGAAATAATAGTGGAATTTTTATCCTAAAAATGAATGATAAATAAATCTGTCAAAATTCTAAACAAAAAGGAAGACTTTTTTACAAAATAGTTTAAATTTCCAAACAATGCTTAATATTTGGAACCTAAAAATAAAATTTTAATACAAAAGAGTTGATTTTCGGTCGAACTAGAACAATTATTAACAAAACATTTTATTTTTCAACCAAAAAAAGATGTTTTTATTACAAAATAGTTAAATTTTTAACAAAATGATTACATTTTCAACAAAGCAGTGGAATTTTAAACCTAAAAAAATTAATTATCGATTCAAAAGGGTGAATTTTTGGGTATAAATAAACAAAAATTTAAGGAAATGATTCAATACAGAGAGTTTTTTTAGAAAATAGTTTAATTTTCAACAAAATAATTAAATTTTCCAAAAAAATGTTGAAATTTGAAACCTAAAAAATGGATTCCTAATCCAAAAGAGTCAGTTTTCGTTCTGATTAGATAAATTTTCAACAAAACAGTTGATTTTCCAACAAAAAAAAGAATGTGTTTTTAACAAAATAGTGTATTATTCAACAAAATAATTAAATTTTTAACAAGATAGTGAAATTTTAAACCTAAAAAATTAATTTTCAATCCAAAAGAGTTATTTTTTCATCTAAATAGATAAATGTTCACCAAAATAAAAGTCTTTTTTACAGAATAATGGAACTATAAACCTGAAAAGATACATTTTAAAATAGCGCTGTTAAATTTTCAACCACAAAGGATTACTTTTTTACAAAATAGTGACATCTTAAACCTAAAAAGATCAATTTTCGATCCAAAAGAGCAAATTTTTCGTGCAAATAAGAAAATTTCCAACGAAGGATTGATTTTTCAACCAGAAAGGATGGATTGTTTACAAAACAGTTCAGTTTTCCACAAAATAAATAAATTTTTAATAAAGTAGTGGAATTGTAAACCTAAAAAATTAATTTTTAATCCAAAAGAATTATTTTTTCGTCTGAATAGATCAATGTTGCTCAAAACAGTTGATTTTTTAACAATGAGGGATGGGTTTTAGACAAAATAGTTTAATTTTCAACAGAACAATTACATTTAAAAAAAATAGTGGATTTTTAAACCTAGAATGATGCATTTTAAATCAACGCTGTTTAATTTTTGATAAAAAAATATTACTTTTTTACAACATAGTTTGATTTTCAACAAAATAATTAAATTTTCAAAAAAATTGTTGTAATTTGAAACTCAAAAAATGAATTTTTAATCCAAAAGAGTGATTTTTCAACAACAAAAATGTCGTTTCTACAAAATAGTTTAATTTTCAACAAAATAATTTAATTTGAAAAAAATTGTTGTAATTTGAAACCTAAAAATCGGATTTTTAATCCAAAAAAGTTAGTAAATTCGCATTAGATAGTTTTTTATCGAGCAGTATCAGCTACTGGCAGTTTATTAGTTCCAAACGCCGCCGCACTGGTGGTTGATTAGTTCCACAAATGACCCATGAATAACCCGCAATGAATTCTCTGACCTTGCTTTAGTATTAGACACACTCAAACACATGCACACACGCACGCGCACGCAAATACCCACACACACAAAAACAATAGAATCTGTCAAACCTTAAATTATCTCGAACTACGTCACAAAATAGTAGGGGGGAGTGGCCCTAAGTCGCCACAGTAAGAGTTTGTGTCGAAAACAGAGGGTAAACAGGGTTCAATGCGGCTTTAATGTCTTTAGCCTGGTAACACGATCCTTAATCTACAATTATTCTTTGTCGTTCGAAACAGTGTGGTGGGATTTTTGTGGTCGCAAATCGGACACAAAGTGAAGAAGTCGATTTTTGATATTTTTAAAAATTGTTATCCTAAGTCGGCACTGCCTGGTCTTGAGTCCCCATACGCGTCGAGACGCAAGGGGATCAAGGCTTCGGTTTCTTGCGTTTGAAATGGCGTCCCATGACTACCAGAAAATAGAACCTGCAAAAAGTCAATGAGAAAACCCAGAAAATAAGAGGACACCTGCCAGAGACAAAAAACATACAGTAAAAACACAACTAAACTAAAAAAAAAAACAAGAGACGAGTGACAAGGACTTGAAACACAACAACGTAAAATGACACACAAATAACAACAAAAGCATTAACAGAAAAAAGTGTCGACTCAGGACCAAATGTTTGGTGCTGACTCAGAACCACTAAGAATGTTTAAGAAATTTCAAGCTATAATGCACGCGAGACAAATTCAAATTAAAAATCGACTTTATCAGGCGAAAGCACAGAGGATATAGAAGCTTGAACATTTCAAAATATTTACACAGCTGTGGCTGCTTTACACAAACGGAAGAAAATGAAATTCCGTTTGCACGAAAAAGTTATACCCCCCTCACGCAGTCAAGCGAAAACTAAAGTGACAATTGTCAGAGTAAATTATGCCCATGCCTATCAAACTGTTATACGACAAATTGGTTAAGCTGGCACGTGCGCATTTCTGAGAAACATGATAGTGCCTGCTTAACCCACAGTGCCGACTTAGGACAACTCTCCCCTACAATTGTCAATCTTCCTGCACACACAATCATACAAAAACTGCAAAAATCCCACTACCAAACATAAATCATTAAGAGAAAGAAGCAAATGGAGAAAACAAAATAAAGCGGAAGAATGTTCGGACAGTGATCATCATCATTACCAAAAAATATTAATCTCATACGACGTTTCTGCACCATTTCGGCAAAAGGCTATCTAACGCTCACATTTCGGGGAGCTCTACAAGATCAAAACATGGTTTCGAATAAAATATCATACATCACTCGTAGGGTCACGCACGTCTTTACGCGGGGAATTCAAAATTCGCAGGAAGGCTAGAAAAACCATGAGCCAAGATTTTTTTTTCAAAAACCCTAACTTTTCCTTGACGTCCAGGATATCTTTAACCTACGGTCATCCTGGGACATCATAAATTCAACTCACGTATTTTTTTTAAAAGAAAAATCCATAATATTTCTTGGCAGTTCTGTTCGTTTATACCTTTCTAGATTCTAAGAAGGCGCCAGAGTTCCTTAAATGTCTCAACGAAATTGCGAAGTTTAGTTCCTCTGCTAACCATAAATATTTCATTTTATTGAGTATATAGAGACTATCTTCAATGCAGTTTCCTCGATTCCGCACGCTTCGCCTAATAAACTGAGAGTCATGAAAATGGAAAAGGATTTATCTTCCCTTGAATCTTCCGAAACTAAAAAGAGTCAAAGATCTTTTGCAATTCGAACCCCAACACACAAAAGTTTACCATCGGCTTGGCCATTTGTGCAATTGCGAAACCATTTATGGCTTGTCGATAACATACATCGATTGATAAGAGGGTTTCTTAAAAGTCCCAATTGATTTCCAGGTCTGATAGAATTTTGAGCTAGGTCGTCTAATTAGAAGTGTTTTTCTGTGTTTGAAAATAAACATAAAATTTTAGCAGGTTTATACAAAAAAATGGTTTGATATTTGATATTTAAATTTTTATTTAATATAAATTTCAATGTTAGAACGATTAGTTCGGAGAAATAATTTTTTAAAAGCAATGAAAAATCTGCCTCAGCCCGGGTTTGAACCGGGAACGTCACTTATCCATGAATGAGAGTTAATAAATTATTAATTAATAAATTTAGTTAATAAATTAGTTAATAATAATTAGTTAATAAATTATTAATTCCTTTACAATACTGTTAATTGGAAGTAATTTAGGTAATTCAAGTAATTAAATTGTAGATCAGAGTCATCCACTTGTAATCCGCTTTAATCCACTAATAATCTATTGTAATCCCGTTCTAATTCGAGGTAATCCACTTCTAACACGAAATAAGCCGATTATAGTCCAGGGTAATCAAAGTAATTTAAAGTAATTTGATTATGTAATCCAAATGGTTATCAACTAAATTTATGAATTTAAAAAAATTAATTTTCTTAAATGAAAATTTAACTACACCAAACTTTCGCTTTTAGTCACCCCGTTCTTGGTCTCCCTAGAACAGCTGACTCTAGCAGTTTCTCAGCGGAGTAGGGTGAGAGCGGTTGCAACATTATATATATAATTAAAAATTTGTCATAAGGACAACCGCAGGATTTCGCCGGGAGCGGGTGCTAATCTGAAAAATTGCACCCGCTTCCAGCGAAATCGC
>NC_046666.1:7279953-7281100 GCF_010883055.1 Belonocnema kinseyi | reverse complement strand
CTATCTCTAGCACTGCGCCATTCCGACGGGTACTTGTACGGCAAACCTGCAGATCGAAAGTACAAGGTCACTCATGTATTTTACATGGACGATCTTAAGATCGATGCTAAAGACAGAGAGCAACTGCATCTAGCTCTGGGGATTGTCGAACGATATACTAAGGAAATTGGAATGGAATTTGGGTAAGACAAATGCGCCAAGGTTTATTTGAAGCGAGGAAAACTTAATGGCATCCCTGAAGATCCTGAGCTCGTTGATAGAAGCGCCATACGACACCTTTGCGCTGGAGAGACGTATACATACCTGGGCGTGCCACAGAGCCGCATTCAGGATGTGACATCTATAAAGGATACTCTCCAAAGTAAATACAAACGTCTCATCCGACAGATTTGGTCTTCCGAACTGTTGGCGAGGAACAAAGTATCTGCAACGAACATGCTGGCCGTCCCGGTACTACTCTATTCATTTGGAGTAGTTCCATGGACGAAGAACGAGCTCAGATCTCTTGATATCGGGACAAGAAAGGTTATGCACATGAACAAAAGCATGCATCTTAAGTCTTCCGTTCCGCGACTGCAAATCTCACGCCGTCAAGGGGGTCGCGGAATATTGAGTCTTGAATGTCTTTATAACAGGATTATTCTGGGTACAGCACATAGGGTTGCAAATGGAAGAGACCCTCTTCTTAAAATGGTCAGGAATCACGAAGAAGTGGGCAAAGGAGCATTTCTGTACAAAGCAGCGGAGAAGGCTCCTAAAACACTCGGACATGACTTCAGTATTAGGGGTGAGCGAAATGCATCAAATCTTATCTATCTCGAGTACTCACTCCTGAAAGCCCGGATTAAGAAAGCACAAGAGAAAAACTTTCGTGAACAGCTCCTCGATAAGAGGATGCACGGTATCTTCCACAGAAATGTGAAGGGTCAGTCAATGTCTTGTGAGCTAACGTTTGCTTTCCTTAAATCGCCCGGATTGAAGTGTGGTACATAGGGTTTCATTTTTGCACGCCAAGACGGTGTCATTTCCACCTTAATATACCGTAGCCACATTTTGAGCCAAGATATTCCCGATGATAGCTGCAGGGCGTGCCATGCACACCCCGAGCATTTAGCTCACATACTATCTAGTTGTCCAACTCACGCGG
>NC_046666.1:7277667-7279853 GCF_010883055.1 Belonocnema kinseyi | reverse complement strand
ACTCTGGAATCGGATCTTCCGACTTCAAATATGAGGTGAAAATACGGGCCAAATGCTGATGGGTTGAAGAAAACTTCTTCCACCAGAAGGTTTTGATACAATTGGGTCCCGGTGCGGAATAGTTCTTCATCCCTCTTAATATTTTTTTCACCTCCTCGGTAGTGATGGGTGGGCATTCTTTATCAGGTGTTATGAGGGCAACACATAACTCCTTGAAGCAATTTATATTTTCTGAGTCTTCGTCCAGTCTATGCTGAACTTCGTCGACTTCTCTTCAAAATACTCCGACCTCCTCTGGTTTGGGTGGGTGTTCGACAGTAACTGGAGGGTCTTGGAAGAGTCGAGATGGGTCAGAGAGAAACTGTTGATTGTCTCTGACCCACCTCTCCCTCCGCTCTAGACTTCTCTTAGCGTCAGATAGTATACGTATTCTTTCAATAATATGCTGCCTGATAGTCAGCAGCTTTGACTTGTTGAATGTGTGATAACGGGTCCGGAGTTCGCGCGCAAACTTTCGAACCTTTGCGGTAAAATACCTGCCAGATGTGATGTAGTCAATCACACATTGAATGGGGACGCGTACTGTCTTGCCCAGCCTATCTTTATGGCAAGTTGATGCACTCGTCTTTTGGTCTTATGATCAGCCGTTGGTTTTGTTTTACGGTTCGCATCTGCCAAAGCTCTCGCTGCATTATACACACAATAATTGATAGCCCAGAGGTTGGATTCACCGGAAAAATGTCCACGAGGCTCGTCATCCATTTCAGCCAGATCTTTAGGCTTGAGAGAAACCTTGGTGTTGATGTTTCTCTGGGTCGTAAAGCATCGCTCTTTATCTATTGGATGCCTGCCCGCGGTTGGTCTTTGTGTCGCCTCTCTTTCTTTGTTGCCGGCTTGTTCTAGCTGTGGTAGAGTAGGCGTTCCGCTTACATAGCCCCTTTTACGGAGTAGTTCAGCATGGTTTCGCAGACGTTGCTACGAAAAGTGCGATAGCTCCGGGTGTTTCTCACACCACAGAGCATGCAGCCGTGCCATGTAACCCCGTTCACGGGCCACACTCGCATCGTAGCACTCTAGCAAGTTGTGATTCAGTTGTTTTGAACCGCACTTGCTACAACTATGTTTGGTGTTGTCATTGTTGTTCCCACGAGAAGCTAGGGAAAGGGGTTCGTCCATCCTTGTAGAGCCCCGCCTGCAAGGATAAGGCTGCGTACTCTGAAAGGTCGCCCGGTTTCCCAGAGTCACCGCTCTAGACACCTCACCCAGGTGCCATTCAGCTTTTGGCACAGTTTTCACACCTCCGCTTGGGGGTTAATTCCTTCGGGACCACCCCTGGACAATTGTCCGCGACTGCCTATTTATTTTTGTAACCATATTCAGCAGAAACCCTTGTTACAGGGACCCTCTATCCGCATCCCGAGGATGTCATACCTTAACATACCGTCGCCACATTTTGAGCCAAGACATTCCCGATGATAGCTGCAGGGCGTGTTATGCACACCCCGAGCATTTAGCTCACATACTATCTAGTTGTCCAACTCACGCGGGAACGATCTACATTCAAAGGCACAATGCGGCACTAAGAGTGCTTTATTACCATCTCTGTCACTCCCGCGGCATTCACCTTAATATCACTCCTCTAAATGCTCCTAGGGAAATTGAGTCAATTGTCGAGAATGGGAAGTGTCGCATATACTGAAACTTTATATTCTCGACAATTGTTTCCGTTGCTCACTCGAGGCCTGACATGGTTCTTCTTGACTTCGAGAAGCGAACCATGTTCGTTATCGAATTTTCGGCACCAGCTGACAAAAACATCATAGCCAACGAGAATGAAAAGAAAGAGAGGTATCGAGACCTTATAAGGGAGTTGCAACGATTGTACCCGGAATATTCTGTTAAACTGATCGTCCTTATCATCGGCGCTCTTGGAGGTGCCAATCTTTCACATGCTAATGACCTAAAAAGCATCCCTACATGTCAACAATATGCTAGAACACTTGCAGGAAAAATGCAGAAGGCGGTTATCCTTGGGTCGCCTCGTGTTCTTAGGGTGCACGAGGCTTTTGCTGGATCGTCGTATAGATTCCTTTACAGACTGTAACCACCTATCTCACGGTTGTGAGACGTGCTTGTGGCTGAAATTTTACCGCGATTTCGCTGGAAGCGGGTGCAATTTTTCAGAT
>NC_046666.1:7266034-7277567 GCF_010883055.1 Belonocnema kinseyi | reverse complement strand
CGGCCTTCAATGTTTACTTTTCGATCCCCCCGAAATCAGTCTAAGGCCATTTGAACGCAATCCCCGATACTTGACTGAAAGCGAGAGTTTGGTGTATTCTTTTTTTTTTAATTTCTCATTTCTTTTTGAAAATGGATATACGTATGTTTTCAAACATTTATTTTTTCGGAATATTAATATTTTCAACTGAAAATCTTAAACATTCCTTTTTTTATGAAAAATTAATATTTTTAGTTGAAAATTCAACTATGTACTTGAAAGTGAATATATTTTTTGTATAATTTTCCCCTTTTCGTAAAAAATTAATCTTCTTAGTTAAAAATTAATTTTGATACAAAATCATATTTTTGTTTGAAATGCATCATTTTGCATAGTTAAAAATTCATCTCCTGGGTAAGAATTGAACTAATTTGTTGAAAATTCGTCAGTTTGTTAATGCGAAAACCTAATTTTTTAATTGAAAATATAATTATTCCATTTTTGGTTTAAAATTTATCTTTTTTAGTCGTTCATTTTTTTCCAGTTAACTTCTACTTTAAAAATTTATTTATTTGGTCGAAAATTCATTTTTTTTTATATAAAATTAATTTTCTTTATTGAAAATTCTTTTTTTTTAATTTTCTACCAAAGAGGACAAATTAAAAAAAAATGAATAAATTTTCAATCAAGTTATTGAATCTCCAACAAAATAATCAACTTTTCCACTCAAATTCATCATTTATAAAAAAGAATCTTAATTTTCTACAAAATAATAATTTTTAATCATTTCAACAATAAATCGAAGATTTAAATGCTCAATTAAAAAAATTAATTTTTGTCTAAGTTTAATTAATAAACCAAAAAAATGAATTTTCGACACAATAAATGACTTTTCAACAAAATTGTTAAATTTCCTACAAAGTAAAATCATTTTTAACCGAAACCGAAATAGTTCAATTTTAAGGTAAGAAATTATATCATTTTAATGAATTTTCACCTATAAAATTTTCAATAATTTATAATCAATTTGGATTACAAGGTCATTAGTTAGATTACTTAAATAACTTTGAATTAATCTAATTACAAATGGATAACACTCGTCATAGGTGGATTATTCTGGATTACAAATTAACTACTCTGGCTTACAAGTTGAGTACTCTGAATCACTTTATATACACCAGATTATAAGTGAGATAGTCCCAATTGCTCTAATTTACTCGTATTACGCCATAATTACTCCGGGTTACAAGTGGATTACTCCCGATTGAATTGGATTACTTGCATTACACAAGAATTACTCCGGATTAAAATTAGTTTACAGCCGATTGCACTTTATTACTCTAATTACACCATCATTACTCCAAATTACAAGTGGCTTACTCCCGATAGCACTGTATTACTCGAATTACACCAGAATTACTCCGTATTACAAGTTGGTTACTCCAAATTGCACTGAATTACTCGATACACTCCGTATTACAAGTAGGTTATTCCCAATTGCACTGGATTATCCTAATTACACCAAAATTACTCCGTGTTACAAGAAGGTTACACCCCATTGCACTGGATTACTCTAATTACACCATTATTACTCCGTTTTTGCAAGTGGGTTACTCTCGATTGCACTGAATCACTCGAATTACAACAAAATTACTCCTTATTTCAAATGATTTACTCCCAATTGCACTGGGTTACTCTAATTACACCAGAATTACTCCGTATTATAAGTGGGTTACTCATAATTGCACTGGGTTACTCGAATTACACCAGAATTATTCCGTATTACAAGTGGGTTACTTCCAATTTCACTGGATTACACGAATGACACCAGAATTACTCGGGATTACAAGCGGTTTACTTCCAGTTGCACTTGATTATTTGAATTACGCCATTTTACAAGTGGGTTGCTCCGAATTCCACTGGATTACTCGAATTACACCCGAATTATTCTGGATTACAGTTAGGTTAATCTGAATTGCACTGGCTTATTCGAATTACACTAGAATTGCCAGTTCGGATAACAGAGCAGTAAAACGTAGAAATTATCTTAATTATTTAGGTGTTCAATCGGTTAAACGTGGATCACTAAAAAAGGGGGTAACACAACGAGATCACAATGGCAGGTCAGTGAAACCTCGTGTGTCTTGAAGACACGAAGCGACCCAAGGATGACAGCTCTCTGCATTTATCTCACAAGTTCCGCGACATGATTTAGCACGGGAGCATAGATGTGAGATTACAAAACAGTGATAACTTTGATAAAATGATAACTTAAATGTATGAATTTCAGAATCATTCAATGGGAATGAATTTTGTCAAAAATCATTCGAATTCATTTGGAAATAATTTTTTGAATCATTTCGGAATTAAATGGATTGATTCAAACTGAAATAACACAGAAACCCCTGCATATTTAGTCCGACTCACTTGGATTGAATTTCCGAATGAAATGGTTTCTTTCAGACTGGGTTTATAAAATACATTGCTCAAATTCAGACAGGGTCAGGCCAATTCATTTTCATTCCGAATGAGTCTGGAATTTTCATCAGGGAAGTCTGTTGACCTCTTTTCTGAATTTCGCCACCTTGCAAAGCTAAATGTGAAAGTCTCGTAATTTTGGTCGAAGAATAAAGTCAAAGAGGCAGTGAGGAAGGCGCGCCAAAGGTGTGTGTCAGTGAAACCACACGTACATTAAAAAACAAAAGTTTTCGCCTGTCGACATGTTACATGCTACGTCCCTGTGGCCTGAGCCTAGAAAAAAAAGTAACACCTCTCATATTTCCATTAGTTAAGGAAAGGAGCCACCGACGAACGGTAAAATGAGAAGCTGGGCTTTTACCATGATTAGTGCGCGACGAAAAAAAACTACGAAACAACTCCACTCATAGGTTCCAGCAACCCACTCGGATTATCATAACAATTCCATAACAATTTTTACTTTCTAGAAATATATTTTTAAACTTTAAATATTGACGTCATTGCTTTTGTGCACTAGCATGGACCTGATGTCGGACATACCACAGAGGTACTTACATACCAAAAACATATTGTGGTCTGTGAGACCGCACGGCCATACGTCCAGCCTAATTTGTCACTTTTGGCTAAAATGAGGGATAATTGAGACGTAAAATTGGTCAGGGACGTGACTAACATGGACGTGCGGTCACACAGAGCACCAATGAGCTGTCAATTCATATTTCTCACAAATGACACGCAGGACCATACGTTGTAGTGGATAGCCAAACATGGATGGCCATGGGGTGGGACCCACATATTAGAAGCGCAGTATGGTCTGTGAGACCGCACGGCCACACTTAAGGATCTTAAACTGTTCAAAAATAATTTAGGGGATGAAGAGAGGGGATTAACATGTTTTGCGGCTATTTGGGACGTAGGAGTTAACTCAGAATGTGACACTACACACGGATAATATTAATTTGAATAATAATTTTTTTAAATGCTTGAAAAAATGAAAATTTTCCATTAAGTATTCATATTTTGTATTGATGATCCAACTACTTGGTTGAAAGTTGACTATGAAAAAAATTAATGTTATTAGTTAAAAATCAAGTTCATTGGGTGAAGATTAGAAAATTTTGTTGAAAATTCTTTTTTTTGTTAAAATTTCTTTTTTTATTGAAAATTTAATTCCTACGTTATTGGTTTGGAAATTTATAGTTTTTAGTTAAAAATTCAACTATTTAGTTGAAAATGTATTTATTTTGTTACAAATCCATATTTTTTGGTATAAAATTAATATTTGCCTATCTGAAAATTCAACTAATTGCTTAAAAGTTAAACCACTCTATTAAGAAATTACTTTATAAATTAAGAAGAGGCCTCTTCGGTTGAATATTAAACTACTTTGTTGAAAATGATCCTTTTTAACTAAAAATTTAACATTCTACTTTTTTTGCAAAATGATCGTTTTTCGTTGAGATTTCAACAATTTTATTAAAAATTGATTTATTTTGCTGTAAATTTGCCTTTTTGGTAGAAAATCAATCTTCTTGATTATATATTTAACAGCTTTGTTGAAAATTTAACTAATTCGTTAAATATTCATTTTATAAGTTGAAGATCCATCTCTTTGGTTAAAATTTAAATATTTTGTTGATAATTCGTTTTCTGTATTCAAAAATCAGTTATTTCAAAATCTTTTATTTGGTTCGAAAATTCAACAATTTAGTGGACCTTTTTCTCTCTCTTGACTAAAAAATATTTGTAGGTAGAAAATGAAACTCTTTTGTTGAAAATTCATTATCTTTAGTTTAAAATCAATTACTTCAACAGCGCATTTAATTATTCTACTTTTGGTTAAAAATTGAACGGTTTTAGTTTTTGAATTAAACTATTCGTTTAAATTATAATAAATAAATTCGGTTGAAAATAAAATTTTTTTCTAAAGAATTAGCCTTTTTAGTTTGAAAATTCAACAGTTTGCTTGAAATTTTGTTTCCCTTTTGACTGAAAAGTATTTCCTAGTAGAAAATTCTTCTTCTTGGTTTGGAAATTTATGTCTTTTGCTAGAAATTTGACCTTTTTTTTTTAATGTAAATTTTTCGTTCAAAATTAATCCGCTTTTATTTAGGTTTAAACTATTTTGTTGAAAATCAACTGTTTTTATTTTAAGATTAGAATTTTTTTGTTGAAATATCAGCTTCTACCTTTGTTGTTCAGATTCCATGTTTTTGGTTAAATTCAACTGTTTTTGACTTAAAATTGTAATCTTTCATTGGCTGAAGTATCATATATTATATTTTTCGTTGATACTTAATCTTTTTCAATTCAACTATTTGGTTAAAAATTTAATTTATTTATTGAAAATTCGTCTATTAAAAAAAAATCGTCTTTTGGGATTGAAAATCTATCTTCTTTTGAAAATTAATCTTTTTTTGTATCAAATTTTAAGAATTTGGATAAAAAATTTTATCGTTCTTAACTGAAAGATTTGTATTTATTTAAAATTTAACTTTTTCACTTTTTGTTGAAAACATATCTTTTTTAGTTAAAAATTCAATGACTTGCTTGACAATTTATGTATATTGTTGAAAATTCGTCCTTTCTTGGTGAAAAATTAATCTTCTTGATTAAAAATTCATTTTTTTACATTTATTTTGGTAGAAAATTCATATTGTTGTTTAAAATAACTGTTCTGTTGAAAAGACATATCTCGTTCTTCGAAGTCACTTTTATCTTTTTCAATACCCTCCTCGCTATTTCGTCCAATAATTTGACTATCCTCGTCAATCTGTTTCCATCTCTTTCTTAATCGAAATTCACGGCTATCTTTTTCAATCCACTCTTCTCTATATCATCCTATCCTCCATCTATCAAGGTTTAACTTTCTCTATCTCTTTGTCAATCTTAATTCCCGTTTATTTTGTTTAATCTTCTCTTTTCTATCTCATCGTATCCTACATCTATCAACGTCTACCTTTTTCTAGCTCCTTGTCAATCTAAATTCACGTCTATCTTTTTTAATCTCCTCTTCTCTCTATTAATCAGAGGACTAAATTCACTTGTTGATTACTTTTACTGCCCGGTACCTGGCGGCGAAACCTTCAGGTTAACGTTGATAAATAAAGAATAGGATGGGATAGAAGAAGATCCGGCAAACCGTTTTGCCAAGTTCCATACAGTTATCGGCTAAAGTACTGAAATAAATTTCAAGTGCGTCACGTTGTTTTTCTGGTACATGCTCAAGGTCAAATTAAATTTTTTTGTTTAATTTATAACTTTTTGATGGACTCCAGAATTTGAGGGATAGAAAATGATAAGATTACTCAATCGCGGAAGATAGAAAAAGAGATACAGAAAGATTCAAATTTTTTTTTATGAGGTAGAATTAAGAGAAGAAAAAGATAACGGTCGTCTGTTAGAAAAAATAAAGAAAGAGATAAAGAGAGGGGGGGGGGAGAGAATACAGTCAAATCTGGATTTAATGTCAATTGTGGCACAAAGACAGCAGTATACAAAAACACATTACTATTTTCACCAAAACAACGCACCTCAACACTTCAAGTGGAAAGCCCACATTTTTGCATATGTAGTGCATAATGATAACGCAGTTTAATAACCAGACATACGAAGAAGTTATTTCACAGAAAATCACTTACTTTTATAAATATTAGATTAACTGTCCACGAAAAATAGGCATCGAAGCCCCACTGCTGCTCTGCGTGAGCTCGCCATTGAGCTTATTTGCATGTACCCCCCGCTTCAAATAAACCGTCGGAACGTCATGACGCAGTTTCAAAGATAGGCCGTTAAGGCACAACGCCTTACCACACCGCGTCATTTCTCGGTAACATTAAATCAAGGATCACTAAATTCAGGTTTGACTGTAGTTCTATCCCTTCCATTCCCCCAATCTCTATCTTTTTTAATCGTTCTACTTCCAGCAGGGCCCTTCTCACACCTGAATTAAAATGCTTTTTTGACCTTGATTAACTTTCTTTGATTAAAAAATAGTTTACATTTATACTCGAATATAAAATATAAAAGTGTAAAGTTCATGCTTGAAAATAAATTCGACGCCAATGGCTGAACGATGTGCAAGCTGGTTTTACGCATGTAGACTGCATGTAGTGCGTGTGATTACACGAGAGATGCATCTACTCGTACTCCTACGAATCGCATACGTCGTCACGTATATTGGGTTTTACCCCTCGCTGAACGTGAAGCCAGCTTCGCATAAAGCGCGAGTAATGTGTGTATGTATGCGAAGAAATATTACCAGAATTTTTCTGAGGAGACACCGGGGAATATTGCACCAAGAAACTCGAGTCGGAAAATATGTCGAGCATTTCCCTGAGTCAATTGCTTCCCTAGAATACAATCTATCTCCTTTAAATATGTGCTGCACTACTTCTATTCCTTTCTATTAGAAAAGGAATAAGAGACTTTTAATGGATGACTAAAGTTCCATGAGCGTTGCAATTTTCGGAAAAATAAAGTTATCCAACACAGAAAAATATTACTTTTCATTCCAATGATTAAAGTTATCTTCAAAACGTTTAGATTCTTGCAATTTTTGTCAGCAAAATGAAGTTATCTGCTGGAGAAAAAATTAGTTAAATTATTCTCCTCACTTTCCAACTAACATTCCCCTTCCCCTACTTCCATTCCTCAAACATTACTTTCATCCCCATCCTCACCCTCACTAACTTCCAATTTTCTCTATTTCCTTACTTGTTACGCCTCTCCTTATTTCCTCTGCTTTCCCTCGCCATACTTCGCTAGCTCTAAAACCTCGATTCCCTTCATTTCCCCTACTTCCACCTCTCGTAATTACTTCTACCTGACTTGCTCTCATCTGCCCATCGCCTAACGCACTTACCCTTCGCTCATTTTCTCTACTTTCTTTGCTCATTTCCCCTAATTCTACTCTGCTTATTTACCCTCACTAATCCTCCCCTAATTTCCCCTCACTTCTCCTACCAGTCTCCTCCCATTACCCTTACTTACACACCCCTCATTTCCACACAATCCCCTTACACTCACTTCGCCTACTTCCTCTCCCCTCATTTCCCCTTCTTCCACTACACTCATTTCCCTCACTTCTCCTACTTCCTGTCCCTGTTCGCTCCTTTACTTTCATTGTCCCTCACTCGCCGTATTTACTCTTCCCTCATTTCCCCAAACTTCTCCTACTTTTTCTCTCCTGATTTCCCCAAACTTCTCCTACTTTTTCTCCCCTCATTTCCCCTATTTACTCTACCCTCATATGCCCAAAATTCGGACGATGACCAAACGAAACTATAAGGGTTTCCGGCAAAGAAAAAAATTACTTGTTCCATCGATGTCAGTGATCGTCAAAAGTTCTACGACTCTTGCAACTTTTTAGGTAGAATGAATTTACGTGGCACAAAAACAAACAACATAAATTTGGAAACAAATAGTTGAATTTTCAGCTAAAAAAGGTAAATATATAATAACAAATGGAATAGTAAAATTTTCAGTAACGAAAAAATTAATTTTCAACCAAGACAAGAATAAGAATTTTCAACAAAGTACAAATTTTGAAACAAAATGTTGAAATTTCAGGCAAGAAGTTCAATATTTAAGTATTTAAACAAAAAGATGGATTTTCAAGCAAGAATCTTAATTTTCTATGCAAAAAAAACCAGAAATTTTGAACAAAATAACAAAATACGTAGTAGAATAATTTTATACCAAATAGTTGATTTTTCAACCAAAAACATGAATTTTCTGTCAAACTGCATGAATTTTCAACCAAACACATCAACCTTGAAGTAAAAGAGATGATTTTTCAACAAAAAATTTAATAATTTAATTTTCAGCAGACAATTATTTTTTAATAAAAAAAGAATCCAAGAAAAGATTTAAATTTCCAAATCAAACCATTTTCAACTAAAATCAGGAATTTTCATCCAGAAAACTAAATTTTTAACAAATAGTTTAATCTATAGAATTTCTGAAAATAAAACCAAGAATCCAACGACCAAACGTGCACAATAACCATAAAATGTTCCTACTGTAATTTAAAAAAAGATCTCCTTTAAAAAAGGCATTCCTAAGGAAAGTCTCTGGTCAAAAATAAAGAGGAGGAAAGAAAAATGAGAAATGTTCTTTCATTTGGATTTGACAATAATAAAAATAAAACAGATAAGGAAGGGGATTTGGTTGGTTGCCCAACAAAGTTTAGATAAAAAAGGCTTTTAAACGAAATTGTTGAATTCTTTACAAAATAAATGCATTTTCACTAAAAAAAAAGATAAATTTTCTCTTAAAACAAATAAATGTTTAAATACAATTTATTTCTCAACAGTTGAATTTTAATCCAAAAAAAATTAAAGTTCATTTTTTTCATTTTTCAACACCAAAACATAGACTTTATACAAAAATTACATTTCGAACCAGATAGTTAAATTTGCTACAAAATAGTAGAATTTTCAAACAAAAAGCATGAATTTGAAAAAAATGTTGAATTTTCAACCAAACAATAGTTGAATTTTAATGCAGAAAGGAATTCAGTTCTCTCTTCAATGCAAAAATATTTAAGCAAAAAGTAAATTTTCTACAATTTAGTTAAATTTTCAACAAAACAGCAGAAATTTCAACCAAAAAGTATGCAGTACGAAAAAAAATTAATTTTCCATCCAAAGATTCCAGCTCACTTTCCAGCACCAAAATAATAATTGTAAACAATAAGTTAATTTTCTGCTAAATAGTCGAACTTTTAACCAAAAAGAATGACGTTTTAACAATATTTTTGACTTTTGAACCAAACTGTTGCATTTTTGCCCAAGAAAAATGAAAATTCTACTAAAACAGGTGAACTATTAAATAAAAAAGACAAATTTAAAAAAAAGAATTGAATTTTCATCCAAAAATAATTGAATTGACTTTTTAGAATAAAATACAACTTTTAAACAAGAAGTAAATTTTGTACAAAATACTTGAATTTTCAACAAAACAGCTGCATTTTTATCGAAGAAACATGTAATATCACTACTAAACAAGATGAACTTTTAAATCAAAAAGACAAATTTCCAGAAAAAAAAGCTTTCATCCAAAAAACATTTCAGTTGACTTGTCAGCCTAAAAAATATGAATTTGAAATACAAGGTTAATATTCTACGAACAGAGTTACATTTTGAACCCAAAAAGACAAATTTTCAACAAAACAGTCGCATTTTTATCCAAAAAAATGCAATATTTCTACTAAAAAAAGATAAAATTTCAATTAAAAAAAAAAACAAATTTCGAGGAACAATAGTTTTCATCCAAAAAATATTTTAGTTCAATTATCAGCAACAAAATATGAATTTTAAACAAAAGGTGAATGTTCTACGAAGCATTTAAAATGCTACGAATGTTGCATTTATTGTCGAAAAAATGAAGTTATCAGGCATAGCAAAAAAAGTCCTTGTCCTTCCATTGATTTCAATGATCTCGTATCTCGTGATTCGCGCTCGAGTTTATCCCTGAAATTTTATATCATTCCCTTAAATGTATATTATTATAATTCATAACTTACATTGGTATTAAAACAGACGTAGTTTCATTTTCCCGTTTGAAGAAATTCGAATTCATTAAAAAAAAATTTGTGGTTAAAAATTTTATTGTATTTTTTTTTAATGCATTTATATATTTGACAATCTTTGAAATAATGTAAAATTGTAGCATGAAAAAATTCAGTTCAGGACACTAAAAGAGTATACCAGAGGCCAATCGGATAAAATGATTTTTTCAAAAGTTATCGTGCTCACAGACAGACAGGCAACATACATACATACATACATACATGCATACATAAATACATACATGCATACATACATACATACATACAGACAGACAGACCGACCGACCGACAGCCATATTCGTAAAAACATATTTCTCGGATTCACGGGTCTCCAAACGTGGACATTTAAACAAAACTGGGGGTGGGGGTCAAATTTTACACAAATGTGATACCTTCTCTGATGAGAATGTAAAAATGAAAGAGTTCCCACCTGAAGATGTGCAAATAAATGCCAGTACTGTTATTGACTCTTTGTACAAAACAAGCTGAATTGGCTTAAGAGGAACAAGACTCGAGAGATGTATCGAGTAAAATAGAATTGAATGTGATTTGCAGTGCAGAAATTCGTTAATGGTTCGGCAATGCTTTCTCAAGAAGGGACCGTTATAAGTGAGGAGGATTGGTGGGCGATCGCGCGGTAGACAAACGACATCATTAGCGATGTAAATTGCATTTGTTTTTAGCCGACGGTTTTCTCTTGCATTCTCCATCCTCGCCATGTATTATTTCTTGGATTTACATGAGCCTCCTCTTCACCCTCTCCTCTCAGGCTCTCAGTCTCGTCTCCATCCAACGGAAAACGTTTCACATTGCCTTATCTAAACGGCAAGCAATTAAAAAGCTTGATACAAATTAGTCGACATTACAGCTCATTAGCTTTCATTCCCCTGTAAACATATTAATGCAACCCCAAATACCGGCACGCTTTTTGTAAACTGCGGGCAATTAGAAAGACGCTTTTCCTCCCTCTACAACTGGAACTCGTAATTCAATTGCACGTTATGGCTCTGTTTTTAAACTCTAAGTACACGAGGAACGATATAATGAGCTGATTTAATTAAGTCCATTTCCATTTTATAATTAACTCGTTTCAAAATATAAAAATCTAGTCAAAAGTTAGAGAATCCATTAGGGGAGAGTTGTCCTGAGTTGGCACAGTAAGAGTTTTTGTCGAAACAGAGGAAAAACAGAATTTAATGGCGTTTTAATGTCTTTGGTTTGGTACCACGATCCTTTATCCACACACGGTAAAAAAAATTGAGCTCTGACAGGGATATTATTCCTTATTATAGCCAAACATTAGGCTGAAAACGAACGAAGGAATTTAGAAAGATCCCTGAATCAGCGAAAATGAATATCCTTGACCGTTTTCCATATACCAGGGATATCGTATAGTCAAATCCCTAATAAGTATAGCTATAATAGGAATATTAAGAATAGGTGTCTGAAGCAATTGTCGGAAGAGCGCCGGTGCATTATGGGAGCAGCGAAATAAAATGGCGA
>NC_046666.1:7246895-7265934 GCF_010883055.1 Belonocnema kinseyi | reverse complement strand
TAATATATTTCTATAACAACTAAATTTTTTTTCTAATCTGAAGATAATACAATTATACATAATCTGTCGAAAATAATAAACTTTCGAACTTAGCAATTTTGTATAAATTCCTGATTTACGAGAACAATTTACATAAAGTAACTAAATGTGTAACTCTTCTAACTCAACGTTTTACCAAATCCAAGCGTACACTTTCTTTGAGTTTAATATATTCTCTATTCACTTGTTCGCCTCAAGAATTTTTTTTCCGTGCAATTATGTCGTTCTGAGCAGTGTGGAGTGATTTTTGCGATCGCAATGGAGAGCAAAGTGCAGAAATAGATTTTTCCTATTTATAAATGTGGTGGTCCTGAGTCGGCACAGTAAGAGTTTTTGACGAAAACGGAGATTAATCAACATGAAAAATAGGTAAAGAGGATAAAAATGAAACAGTTCAATTTTCAATCAAAAATTTAAAAAGGTAAACAGGATCAGGTACCATGATCCTTGGTCTACATTTTTTGTCGTTCGGAACAATATGGAGTACGGAGGCTCAAAAAGGCTTTTATTTTTTAAAGGGCAACGATCCCCCCATTTTCATTCCAAATCCGAAGAAAGAAATTCCCTCATTTTTTATTAAGTTATTTTTCGATTTTAACAGGTGCCGGTTTTGACTTGAAGTTGCCCATGTAAAATGCATGGGAAAAATCACTTTTTTGAGTTTTTTGAATAATTTTTTAGGGTTTGAAAAAATGTAACGGGAAAGTATGGGTGCCTGTAGAGAATTATCCAACGAAGAATTTCATGTATCATATATATGGGTTTGACATCCCTAACAAAACCCCCACGAGTTTCTGAAAACTACCCTTAAAACAAAAAATGTCAATTCTTCATGAAATCGACATTTTGAGCACTGTATTCTGGTATTTTTTTTACTTAAAATTATTAATTTTGGTCTAATGGAATATTTATTACCATTGGTTAATTAATTTTTAATTATTTAAACAAGTGGAATTTGTTTAAATATTTTTTGTCGAAAAATTTTTTTCCCCTTCAAGTTATTACTGTTAGTCTAGTGGAAGATTTAATAACATTGTTTCATTAATTTTTAGTTGTTTAAACAAATGGAATTTCTTTAAATAATTTTTTTAATTTGTTTTTTTCCTAAAAATGATTACTATTGCTCTAGTGGAATATTGATTAATATTAGGTCATTCATTTTCAATTATTTAAACGAAAGGAATTTGTTTAAATAATTTCGTTTCGATATTTTTCAAATAAAAATGATTACTGTTGGTCTAGTGGAATATTTATCAGTAATAATTAATAACTAATTGATAATTAATTTATCAGTAATATTTAAGTAAAAATGTTTATTAAAAAAAAAATTTTTAATAAAATTAATCAAACACTGTTAATAAATATTCCACTGAAGAAATATTAATAATTTTTAATAACAAAATTATTTTCAGAAATTCCATTTGTTTAAACAATTTAAAATTAATGAACCAATGATAATAAATATTCCACTGGACCAATAGTAATAATTTTTAAGGAAAAAATACGAGAATACAGTGTTCAAAAGGTCTATTTCATGAAAAATTGACATTTTTTATTATAAGGGTAGTTTTCAGGTACTCGGGAGTGTGTTAGAGGTGTCAAACCCATATGCCCGATAGATGAAATTCTTAGTTGGATAATTCTCTACAGGCCCCCATACTTTCCCGTCACATTTTTTCAAACCCTAAAAATCATTCTGAGAACTCAAAAAAGTGATTTTTCCCCATGCATTTTACATGGGAAACTTCAAGTCAATACCGGCACCTGTTAAAATAAAAAATTAGGGAATTACTTTTTTCGAATTTGGAATAAAATGGGGGGGGGGTTGGTGCCCTCTAGCATGCACAAAAATTTTGCAATGCATTTTTGGACCACCCTAATGTGAAATGATTTTTGAAGTCACAATGGAGCGCAAAAGAAAGAAATAGATTTTTCCTATTTATAATAATGATGGTCCTAAGTCGGCACAGTAAGAGTTTTTGACGAAAATGGAGTTTAAACAGGATTAAAAACAGTTAAGAGGCTAAAAATGAAACAGTTCTATTTTCAACCAAAAATTGAACAAGGTAAACAGGATTAGGTACCATGATCCTTTATCTACAGTTTTTTGTCGTTCTGAGCAGCATGGAGTGATTTTTGCGGTCGCAATGGAGCGCAAAGTGAAGAAATAGATTTTTCCTATTTATAAAAATGGTGGTCCTAAGTCAGCACAATAAGAGTTTTTGACGAAAACGGAGATTAAAGAGGATAAAAACAGGCGAATAGGCCTAAAATGAAACAGTTCAATTTTCAACCAAAAATTGAAAAAGGCAAACAGGATCAGGTACCATGCTCCCTTATCTACAGTTTTTTGTCGTTCAGAACAGTGCAGAGTCAGTTTTGCGGTCGCAATGCAGCGCAGAGTGAAGAAATCGATTTTTCTATTTCTCAAAATTTGGTCCCAAGTCGGCACAGTAAGAGTTTTTAAAGAAAACAGAGTGTAAACAAGCTTAAAAACAGGTAAACAGGATAAAAATGAAACAGTTGACCGAATCCATTTCTCAATTTGGAAACGGAACTTTTTCTAAAAAGTTATGCGTATTTGAATTTTTTGCTTTGATTTTCAAAAACCTCGAATTTTTTTCATTAAACCTCTACAACTTTCGGGTTTATTGAGAGATTTATAATTTTCTTTTCGGTTCTAATAGCTTTCATCGTCTCAAAAAACACACCTTTAAATTTTTTGTCAATTTTATTTCTGAACTTGTACTTTGATAATAAGATATCTTGTAAATTTGCTGCTTGTGTAAATAACTTTTGTAGCCAGAAGAATTCTTTTTTGTTACATACGAATTTTCTACTTTTTTTGAAACAATGATAGATACGAAAAAATGTGAAGATAAAAGTTTGCACGTCTAAAAAAAATTTTCCCAGTCTCAAAAATGGTTTAGCTTGCATGATGCTTTTAAGATGACTTTATATTATTACTTGAAGCTATAAAAAAATATTTATAAAAAAGGTGGGATTTTTAAGAAAATGTTTTTTATTATTTTTTTAAAATTCTGAAAACATGAAAAAAGTATCATTTCGAGAAAAACCAAACTTTTTTTATTTTTCTAAATATTTTGGTTAACCCATTGTTGTACATATTTTTCTGTTCAGTGAATTTACTTGAAAATTCTTAATCAGGGGGTCTTGGTGTCGCTCATTATAAAACTGATGTCAGAATTTCGAAATTTTCAATTCAAGATGACGATTTCAAAATTTTGAAAAAAAAAGATATATGAGCTTGAAAATCTCTACTTGGAGGCTTTTGGAGTCGCTGATGACGAATCTGAAGTCAGAATTTCAAAATGTTCAAATTCAAGATAGCGAACTTCCAGAATTGCCTACATTATTGAAATCGAAGTATTCAACATCTTATCTATGATTTCGAAGATTTACGTATCAATATAAACTAAATATGATCGAATAATTTTAATTTTAATTTAGTAACTTCAGATTCGTAATCAGCGACCCCAAACACCCCTGAGTATAGATTTTCAAGCTCGCATATCTCTTTTCAAAATTTTGGAACCGCTATCTTGAATCCGCCATCTTAAATATGAATATTTTGAAATTCTGAATACAGATTCGTAATCAGCGACCCCAAAAACCCCCGATTAGGGGTTTTAGTCAATTATGTTGAATAGATTCTTCACAAATGAATTATTTCAAAAAAAAAGGCATTTTTGAAAGTTTGTTTATTTATATAACAATTATTATAAACAATTATGTCAAAAAGCTCTTTTTTATGTTCTCTTAGCAATAAATCAGCTAATGAAAAAAAAACCGAACAAAATACGTTAAAAATTAATTAAATGGCAAAAATCTTAAGTTGGTGGGATCCTGCGTTCCCACTGTGCAAATAAGGGTTAAGTTTCTAATAATACATGAAAGGCGTCCTAGCAGAATCATGCGGGTTAAATCATTTTTAAGGCCGGGAGAGTTTTTTCTCCTAAAAATGTAATTTTTGAATTTTTTCATGAACCATAAAAAATATCACAAAAGAACAAGATACAATATTCGTAAAACTTTTTTAAACGTGCAAACTTTCATCTTATCATTTTTTCGTATCTATCATTGTTTCGAAGAAAAATCATAAAATTCGTTTGTAACAAAAAAGAATTCTCCTGGTTACAAAAGTTATTTAGCAAGCATCAAACTTTTATCAAAGTTCAAATTCAATTTTCAACCAAACATTAAAAAAGGCAGTGTGGAGTGATTTTTTCGGTCGCAATTAAGCGCAAAGTGAAGAAGTCGATTTTTGCTATTTCTTGAAATGGTGGTCCTGAGTCGGCACACTTTGTTCCTGATCCCAATTGAGCGTCGCGAGGCAAGGGGATCACGCTTTAGCTTCTTGCGTTTGTTATTGCGTCCTATGACTACAAGAAAATAAAATCAGCGAAAAGTCAATGAGAACACAAATCAGAGAAAAAAGAAAAACTACCAGAGACAAGCAACATGCAGTCAAATCACTACAAAACAAAAGAAACGAGTTACATGGAATTGAAAAACAACAAAGTAAAATAAAAGCAAAAGCGAACAAAAAGAAAGATGCCGACTCAGGACTATCACTTGGTGCCGACTCAGGACAACTCACTTAGTGCCGACTCAGGACAAACCACTTTTTGCCGACTCAGGACCACTAAAAATATTTACAAATTTCATGTTATTACGCACACGAAACAAATCCAAATGAAAAATCAACTTTATCGGGCGAAAGCACACATTACACAGAAATCAAGGCACTAAATCGATTAAACTTTTTAAAATATTTACAAACATGTAGCTGCTTCACAAGAATAGAAGAAAATGGAATTCCGTTTGCACGAAAAATGTATACACCGCTCACGCTGTCAAGCGAAAAGTAAAGTCGACTTAACCCACAGTGTCGACTTAGGACCACTATCCCTAATTAAAAAGGATGAAATAAAAAATAAACTAAAAAATAAAAAAGTAAACTTTGGTTTCCATTTAGTAATTTTTTATTAAAATACTTTTCCTTAGTTGATACACACTATACAATATTTTACAGTCATAGAAAAAAACATATTGGTTTGACCGATCCAAGATAGGTTGGTCGATCATTTTGTATCTTTATCATTAGACACAATATAAAATTATACTTAACCCAAATAAAAATTGCAGGATTTTTTAAGTTTTTCCAGGACATAAAAATTAATTTTTCCATGTAACTTTTTTACAGTGAAAAAATAATTTTTTTTAAATATAGTGGAAATCTGAATTTATGGTTAAAATCCGTTTTTTAATAATGGGGGATTTTACCGGGTCTGAGTTCCGCAAAAAATAAAATTTAGTAAATGAAAAATAGATTTTTTTATACAATATATTAATAAAAGTTTATAGTTTATTGGTTAAATAAATTAAAGAGCAAGCCATTCAGTTTTAGGACAAAAAATATTTTAGTTACTATTACATCTTTTATTTTGTTACCAAATCGTAGAATTTTCAACTAATTAAGTTTCTACTAGAAAGACAAATTTTTAAGAAAATAAATAAATTTTCAACTAAATATTTAAACCTCTAATTAAACAAGGTAAATTTATAACTTAAAGAAAACGAAATTTCAACAAGAATAGAATAGCGAAATTTTTATATTAAAAAATCGAATTTTTAACAATATAGTTCAATTTTCAATAACAAAATAGTATAAGTTTGACTAAAAAATATGAATTTGCAACAACAAATTAAATAGTTTATATTCCTAACTAAAAATATTTTAATATTTAAAATAATACAGTTGAATTTAAACAAAAAAGACGAATTTTAAATAAAATACTTAACTTTTAAATTAAAAAAATAACCAAAAATGAAATAGTTCAATTATTGGTTCAAAAATAATTTTGATCCAAAAAAAGAAGTTGTAAACAAAATGCTTCAATTTTTAACCAAAAATAATGAATTTTTGACCCAAAAAAATTAATTTACAAACGAAGATGAATTTTCTACCAAAAAGTCAAATTTTCAACTGAAAAATTTATTTTAAAAAAAGGTTGTTAACAAAGTAATGAAATTGTTTCAAAGTATTTGAATTTTTAACCAAAGAAATGAATTTTTAACCAAAATAAATTAATTGACAAACAAGAAGAATAAATTGCTAGGAAAAATTACTTTTCAAACACATAGTTGAGTTTTCAACTAAAAAGATCAATTTTTGAAAAAAGATGAAAGAATTTTTAAAAATCAGTTATATTTTCAACAGAAAAAATTATTTTTCGACCAAAAACATTAATTTTTTAAGACAAAGATTAATTTTGAGCCAAAAGAGATACATTTTTTATTAAATACATTGATTTCCGTCTAAACAATTGATTTTTAAACTAAAAGAGGCAAATTTCTATACAGAAATGGACAAATTAAATTTTCAGTTAATCAATTTTTAATGAAAAAAAAAACAGATTTTTTCAAAAATAATTTATTTTAAAATACCAAATTTTAGTTTATTTTTAAATTAAAATTTTATTTTAAAATTAACCAAAGAGATCAATCTTCAGCGTAAAGTATAATAGTTGATATTTCAACCAAAAAATATTTTTAATTAAAAGCCGTTAACTTCAACTAAAAAGGATGAAGTTTTAACAAAACATATCATTTTTCAAATAAAAAAGATCAATTTTCATTGAAAAAATAAAAAAAAAGTAAGCAACAGAGAAATTCTAAACAAAATAGTTAAATTTACACCCAAAGAGAAGAAACTTCAACCGATAAAATTTTAATCAAAAACACTTGAATTAAAAAAATAGGATACGATTCTTCTCTAAAAATTTTTGTTTTTTCATTTTGAAAAATTGTTTCTGTTATTTTTGGCTGTAAAAAATGAAAAACTATTGAAAATATGAAATTTGAAACGTTTTTCAGTAAATAATAATTGTATGGTTGTGAAATTCAGAACTATGCAAGAAAACCTGACCCTCCTTAAAAAATATAATTTTTTCTTTTCAAACAGAATGACTGAAACTTTTGCTTAATTTTAGGAATGAAATATCAACTTTTATTAATAATTTGTATAAAAAAAGTTATTTTTCATATATTAAATTTGAATTTTCTCAGAAGAATCATGGTGCCACAATCGAAAATATTTCCAAGTTTCTAATTTATTCCCGATTTGTTTTCAACTTTAACAATAATTTAATTACATTTATTTCTTCCAATATTTTTTTCTGTTCATATAATCAAAGCACGTTTAATTCCGTATGTTGTGAGATTGAAAAATATAGAGTGGGATGAAATTTGTTTGAGTTATCGAATTTTAAGCTAATTTAAGATGTTGCATTAAAAAATTAAATTTTCAACAAAATAATTAAATTTCTGACCAAATTAATACATTTTTAACATACAAAAGACGAATTTTTACCCAAATGATCAAATTTGAAAAAAAATAAACTTCAAACAAACGCAGTTGGATTTTCAAAAAAATAATTGAATTCTTTTAGAATAAAGTTTAATTCTCAACATACAAGATGAATTTTAAATCCAAAAGCATGAATTTTTTTATCTAAACATACGAATTTTTAAATAAAAAAGATCAATTTCTAGCAAAAAATAGAAAAGTTACATTTCCAGGTAAAAACTCAATTTAAAATTTAAAAAAAAAATACATTTGAACAAAATAGTTGAATTTTCAACTAAAATGGTGAATCTGCATCTCAGAAAATTATTTTGTTTTTTTAACAAAGTAGGTCAGCTTTGAACCGAAAAATACAAATTTTCAACACGGAAGGCCAACTTTCCACAAAACAGTTAAATTTTCAAGCCCAAAATATTAATTTTATGCCAAGGATATGAATTTTCCATTAAAATAGTAAATCTTAAACCAAAAAAGAATTTTTAACAAAGTTAAAAAAAACTATTAGTCCAGAAATTAAATTTTCTAACCACAAAGACGAATTTTCAACAAATAAAGGTTTTTTCAGTCAAGAAAGTGAAAAAAATGCATAAAAAGTGTTAAACTTTCACATTAAAAGTCGATTTTTTTAAAACCAGTTGCACTTGAAACCAAAAAATGTGAATTTCAACCAAATAAAATTAGTTTTCTACAATATTAGATGAATTTTTTAACAAAAAATGGAAAAGTTACATATTAAGGTAAAAGATTAATTTAAAATTAAAAAAAAACGACTTTTCAGTCCAAGAGATGAATCTTTAAATAACAAAACATAAATTAAAAAATTTAACAAATTGGTTCAACATTTATCCTAGTAGTATTTTTTGATTTAAAAAAATTAATTTTTATCTACAAATGTTTTTTTTAACAAAGTACAACTTTGAACAGTAAAATACAAATCTTGAACAAAATAATTTAATTTTCAACCAAAGAGATAAATTTTCAATTAAAGTTATGAATCTTCAACATTTTACTTTATCGTAAAAACAAATTTTTGTGTGCGAAATTTATATTTTTGGGTTGAAAATGTAACAGTTAAAAAAAATCTTCTTTGGGCTTGAAATTTCAACCATTTTTATCCATTTTTTTTATTTTCTTAACTGAAAAATCTTTATTTGTTGAAAATTTATCTATTTCTTTACAAAATTTAATTTCTGGGTTCATAGTTTATTCAAACTTTGTAACGAATCAATTTTTGACATAGTTGGTCAACTCTGAACCGTAAAATACAATTTTTTTAAGTATCAACAATTGTAGTTTAAAAAATTGATTTTTCAACAAAAAATGAGGTTTCAATAATTATAAAAAAAGAAAAAGTGGTACAAACCTTACCCAAATAATTGAGTTTTCTATTTAAAAGTATGAATTCTCAACGAATAATTTAATATTAGATATTTTAAACAAAAAGAATGACTTTTTAATAAAACTGTCTAATTTTTAATCAAATAATAAAATTCTTAACTAAAAATAAAATAAAAACACAAGGAAATTAAAATTACTAACAAGAGCATAATATCAGGGTAGCCTCAAAATTATTTTTCAAAATTTTCAAACTTTACTCTGACCATTTTTTCTACGCATTAACATTCAAAATGCAGAATCTTTATTTTATCATTTTTTAACATATAATATTTTATCACTTAAAATTATTGTAAATTTAAATTTAAAAAATACTATCCTTACCATTTATTTGAAGTGCCTCTAATAGAAATTTCCTGACTTTTCAATCTTTTTTTGGTTTTTAAATAAAAGTAAAAATTAAATTTAAATTATTATATTTGAACAATTTAAATGAAATTTTTAAAGTTGAAAAAGAATGAGAAACTTTAAAATATTTTAGATTTTAGCTTCATATCTTTTACCACAGTAAAGTTAACCATCTATTACTAAAAATAATTCTTTTTCTACATTCAAAGAAATACAAAAAATTAGAAATAATATTAAAACTACCAAAAAACAGCAGTCTTTTTCGTTCAGCAAAGAACATATTTAAAACCCTATTTTTTCTTTGAGGGCATACAATTTCCAGGACGCTAAACACCCGGACTTAATTTACTCGAAGGCCGTGAATTCGACAAAGTTGTGAAAAAATTGATCGTCCAAAATGATCTCATTGAGCAGAACTTCGAGCAAAAATTCATTTCTGATTTCTCTTCATTCTTCTGTAATTATTCTTTGTCAGAAAATTCTTCAGAAGCCAAATTGTAGAAATGGGAATTGACGTCTTGAATCAGCAAATTTGGTTCCTCGAATTCTAACACCTCTCCATCGCCCATTACCAAAACTCTGGATGGTAAAAAAATTTTTTTTTTCATACATGATAATCTCAAAAATCATAAATTTGATGATGAAAAATTGGATTTACCTATCACAGTGCATGATTGTTCTAATTCTGTGGGCAATCGTGATTACGGTCGCACTTCTGAAGGAAGACTTTATAGTCGCTTGAATCGCTTTATCAGTCTCGTGATCGACGTTCGCGGTCGCTTCGTCGATACAAAGTATCTAGAAGAGAATTTTATAAATTACGCAAATTCCGTTTTAGTAACACCCTGCTTACTAAAACGGAATTAAACATATTATTTGCGCAATTTTTAAATATCCGAAAAGAAAATAGTCTACATTTTTATAACATTTTTTATTATATTATATTTATTTTATTTATTAATTTAGAATCATTTCGTATTTTCAAATATTTTAATAAATAAATTATATGTTTTAATTAAAAAAATGTGCATCCTTATTTATTAATATCATATGTTATTTCAATTTCAAAAAATGGACCTTGTTAAAATGATTTATAAAATGGAGGAAAATATGCTAATGTTAATTATAACTAATTTTGGAAAAGAACTCGAGGTGAACGTTTGAAAATAATATTTCGGGTTTTCTTTATTTGACAATAACAATTTAGAGTTTAATGTTTCCCTTTTTCTCTGTAGGTAAAAGTTGCAATTCTTATTTAATTCTAATGATGTATCGCTTATTTTATTCCTTAAAAGATTTTCTGCAAATCTCATTGGTAGTTTTTATTTTTAAAAAATTATTTATAAAAACCTTTTGTTTACAAAAACAACGATTTTATTATCCCTAAATCAAATTTTTTATCTAAAAACGTATCGATGAAATTTTCGGATAATCTTTTCAGGAATTAAATAAGCCCTACAAAATTAAGATTAAATAATAGTTGCAACTTTTACCTAAAGTGAGAGAGAAAAACATTAAACCGTAAAAACTGCTGTTAAATAAACAATGAAAATTGTAAAATATTTCATTTAAAAGTAAAAAATATTAAAATTAATTAACATTAATTAATTAAATTGAATTTTGTTGAATATGTATAATTTTATTTCATTTTTTTAAACTTGAATTTTTTTTAAACAACCATTTTTTTAAATTCTGCAAAATAAAGAAAAAATGAACTGGAATTTTCGAGAATATGACTTTAAATTTTCCTAATAATCTAGAAAATATTGTTTGATTTTCTAAAAACCTTTCCATATTCATAAAAACCTTCTTTTTTACAAAATTGTAAAAAATCTACATTTTTCTCCAACTTTTTATAATTATCAAAATTAAACCTTTTTTAAAAATCTTTTTAATATATCTGAACGTTCGAAATGTCTTTTAAAATATTTCCAATTTTTCTTCAAATATTTTAAAGGCAACCAAATTTGCCTTCAAGACTCCCAGATTATTTTTCGAAATTTGTTTGGAAATTCTTTGAAATCTTTTTAAAAATTATCCTAAGCTTAATTTTTCACAATAAAAAATCATTTAACATTTTTCTGGGAATCTGAAGAAAAAATTTTTATTCTCTTAAAACCTTTCGTAATTTTAATCCAGCTTCCTGTTTCAAAATCTTCAACAATCTACATTGAAAAAATGGAATTTTTAACAATTTTAAAAATAACTTGGAAATGTTTGAATATTTGAAAATATTTATTAAGCATAATAGAATTTTGTTGTAATTTTGATTTAATTTTAGTTTAAAATCCCTTCTTTAAAATATATAAATCATTTAAAATTATAACAGGAATCTTGGGACAATTTTACTGTTCTCCTAAAACCTTTAAAAAATCTTAAAAGACTTCTCATTTTCATTTTAAATCATAAAAAATGTACATTTCGTTTTAAATTTTACGGAATCTTCTCAAGATTTTAATTATTCTCGATTATTTTCAAAACTACTGAAACTTCTACAAATAAAAAAACATTTAATCCGAAAAAATTATTTTAAATTTTTCAGATTCTTTTTCGACATATTTTAAAATCTTCAAAACTTAAAATTAACCTTTTAAAAAATATCTGAATAAATTTGAATTTTCCCAAAGTCTTATTATCCGTTTGGTAGCAAAATTACAAAAAAAATATAGAAAATTTGAAAAAAGTACTATAAAATTATAAAAAAATTTATAAAATTTCACCCACGATAAGCTTGATTCTTTTTATTACATTACAGTCATCCAAAACTGTAAAATAATTAATACCTTCATTAAATTATTCTTTAAAAGACATAATTTAAACATTAAAAATAAAAATAAACATTTATTAATCATTCTTTTCTCTATATTCGATTTAAATAATTATGATCAATAATTTAAAACCTAAATGCACGAGAATGATAGATGATAGACGAGAATAAATCAATGTTATATGGATAAAATAGCAATTTATAAATTATTTTTAAAACTTTGTTCCTATGTTGCGATTTCTTACTTAGAATAAGATCCTTTAGTTCATGTTTAATTTAAAAACAAGCATAATGAAAATTCCCTTTTTGCCCTAAATCTTAAGCTAAATTTCATGAAAAGAGTTATGCCGAAAAGCAATTTTTTTAATGAATTCATTAAAGTTAATTAAATTTCTATAAAATTTATCATTTTAGTTCATTTTTTTAAACTTAAAAATATATTAGGATATCATTTTTTTATTATCTAAAGTACGAAGATTTGGAATATATTAAATAATGCCCAGTATTCACATTTAATATTTACAATAAAATAATTTGTTTTAAAAGAGAAAACCTTCAGGAACAAAATGATATACTCTATTGCTAACACTTTTCATATTAAGGCAATAAAAAATAAACAACAAATTAAAGAACTCAAAGTGGAACTCTTGAATTTTTAAGTTTTAAAATTGAAAGTTAACGGTTTTTCAATTCAAAAATTTTGAATTCAAATGCTCAATAATTTAAACGTTTTAAATGTAATGCAGATAAACTGCAAAATTCAGAATTTTCAACATTCATAAATTATAGAGTTCAAAAATGTAGATTAAGTTCAGAAAATATAAATCCACGTTAACATTTTGAATACTCTAAATTGAGGAATTAATCAATGAACTTCAAAAAATTTCAAAATTATATTATTACGTTCTTTTAGGCTAGAAACATTAAAAAATAAAAATTCTGTGAATTAACAAAAATGTCCTTCAAATTTGGATTTATAAATAACAATGGAACATTTATTACAGGTAGAAAAAATTAGATTAATTTTAAGAGATATTTAAAAGTTTTACAAAGATTGAAAATGAATTTTGAACTTGAAATGATATTAAATAATTCAAAGAAAGTGTGTGTAACAAAAAAAATTCGACTATTTATACCGAAATTTTTAGAAGCTTTTGAAGAATTTTGAAAGGTTAAAAAAACATTTTCTTAGTATTCCTAGGAAAATGCAAAATGTTTTATTTTGAAAAGTTAATTTACCCGAATATTAAAAAATATTTTAAGAGATTTACAACATTGTCAAAAAAGACCCTGACACATTTTAAGGATTATTTTGAATTAGCAGGATTTTATAAAAATTGGGGAAAAAATTCTATTCATTTTAAAATATGTTTACAAGTTCTATAAAAATATTCACACACTTCGTTTAAATTATTTAATACCATTTTAAGTTTTAAATTAATTTTAAATTTTTTTAAAACTTCTAAATATCTCTTACAATTACTAAAAAATTTTCTACAAATAATAAGTGTTCAATTAATATTGCTACATAAAAATTCAACAATTTCGCTTACAAATTAAACATTTTTTTAAAAATAGAGCAATAAAAATTATAACTTTAAAAGTTTAAAACCTTTTTAAAATTCTAACAATTTAAAGTTTTCTATGTCAAACAATCCAGATTCAAATTGTTTATTGAATATTTTGGACTGAAACAATATTTTTAATTTAATAGAGGCCTTTAATTACGAATATCCTATAATTACATTATTTTTTAAGTCGAAAATAGTAACAATCTGGGAATTCTTAAGCTTTGAACGAATTTAGAAACGTTTTATCAAACGAATTATTGTTCAGTTTTCAATACTTAAAGTACAGATTCATTTGAAAAATTATGTATTCATTTATTTAGATTCATAGTTCATAAAATAATACTGTTTTTTTATCAAAAATTTTCAACTTCAAACGCTTTTAATTTTTAATTGCGTAATTCTTCAAGGCTGCGCTTTAAAATTCTGTAAATTAAAAATATACGCTTAAAAATAATAATCTAAAATGTGGATTTTTTAAGGTAAAAGATTTTTGAATTACGCATTGTAAACTGAATGATATTATAATTGAAAAGGATATCAATTCAACTAATTATTTAAAAAACTGTTGAAATCGAACTTTGGCAGATTTTTCTTCTGAAAATTTGTATTCAAATGCAATTAAACTCGCAAATTAAACATTATAAAATCGTATAGATTATAGAGTTAAAAGATTCAGATTCGGTTCCAAAAATATAAATCCAAGCTATCATTTTCAATGATCTAAATTGACGAATTAATAAATGTATTTAAAATTGTTCAAAATTATATCATTTTAAGCAATTTTAAGCTAGAAACATTAAAAATTGAACGATTAAATTTTTCTAATCATTTTATTTTTTCAGAACTTCTAAACTTCTTTCAAAATAGTTCGAATTTTTCCTAAAGTTTTTCATAAGTTTTTTTTTTTAATTCTGCCAAATTAAAAAAATTCCTTAAAATCTTCCATATTCATTGTTAATAATATTATAAATATTTTAAATTTTCTCTTCAAATCAATTTTTCAAAATAAAAAATCATTTTCAATTTTTCCAGGAAATGTTTTTTATTTCTCTGAAGTCTTTCGCAATTCTTAAAAAAAATTCTAGATTTTATGCTTGATATCTGCCAAAATTTATATTTGGTTTTAAATTAGGCCGTGGACTATTTGCACCAAAATATGGGTACGAACAGCGGGAATGTGTCGATAATCTTAGCCACTTATTTTAAATTATTTAAAATCATTTCGAATTTTAAAGTAACCATTAAAATATTTTAAATTATTTAATTCTTTTGAAAGCATTGAAATATTGCAAATCTTTGTGAAATATTTTGAAATTTTCTCAAAATTTTGAAATTATTTAAAATCTTTGAAATCCTTAAAATATTCTGAAAGTTTTAAAATGTTTGATATCTTTGTAAAATTTTTGCAACCTTTTGAAATCTTCTAAACTTTAAAAAACATTGAAAATCTTTTAAATGTTTTGAAATCTGGTATACTGTACCAAATTTTAAATCTTTGAATTTGAAAACTTTATGATTTTTTCATGAAATTTTTATAAAATCTTTGAAATATTTGTGAAACCTTTTGTTTTTGAAATTATTAAAATATTGGAAATCTTTATCAAATATTTTGAAATATTTAAAAAATTTTCGAAATCTTTTAAGAAATTTGTAATCATTTAAAATCTTTAAAATGTTTTCAAATCCTTGAAATCTGTTTTTTTAATCTTTGAATTTGAAAACTTTATGAAATTTTTATGAAATCTTTTAAAAATATTTACAATTTTTTGAATTCATTTAAAATCATTAAAAGATTTGAAATCTTTTTAAAATTTTGTAAAATCTTTGAAATCCTTGAAATTTATGAAAATTCTGTAAAATGTTTTAAAATCTTTAAAATATTTGTGAAATCTTTCTTTAATCTATGGTTGTGAAATCTTTTGTGTTAGTTTGAAATCATTGAAACCTGTTGAAACCTCAAATTTATTTAAACATTTTGAAATTGTTTAAAATCTTTGAAATGTTTTAAAATCCTTGAAAATCTGGTTTTTAAATCTTTGAATTTGAAAACTTTATGAAATCTTTTAAATATTTGTAAAATCTTTGGTATTCATTTGAAATGATTAAAATATTTATAATCTGTGAAATATTTGTGAAATGTTCTAAACAATTTTTTAATCGTTTAAAATCTTTAAAATGTTACGAAATCTTTGAAATCTAGTACACCTTTTGAAATCTTTGATTGAAAATTTGTAAGCAATCTTTGAAATCTTTGTAAAACCTTTTGTATTCAATCTGAAATCATTAAAAATATTTGTAATATTTTGAAAGTTTTAGAATCTTTGTGAAATATTCAAAATCTTTGTGTCAAATCATTGAAATCTTGTCTAAACGCTTTGTTCAAATTCTCCAATCCTTTTTAAGTCTTTAAAATTCGTGAACGCTTTTTTATAATGTTCAAAATCCTTTTAAATATTATAAAGCTCTAAAATATTCTAAAATCTTTAGAATTATTTCGCAACCTTTTGAAATCAAGTGCATACACAAAAACCGAGTAGGCAACCCCTTCAGAAACTGTTTTAACAGTCAAACCAAAATTCAAATCCACTAATATGCCCTACAACTGTAGATAAAGTAGAAATCAATTTTCTAAATTTAGTAAAATTACTAAAATAATGAAAACTTAAATTTTACTACAATCAGGAGCAAAATCCCAGCTTTTAAATTCAATTCCCGGTTTTAGAATCAGAAGTTATATTATTTTCATTTTAAATAGTTTAAGCAACTTCGAAAAACTTTAAAACTTTATTTCAAAATCTTGAGAAATCTAGAAGTTGTTTTACATTTTTTCAAACTTAAAATTATTAAAAAAATTTTCAGAACTTTTAAATAGCTTTCAAAATTAATAAAATTTGTCCTAGAGCTTTTAGCAAATCCTGCGAATTAAAAAAAGTTGTCTTCAAATTTGGATTTATAAATAACAATTGAATACTTATTATTTGTAGAAAAAATTAGAGTAATTTTAAGAGATATTTAGAAGTTTTATAAAGATTCAAAATTAATTTAGAACTTGAAATTATATGAAATAATTTAAAGTAAGTGTGTGTGCCGAAAAAATCAACTATTCGTACCGTGGTACAAATGTCCACAACATAATTTTTTAAAACAAAATGTAGATTTTGGCAGATTTCTAACAAAAAATTTAGACGCTTTTTCAGAATTGTGAAAGACTCCAAAAGAATAAAAACATTTTCTTAATATTCCTAGGGAAATTGGATATAACTTTTCATTTTGAAAAATTATTTGATAAGAATATTTAAAAAGAGTTTAAGAGATTTCCAAAATTGTTTACAGACCCTGGAAGATTTCAAATATTTAAACAAAATTTGCAGAATTTTCTAAAAATTGTAGGAAAAATTACATTCATTTGAAAATATTTTTAGTAGTTCTGAAAACAATTTTCATAGACTTCATTTCAATTACTTAACATCATTTCAAGTTTTAAATTAATTTTTAATCTTTGCAGAACTTCTAAATATCTCTTAACATTACTCAAATTTTTTCTACAAATAATAAATTTCCAATTATTATTTCTACATAAAAATTCAACACTTTCGCTTAGAAATTAAGCATTTTTTAAATAGAACAATAAAAATTGTAACGTTAAAAGTTTAAAAGCTTTAAAAAAATTTTTAAACCAAAGTTTTGTATGTCAAACAATTAAATTTCAAATTATTTACTTTTAAATGATTGGCTTTAATTTATTCGTATTAAATTAACAGTGAAATATTGCTAAATATTAAATCATTATTATTTTTCTTAATTAAGAACATTCATATTAAATGGGTTAAAAAGTGAATAATTTAGATTGAAACAATATTTTCCATTTAATTAAATCCTTTAATTACAAATATATCATTTTTAAGTTATTTGTAAGATAAAAATAGTTTATAACGTTTCAATCGCATCTTTGCATTTTTTTAATGACTAAAACTTTCAAATTGAAACAGTAAAAATCTGAAAATTATTAAACTCTAAACGAATTCAAAAGAGTTTTATTAAATAAATTATTGTTCAGTTTTTAATACTTAAAGTACAGATTCATTGTTTAAATTATTTATTAATTTATTTATATTTACAGTTGATAAAATAATATTGTATTTTATTAAAAAAAATTTAACTTCAAACGATTTTAACTTTTAGTTGTATAATTCTTCAAGACTGCAATTTAAAATTCTTCAAATTATAAATATACGCTTCAAAATAAAAATCTAAAGTGAAGAATTTTCAAAGTAAATGATTTTTGAATTACGCATTGTAAACTAAATGATCTCATAATTGAAAAAGATATAAATTCAACTAATTATTCTAAAAACTGTTTAAATCGAACTTTGGCAGATTTTTCTTATGGAAATTTGAAAGACTTCCCGGTCAAGAAATAAATAAAATTCACAGTTATTTCCCGGTTTTCCCAGTTTCCAGGATCAGCGGCCACCCTGAGTAAGGACTTTTAATTCTATGGGCGAATTCCAATTATATTTTTGAACAATTTAAAATTTAAAAATTAACATGATGAATTTTCAGCCAAAACAAATTAATCTTTATCAAAAAAGGGCGATTTTTCAAAAAAATACATGAATTGTGAAAAAAATAGTTGAATTTCCACATAAAAAAATAAAATTTTTCACTAAAATGATGAATCTTTAAACTGGAATAATTAAATTTACAACCAAAAATGTTAATTTTAAACCAAGAAGATTAATTTCTATCAAAAGATACGAATTTAAAAAAAAGAAGACAATTTGTCAACCAAAAATTAAATATTTAAATTTTAGTTTAAAAAATTGTATTTTCAACCAAAGGATGTATTTTTTAATAAATTGAGGGAATATTCAATTGGAATAGTTACATCTTCAGTATAAATAATTAATCTTCAATAAAATAGTTGAATTTTAAACCCGTTTCTACAGAAATAGTTAAGTATTAGGTAAAAACATTTAATTTCCCGTTAAAGAAAAAATGAATTCACAACCAAATAGTTTATTTTTCAACCAAAAAGATTAATTTTCAATTAAAATGATTAGTCATAAGCTAAACCCATTAATATTTTGTTAAAAGGCAATATTTCAACAAAATACATGAATTTTCAACAAAACAGTTTAATTTTCAACTGGAAAACTGAATTTTTAAGCAAAAATAAAATATTTAAATTTTCAGTAAAAAAATAATATTCACCAAAAAAAACTTATTTTTAACAGAATTGTTTTATTTTAAAACAATGTGATAATTTTTCAACTAAAGCGACGAATCTTCAACTGGAATATTTAAATATTCAGCAAAAATAATTAATTTATCTAGCTAAAAAAATACTAATTTAGAACAAAATAGTATATTTTTAAACCAAAGTAATGAATTTTCAAGTAAAATGATGAATCTTCAACTGGAATAGTTTGATTTCAATCCAAAAAATATAAATGTTCAACGAAAATGATGAGTCTTTAAATAGAATAATTGAATTTACAACCAAAAAGAATCATTTTGATAAAAAAG
>NC_046666.1:7241997-7246795 GCF_010883055.1 Belonocnema kinseyi | reverse complement strand
TCAGTTAAATTTTTAGTTAAAAAAAATAATTTTCAATAAAATAGCATATACATATAGTATATGTAAATAGCATCTATGTCAAAAACCTGATTAAAAAATAGTTTAATGTTCAGAAAAAACAATTAATTTTCAGTTAAAGAAAACGAATTGACAAAGAACAGTTTATTTTGCAACCGAGGAAATGAATTTTCAACTAAAATTATAAATTATGAGCCAAAATAATTAATTTTTAACAAAAAAATGAACAAAAAGAAGATTTCAACTAAAAACTATCAATTTCCAACCAAAAACAGAATACAGAGTGGCCGTTTTAATGAAAGAAAGAAATTTTCCGATCATTTCCGCATTTTTTTCCGGTTCGCAAACATTCTTCATAGTCAATTAAATTTTAAAATGCAAACTCTAACACTAATCATTTTTCCATTTGAATTAATGAAAAATTAAAGCATTCAAGGTGGAACTCGTAAATTTTATACTTTTAAAATTGAAGTTAAAAACATTTTTATTTCAAAAATTTTGTATTTAAATTCGAAATAAATTATACCAATAAAATGAAAAGTATAAACACTTTTGAATTGAATAATTTTAAATTAAATGCATTTAAACTGAAAAATGTAGAAATTTAAATTTTTGTCAATTGTAGAGTTCAAGGTTGAATATTTAAAAAATTTTAAATATAGTTTAGATAGCCTTAAAAAACTTCAAAATTGTATTTCAAAGTCTGGAAAAATCTACATGCTGTTTTAATTATTTTCCAATTTTAAATTGTTATTAAAAATTTATCAAAGCTTCTAAATATATTTTTAAGTGATTCGCATTTTAAATAATTTTTCAAAATAGAAAATCATTTTCAATTTTCTTAGCAATCTTAATAAAATGTTATTATTTTTAAAGCCTTTCATAATTCTTAAAAAGCTTGTAAATGTTTTGTTTGAAATCTGAAAAAATCTGCATTTTGTTTCATAATAGGCCACGACTATTTGCACCGAAATTTTGGTACGAATAGGCGGATTTTGTCGGAACACACACTTTGTTTAAATTATTTGAAATCATTTCAAGTTTTTAATTAATTTCGAATCTTTTAAAAACCTTTAAATATCTCTAAAAATTACTGGAATTGTTCTACAAAGGATAAGTGTTCATTTTTTATTTATACATCAAAATTAAATAATTTAACTTACAAATTAATAATTAAAAAAAACAGAACAATGAAAATCGTAAATTTCAAAGTATAAAATCTCCTTGAAATTTTAACTGCTCAAGGCTTTCTAATACAAAAAATTCAGTTTCAAATTATTTACATTTTGTTTACGACTAAGGCTTCTAAATTGAACCAGTTTAATTTTTAACGCAGAACTCTGGAAATTCTTAAATTTTGATAGGATTTAGAATCTTCTAAACAAAACAATTGCTATTCAATTTTTGATACTTCAAGTGCAATTCAATTTTTAAAATAATGAATTAATTTATATTTAGAGTTGATCAAATAAAAATGTTTTTTATCAAAAACTTTCAATCGTAAACGTTTTTAATTTTCAATTGTTTAAGTCTTCTAAGACCAGATTTTAAAATTATTTACATTAAAAATGTATACTTAGAAATAAAAATTTAGAATGTAAAATTTTGTTGAGTAAAAGATTTTCGAATTACTCATCATAAACTGAATTACATTATAATTAAAGAAGATAAAATTCTAAAATTTGGAAATTTCCGGTTTTCCGGTTTACTGGTCCAGCAATGACCCCGCAAATAGTTGAACTTTCAAGCAAAAAAAGAATCTTTGAACAAAATAGTTAACATTTTAAACAAATAATAAATTTCCAAGAAAAAAAAAACACCAATTTTTTCACGACAGTTGAATTTTTAACATAAAAGTTAATTTTCAACCAAAAAAGAGAAATTTTTTACCATAAAAGATCAATTTGCCATCCAAAATGACAAATTTTTAATAAAACCGTTGAATTTTCGACAACAAAAAGATGACTTTACAAAAATAGTTCAATTTTCAACATGCAAAGATTTGTTGTCAACCCAATGGTCGATTTTTCAAATAAAAGAAAAAAAAGTTAATCAAAAACTGTTGAGTTTTAAAGCTAAAAAGACTATTTTTCAACCAGCTGCATTAAACAAAACAAAATAGTATTTTTAACAAAAGAAAGAAATTTCAACCAAAAACGACGAATTTTCAACAAAATACATGAATTTTGGAGAAAAAAAGAATTATTTACCAAAAAATTGAAATTTTTCAACCGGAAAATAATATTCAAATTAAAAGTTGATTTTCTATTAAAGAGTTAAATTTTCATAAAAATAGTTTAATTTTTGGCAACCTGGTTGAATTTTCAATCAAATAGTAGAATTTGCAAACCAAAATGTGAATTTTCAACGAAAGAAACTTAATTTTCAAACAAATTGTTGACTTTGAAGCCAAAAAGATCAATTTTCTACGATAAAGTTCAATAATGCCCACAAAAATATAAATTTGCAACTAAAATTTTGAATCTTCAACCAACAGAAAAGTAAAATGGTATTTGAAATATAAGTGTTTCTTTAAATCAAATACTTACATTTTTAACCAAAAAAGATTAATTTTCAACGAAACATGTGATATATGATATTTCGAACAAACAAACAAATTAATTTCAAGTAAAAAACAGTTGAATTTAACCAAGAAATACGAATTTTTAACAGAATAGTGGATTCAGTTTAATTTTTAACTAAAGAATTGTATTTTTAATTAAAAAAAAGTGCATTTTCAACCAAGCAGATTTATTTTCTTATGAAAATGATGAATTTTCAACCACAAAAGATCAATTTTAAATTAAAAACATCAATTTTCAACGAAAAATGAAAGATTTACATAGACGGTTTAAAAAAAAGAATCTTCAGTAAAATAATTGAATTTCTAACAAAAAAGTTAATTATTAATCCAAACTATTGACTTTTCAAACCAAAATGATGAATGTTCTACAAAACAGTTCAATTTTTAACCAAAAAATACGAATGTTTAACAGAAAAGTACATTTCTTTAAATATTTAAAAAATATTTGTCACTAAAAAGGATGAATTTTGACCCAAGCAGATTTATTTTCTAGTAAAAATGATGAAATTTCAATCAGATAATTTGATTTTTCAACTACAAAAGATCAATTTTTAATTAAAAAATATAAATTTTCACTGAAAAATGAAAGATTTATATTTTAAGTTTAACAAATTAATTCTAAAAAAAAGAATCTTCAATAAAATAATTGAACTTTACACAAAACAGTTGAATTTTCAACAAAAGAGTTAATGATCAACCAAACTGTTGACTTTTCAAGCCAAAAAGAATTTTCTACAAAACAGTACAATTTTCAAAGCGAAAAATATGAATTTTAAATTATAATGATGAATATTTAACGGAAAAAATGTCCCAACAATTATTTAAACTTTAAACCAAGTACTTAATTTTTCAATTAAAAAATATGAATTTCCCAAAACGAAACATATAATAGATGCGATTTAAAACAAAAAGGATTTTAATTTGAAATAAAATAAAAATAATTAAATTAAATAAAAATTAACCAAAAAAGGACAAGTTTTCATCAAAATAGTTACAGTTGCATTTTAATTTAAAAAATATAGAATTTCAACCTAACAGATTAATTTTCTACCAAAAATGATGAATTTTTAATAACGAACATGAATTTTCCACCAAACATGTTGAATTTTTACACAGAAAAAAATAAATTTTCAATTAAAAATATCAATTTTCAATAATAAATGGAGAAGCTACATTTTTATTTGAAAAAATTAATTCTTAATTAGAACAAAGATCTTTAACAAAATAGTTAAATTTTCAAGCAAAGCGTTGAAACTCAACAAAATAGTTCACCATTCAACCTAAAAGATGATTTTTTAAACACGAAACCTTTCTAAAAATGGAGTAAGTTAATTTTCAACCAAAGAGAAGAATCTCCAGAGGAAAAAGTGAGTTTTTAACAAAGTAGTTAAACTTTCAATCAATTATTTGAATATTTGTCCAGAAAAGGTTATTTTTTAACAAAATAGCGGCAATTTTCAAAATGATAATTAAATTTTCAACTAAATAGTTGAATTTTGAACCAAGAAGGATCAATTGAGAACCCAAAATAAATAAAAACGTACTATAAATAAAAAAATATAAAATCAAACTCTAAATATGTAAAAACAAAATAATGAAAACATACCCTGGCATTGTGCAGCACCGCTCTAACTAAACAAAAAAGTTGTCTCTGTCCAGCGCTGAGATTACTACCTCCTTCTTCCAAAGTAGCACCCAACCCTCCCAAACGACTCACTAAAGAATGAACCTTGCATTTTTCCAATGCTTTGTACACTTGTGAATCTGGATATTGATTCAGTGGATCAACATTTTCCCGTATCGTTCCAGTAAATAAAAACGGATTCTGAGGAATTATCGATAGGCGAGATCTGGAAAAATGGTTAATAACTTCCAATTAGTAAATGCATTTAAAAACAAAACACTTTAAAAAACTTAATAGAATTTTTTTATTTTTTTTCCTCACACGATTTTTAAATTAAAATATAAAATTAATATTATTTAGAGGGATGCAGTTGTTTATTTGAATTTTTAATACAAATTTAGACACGTTTGCAACATAGGATTTTTCGAAATAGAAAAAAATTGTAATTTACACCAAACCGGCTTTTTTTCTCGAAAATACCTGTTTTTTGCTGTGATACGGATATGAATATTTCTTGAAAATGAGTCTTTTTTGGTCTTTTTTTATTCCTTTTTCTGGATCTACATTTTATA
>NC_046666.1:7221451-7241897 GCF_010883055.1 Belonocnema kinseyi | reverse complement strand
ATTTACATAAATAGCACGAGAATTCTGGATCAATCTGAAAAATCTCTATCCCATTCACACACTACTCCTTTCCCCTGCCGAGTGAGTCACGCCTACCCCGAAGGGAAATGGCTTAATGGTATAATAATAATAATAATAATAATAATAATATTACAGATTTTAAATTTAAAATAACTTCCTTTTTTTTTAAATGAATCCAAAAGTCGTTTCATAGTGTCTAATATCTAAAATAACAGAAAAGAAAAGCAAGTACAATTTTTTTTTATAATTGATGAAAATTGATACTTAAAATGATGGATATTCAACCAAGAAAATTATTTTTCATCGAAACAGTTCAATTGTCATCGAAATAATTGCACTTTCAGCCATGAAAATGAAATTTCTACCAAAAAGATTAACTTTCTACGAAAAAGACGAATTTTGAACAAAATGCATGAATTTTTAACCGAAAAGTTTAATTTTTAACTGATAAAGATAAATTTTCAATCAAAAATAAAATATCTCCATCTTCAGCTTAATAAAATTTATTATCAGTTAAAAATATTAAAATTTTTAATAAAATATTTCTAATTTCAACAAAAAAGATCAATTTTTATTGAGAATTATGAATCTTCAATTAGGAAAATCAATTTTTAAGAATGTAGCTGCATTTTTAACTAAAAAATTACATTTCAAGAGAAAAAAAAATAATTTTCAATTAAACTTTTAATTTATGTTGACACGAAAATATTAATTTTCTACCAAAATAGTTTAATTTTCATCCCATAAATACCATATTTCAAGAAAATAGTTAAAATGTCAACTAAAAAGATGAATTTTCAGCTAAAATTATGAATCTTAAATCAACAAAATCAATTTTTAATAATGTAGTTGCATTTTTAACTAAAAAATTACATTTCAGAGAAAAAAATGAATTTTCAACTAAACTTTTAATTTATGTTGATACGAAAATATTCATTTTCTACTAAAATAGTTTAATTTTCATCCCATAAATAGCATATTTCAAGAAAATAGTTAAAATATCGACTAAAAAGATGAATTTTCAACTAAAATTATGAATCTTAAATCAACAAAATCAATTTTTAATAATGTAGTTGCATTTTTAACTAAAAAATTACATTTCAAGAGAAAAAAAAAGAATTTTCAACTGCACTTTTAATTTATGTTGATACGAAAATATTAATTTTCTACCAAAATAGTTTAATTTTCAATCCATAAATACCATATTTCAAAAAAATAGTTAAAATGTCAACTAAAAAGATGAATTTTCAACTAAAATTATGAAACTTCAGCAAAAATAAAACTTAATTTGTAACACAGTAGCTCAATTTTCAACTAAGTAGATGAATTTTGAACCTAATAGTTTAATTTTAAACTGATAAAGATTCATTTCCAACCAAAAGTAAAATTCAACAAAAAGGATAAATTTTCCTTCAAGATTTTTGATTTTCTACAAAAAAGATGAATTTTCAATTAAAATTATGAATCTTCAATCAGAAAAATCAATTTTTAATCATTTAATTGCATTTTTAACTCAAAAATAACTTTTCAAGCGAAAAAAAAAGAATTTTCAATTAAATTTTATATTTATATTAACACAAAAATAATAATTTTCTACCAAAATAGTTTAATTTTCAACCGATAAATACTATATTTAAAGAAAATAGTTAAAATATCAACTAAAAATATGAATTTTCAACTAAAATTATGAATCTTAAAAAAAAAAATTATTTTTTAACATAGTAGTTCAACTTTTAACTAAGTAGATGAATTTTCAACAAAGTGTTTTAATTTAATATTCTAATTTCAGATTTAAAAAAAAAAGTTAAATTAAACTAAAAAGACGAAGTTTGAACGAAATTCATAAGTTTTCAACTAACGAGTTGAATTTTCAACTAAAAAAGATAAATTTTCCATCAAAAATGGCGTAGTTAAATCTTCAGTTAAAAAAATGAAATTTAAACTAAAAAATAAGAATTTTTTAAGAAAATATTTAAACTTCTAACCAAAGAATTGGATCTCAAATTAGAAAAATCAGTTATTGAACAAGTACTTGAATTTTAAAACGAAAAAATGAATTTTTCTCAAAGAATTTTAACGGTCAACAAAAAAGATAAGTTTTCAACGAAATAATTAAATGTTAAACAAAATGCCTCAATTTTAACCAAGGAGATTAATTTTCAACCAAAATTATGAATCTTAAAGTAAAAGAAACGAATATTTAATTAAATTTTGTATCTATTTTGAACAGAAAATATTAATTGTCTACAAAAATAGTTTAATTTTCAACCCATAAAGACCACATTTCAAGAAAATATTTAAAATATCAATTAAAAAGGTGAATTTTCAACTAAAATTATTAATCTTTAGCAATAAGAAAATAAATTTTTAACATAGTAGTTCAACTTTCAACCAAGTAGTTGAATTTTCAAACAAAAAAAGATTAATTTTCACCGAAAAAATGGTATAATAACCAATTAGTAAATGCATTAAAAACATTTTAAAAAACTAAATAGAATTTTAGTTCATCTCAAGATATTTAAATTAAAATAGAAAATTAATATTATTATAAAATTATAGAATTTCATAGTATCTAATATCTAAAATAACACAAAAGAAAACCAAGAACATTTTTTTTTATAATTGATATTTAAAATTAATTTTGAACAAAATGCATGAATTTTCAACCTAAAAGTTTAATTTTTAACTATTAAAGATAAATTTCCAACCGAAAATAAAATATCTATATCTTCTGTTTAAAAAAATCTCAACTAAAAAAATTAAAATTTTTAACAAAATAGTTCAAATTTTAACAAAAAAGATCAATTTTCCTTCAAGAATTTTTACTTTATACAAAAAAGATGAATTTTCAATTAGGAAAATGAATTTTTAATAATTTAGTTGCATTTTTAACTAAAAAATTAATTCTCAAGACAAAAAAAGGATTTTTCATTAAATTTTATATTGATGTCAATACGAAAATATTAATTTTCTACCAAAATAGTTTGATTTTCAACCCATAAATACCATATTTCCAGAGAATATTTAAAAATTCAATTAAAAAAATAAATTTTCAACTTAAATGATCAATTTTGAGCAACAAAAAAAATTAATTTTTAACATAATAGTTCAACTTTCAACCAAATACTTTCATTTTCAACCAAAAAAGATTAATTTTCAACGATAAGTGTCATAGTTGATATTGCGACCAAAAAATTTTAATTTTGAATCAAAAACAGTTAAATTAAACCAGAAAAGATGAATTTTTAACAAAAATGTAATAGCTGGAACGTCAAACAAAAAAATTTGATCTTAAATAAAAAACAGCTTAATTCAACCCAAAAAGTTGAATTTTTAAGAAAATAATTGAGTCCTCAACAAAAACAGATTAATGTTAAACCAAGCAATTGCATTTTCAATTTGAAAAGAAAATTTCTTCTAAGAAGATTAATTTTCTGCCAGAAAGACGAAGTTTGAACAAAATACATCAGTTTTCAACTTAAAAAGATAAATTTTCAACCAAAAATGGAATGGTCAAATCTTCAGTTCTAAAAGTTGAATAAAAAAAAAAGTTTTAACAAAATGGTTAAACTTCCAACCAAAAAGTTAAATCTCCAATAAGAAAATCAATTATTAACCGAATACTTCAATTTTACACCAAAAAGATGAATTTTCCTCAAAGAATTTTAATTTTCTACAAAAGAAGATGAATTTTCAACAAAATATTAAAATTTTCAATCAAAGAGAAAACTTTTCAACTAAAATTATAAATCTTCAATTTAAAAAAATGAATTTTCAATAATGTGGTTGCATTTTTAACTAAAAAATTACTTGACAAGTAAAAAAAAAACGAATATTTAATTAAATTTTCTATTTATTTTAACCGGAAAATATTAATTGTCTACCAAAATAGTTTAATTTTCAACCCATAAAGACCATATTTCAAGGAAATATTTAAGATTTCAATTAAAAAGGTGAATTTGCAACCAAAAAAGATTAATTTTCACCGAAAAGTGCCACAGTTGATATTCCAAGCTAAAAATATTTTACTTTTAGATAAAAAACAGTTAAAAATTAAACCAAAAACATCTGAAAAAATGTATAATAACCAATCAGTAAAAGCATTGAAAAATATATTTAAAAACTTAATAGAGTTTTTGTTCATCTCCCAAGACTTTTAAATTAAAATAGAAAATTAATATTATTATAAAATTATTTCATTTCATAGTATCTAATATCTAAAATAACATAAAAGAAAAGCATGAACAATTTTTTTTTTATTATTGACGAAAATTGATATTTAAAATGAAGAATCTTCATTCTTCAAACAAGAAAATTAAGTTTTATCAAAACAGTTCAATTTTCATCGAAATAGTTGAATTTTCAGCAAAAAAATGCGAAACCTGAACAAATAATGAGCCAATAGTTGATACTTTAAGCAAATAGTTTTTAATTTTTAAATAAAAAAAAGTTTTTTAGATAAAATTTAATTTAATTTCTTTCTTACCTCAATGCATTAAGTTGCAATGTCTTGACGTTGACATTGTCGATAAGAATCTCGCCAGAGGTGATTTCTGTTAATCTGAAAAGAGAGGACAAAATAGAACTTTTTCCTGCCCCCGTTCTTCCAACGATTCCAATTTTTTCTGCTGGCCTCGTGCTTAACGAAACTCCTTTTAAAGAAGGCACTGAATGTTCCCTGAAAAAAAAAAAATAGAAAATTCTATTAAACTTTGCAGTTTTCAATTTATATATATTTTATTTTTTATTATTTAAACCAACTTGAAATAGTTCAGTTTTTAAGTTTAAGATTAAAACCAAAATACATAATGTGAAACAAACTGAAACAGAACTTAAAATGTTTTTAACTTTTTTTTTCTACAAAAATAGGTGAATAAATCTTTTTAAATAAAAGGTGTGAGTACTTTATTAAATTCAATTTAATACACACTAAAATTCTAACATTTCCAGTCAATAAAACGAATACATTTTTAACAACATAGTTTAATTTTCAACTAAAAAATGAATTTTAAATAAAGAAGATTAATTTTCGACCAAAAAAATACAATTTTCCAGGAAGATACATGAATTTTCAACCAAACGGTTGAATTTTCACTTTAAAAAAGATTATTTTTTAACCAAAAATCGAGTAGTTAAATTTTTAGTTTAAAAAATTAATTTTCAACTAAATAAAGAACAAATGATCAACAAATTAGTAAAGTTCTCAGCCACAACAGATTAATTTAAATCAAAAATTTGCATTTTTATCAAAATAAAAAAATTAAATTTTAACCAAGGGAGATGAAATTTCAAACCAAGAGGACGATTTTTCAACTAGAAAATATCGATTTTCTACCAAATCTGGAACTGTTCGATTTTTGTTTAACAAATTCAAAAAATAAAAAAAAAAAAGAGATAAATTTCCAACTAAAATTATAAATCTTCAACTGGAATAGTTACATTTTCAGTTTAAAAACTTAATTTCGAACATAAAATGTAATACTGGATATTTCTAAAAAAAATTATTTTAAATGAAAAATAGGTGAAGTTAACCACAAAAGACGAATTTTCAACTAAATAGTTGAATTCTCAACCAAAAAGATTAATTTTCAAGCAAACAGTTTCATTTCAACTTTCTAAGAAAAGAGATAAACTTATAAGCAAAAATTTATTACAAAAAAGTTAAATTATTAAAACGAAAGTATGAAATTTCAACCGATAGTTCAATTTTCTACTAAAATAATTAAATTTTTAAACAAAAATGACGAAATTAAAAAAAAACAGTTAAATTTGCTACCAAAAAGGATAGTTTTTAAATAAAATTGTAAAATTTGTATTCAAATAATTCATATTTTTAACCAAAAAGATAACATTTCTACCCAAAGAAATGAATTTTCAAGAAAATAATTGGATTTTTAATCAAGAGAGAAAAAAAAGAAAGAAATCAAGAAATTTTTAATCAACAAAAAAAATTAATTTTCAACCAAATAGTGGAATTTTTAACCAAAAAAAGGAAAAACTTTTAAAAAACAGTTGAATTTATAACCAAAAAAGATAACTTTTTAATAAAATTGTGAAATTTTCATACAACGTATAAAATTTGCAAGCAAAACGTTCCATTTTCAAAAAAAAATATCAAATCGCTACACCCAAATATATGAATTTTCTACAAAATAGTTGCATTTTTAAAACAAAAATATGAATTTTTAACAATATTTCAACAAAACAGTTGAATGTGCAGCCACAAACCAATACATTTTTTATTATAGATTTTAATATTAATTTAAATAATTAAATTTGCAATCAAAGAGTTCACATTTTTAAACAAAAAAATTAAATTTCTATCCCAAGAGATGAATTTTCAACCCCAAAATAACAAAATTTAAAAAAACTGTTAAGTTTCGCACAAAAAATCGATACATTATAATAAAATTGTGGAATATTAGTTAAGATAATTAAATTTGTAACCAGATAGTTGCATTTTTAACCAAAAAAGTTAATTTTCAACCCAAAAGACGAATTCTCAACCAAAAAAGATAACTTTTCAAATAAAATTGTTCCATTTCCTTCAAATAATTTATTTAACCAAATAATTAAATTTTTATTTCGAAAGATGAATTCTCAACGAAAAATAATTAGGTGGACAAAAAAAAAGTTGATTTTTCTTGAGGGTCTTTATTAATTCAGTACGCATTTAAATAAAAAACCGAGAAAAAAGGGAAAAAGGCGAATAGGGGAAAGACTATGAAGTCGGCAATAAATAAGTCAAATTTTTAATAGTTTATATAATAAAGAATAATAGTTTCAATAAAAATTTAAGTTCATGTTTAATAATTTTAAATATTAGGTTATAAAACTAAAAATTCTGCTTAAAAAAACAAAGTAAATTTTCCACTGCACTTTTCGAATTCAGCCTAAATACTTTTAAATCCGGACAGTTTGCGGTGTGGAGGCACCTTCAAATGCAACTGGGGCTTCCACACGGAAAACTAATTTACCGAAATTTTCCACCAATTTTCTAATTTTTTCTTACCGGTATTTGAGAACGACGTTCTTAAATTCAACAACTCCTTGAGTGGGCCAAGCATAGGGTGGATTTTCTCCGCCCGTTGTTTCAATTTGAATATTCTCCAGATACTGATTGATTCTCTCAACTGCAATCATCTCTCTTTCGGTTTCCGTAAATGCATTAACCACCCCAGAAAGCAAACCGGAAATTGACAACATATAAGTTATAGCCAATCCGATTAATCCGGGTTGTGCGATTTCGTACTGGTGTTGTATAACAGCCATGGCGCAAACGCCTCCCAAAAGAGATATGCCTATAAATTGCAATCTCAAGGCCAGCCATTGTCCAGCAGCTGTAGAAGCGAATATCGCTTTTTGACTAGATTCCAAAAAATGCTCGTTTTCGTATTTAAAACGAGAAACTGCTCGAAAAGCTCTGATCGTACTCAGGCCTTGCAAAGTTTCGTTAAAGTGTGCGTAGAGAGGTGAAAGAGCGGAACTTGAGAGTCGTTTTAACTCTCTTGAAGTTAACCTAAAGATATGGGATGTAAATAATAAAATCTTAGAATTAAGTATATAAATTTTCAACGTCATATATTATATATTGAATTATATATAATAATTATATAACATAATTTTTAATTTTTAATAAATCACATTAATTTTCAAGCCCTTAGTCCCAATTTTCAGTGTTCCAGCAAGTGGTTCAATTTCCAATAAAAAAAATTAACGAAGGAGATAAAATTAATTAATTAATTAATTAATTAATTTCAACAAAACAGAAAAATTTTGAATCAAACAGTTGAACTTTTATCCAAGAAAGATGTAATTTCTGATAAAGCAGATGAATTTTAAAGTAAAAAAACAAAGGGAAACAACTCTTAAAAATGCGATCCAGTGGAGGTAGATTACTTCAGATTGCCTAGGATTGCCTTGGATTACATAAAATTTTGGTGGATTACTTCGCCTGAACAAAACCAAATTTTTAGAAAAATGGATTAACTTTTTCTCAATTAGTTCAATATTTAACCAATAACTTGAATTATCAACCAAAAAGATAATTTCCTACCGAAAAATGCGAATTTTCAACCAAATACACGAATTTTTAACAAAATATTTAATTTTTCAAATAAAAAAAATCAATTTTCCACACAAAAATAATTAATAGTTAAATTCTAAATAAAAAACTTGTTTTCAACAAAAAAAGAACATTTTTAACAAATTTGTTACATTTTCAACCAAAAAGATGATTTTTGAAATAAAATTATAAATCTCGAATAAAAAAAAAACATTAACAAAATTCTTAAATTTTCTACAATGTTGATTAATTTTTAACCAAAAGCTATAAATTCTCAACAAAATATGTATTAAATTTTCTACTGAACAGATCAAATTTTAACCAAGATGATTAATTGTTTACCAATAAAGATAACTTTTTAACAAAATACACGCATTTCTAATAAAATAATGGAATTTTAAATTCAAAAAGACAAACTTTAAACCGAACGTAAAATTATAAATTAAAATATAAAATACAATATAAATATATAAATTACAAAAATTAATTCTTAAGCAAAACAAAAAAAGACTTTTAAAAAAATTGTTGAATTTTCAACTAAAATTTAGCTTCTCTAAAGAGAAAATATATTTTTTTAAATTAGTTCAATTTTCCAGCAAGTGGTTCAATTTCCAATAAAAAAAAATTAACGAAGGAGATAAAATTGTCTACCAAAAAAAGACGATCTTCAACAAAACGCATGAATTTTCAACATAGAAATTAATTGTTAACCAAATGGTTGAATTTGCTACCAAATTAATTGCATTTTCAACCAAATAATTACTTTTCACAAGATATTTCAACTTTAAAACAAATAATAGAATTTTCATCCAAAAACATGAATTTGCTAACGAAAAAGACGAAAAAGACGAATTACTTTTCAAAAGATTTTTCAACTTTAAAACAAGTAATAGAATTTTCATCAAAAAACGTGAATTTGCTTACAAAAAAGACGAATCTTCAACAAAATTGATGAATTTTCTAATAAAAAAGAGGGGAAAATAATCAAATTTTCAACTAAAAAAGATCAATTGACACTAAAAAAAAGGGAATAGTTAAGATTTCCAGTTGAAAAAATTGATATTCTACCAACAAAAACAAAAAACAATTTTCTACAAAATAGTTAAATTTATCACGAAAATAGTTCAATTTTCATCCAAAAATATTAATCTTTTACCAAAAAAAGACAAATTTTTTTCAACAAAACACATTAATTATCAAGAATATATTGAAATTTTCAACTAAAATAGATAAATTCACAATCTAAGATGGAATAGTTAAAATTTTCAATCAATAATTAATTAAGTTGTGTTTGCAACCCAAAAGACAAGTTTACGATAAAAAATGGAACTTAACATTTTCAGTTAATAACATCAATTTTCTAACAAAAACACAATTTTGTACAAAAGTAAAAAATTTTCTATTAAATAGTTAAATTTTCAACTAAAGAAATTAATTTCTAATTAAATAATTAAATTTTCTACCAAAAACATGAAATTTCAATCCAGAAGATTGATTTGCGGCTGAAAAATAAAAATCTTCAAGAAAATACATGAGTTTTAAAAAAAGGGGGAAAAATTCAACAAAATAGTTCAATTCCCAATTAAAGTGATGAATTGTCAACTAAAATAGCTGAATTTTCAATTAAAAAAGATTAATTTATAATTTAAAAAATAGAATAGTTAACATTTTAAGTTCAAAAAATTAATTTTCGACAAAAAATGAAAAATTTTCTACAAAATAATTAAATTTTCAAACAAAGAAATTAATTTTTAACCAGATTGTTGTGTTTTCAACCCAAAAGATCAATTTTCTACGAAAAAATACAAATTTTCAACAAAATATATTCATTTGCAAATAAAAAAGATTAGTTAGCATTAAAAAATTAAATAGTTTACACTTTCGGTTTAAAAAATTAATTTTCTAACAAAAAATTTTCTACAAAATAGTAAATTTTTTAATTTTGAACCAAATATATAAGTTTCTAAACCAAAAGATTAATTCTATACCAAAAAATACTAATTTTTAATAACAAAATATAGGACTCCAATGAAATAGTTAAACGTTTAGTTAAAAAAATTAATTTCTAAACAAATAAAATACAAATTCTTAACAATATAGTTAAATTTTGTACAAAGTAGAATAATTTTTCACCAAATAGTTAATCTTCGAACCAGAAACATGAATTTTCAAACAAGAAAATTATTCTTCTATCGAAAAAGACGATTTTTCAAGAAAATACCTAAATTTTCAACTAAAAAAAAATGTGTAATGAAATAGTTAAATTTTCAGTCAAGAAAATTAATTTAAAAGTAAATTTGCAAGGTTATTAGTGGATAACGCCGGATTAAGAGGATTAAAAGTGGATTACCAGTTCAGATAACCGGGCGGTCCAGCGCACTATCATAGTTGTTTCCGCCTCAATAAACTTATAATTGAACAAACCGAAAATGCCAGTAAAATAATTTTATGTGTGAAAGCCCCTGTCTGAAGAAGAGGTGCTTTCACACAGAAAAGTTGTTTACCAAAATTTTGCGACCACCCTTCCAAAACATAAAAATAAATGAAAATTCAATTCTTCTTACCTATAATGGTTTTGAATCCAGTGATAAACTGGAACAAGCGGCGCTAAAATTAAAAATATCCACGGCAATCCATAAAGCGTGACAACAACAATTCCCAATAATGCAAAAAATTGTGCAAAGAGAATATTGGAAACAAAAGGAAGTGAATCATCCACTGTATACGTATCAGAAGAAAATCTGTTTATTATCCTGCCGAGTGGTTGAATATCAAAAAAGGTAGACTTCGCCTGCAAAAATGATAAAAAAATCCTGAGTTACCCAATTTTCTCAATCCTCCCCTTTAAAATCTTAAGCTTTCAAAAATAAATATCTTACATTTTTAACAAAATAGTGGAATTGTAAACCAAAAAAGATTTTCTACCAAAATAGATGAATTTTCAATCCATATGGAAGAATTTTTAAGAAGCCAGCTGAATTTTCAACAAACTTGTTCATTTTCAAACAAGAAAAATGATTTTTCAAGAACATACATGAATTTGCTACCAATAATTGAATTTTCAACGAATAAAGCATAAATTTTCAACCAAAAATGGAATAGTTAAATTTTCAAAAAATTAGATGAATTTTTAATATTGATAGTTCGACTTTCAACCAAGCAGATGAATTTCCAATTCATAAAATTAATTTTCTACCAAAAAAGGCAAATTAAAAATAAATGGTTGAATTTGGAATCCAAAAGGACGAATTATCTAAAACACTGTTGAATTTTGAAACCAAAAATATTTTGTTTTCACCCAATTGTTTAATTACCAAATAAATAGAATACACTTTAACCAAGTAGTTAAAAATTCTACTAAAAATGTTTCAATTTCTCATCAAATATATGAATTTTCACCAAAAAAAACCCTTTTCAAACAAAATGTTGAATTTTCCAGCTGAATGGGCAAATTTTCTAAAAAAAATAGTTGAATTTTCAACTCAAAAATAAGATTTTTCAACAAACAAGTTAATTCACAACTTAATAGATGAAATTTTCAACTAAAATTATTAATCATTAATAACAACAAAATAATTTTTTACAAAGTAGTAAAATTTTAACTATGTAGTTGATTTTTCAATCAAAAAAGACAATTTTTCAAATAAATTGTTGAATTTTGAAGACAAAAAGATGAATTGTCTGCAAAAGCGGTTCAAGTTTCAACTGAAATGATAAATCTTCAACAAAAAAGATGAATTTTCCACCAAGAAGATCATTTTTCTACCAAAAAGATGAAATTTCAACGAAAATTTTGAATTTAGAATCCAAAAAGATAAATTATCTACAAAATTGTTAAATTTTTAGCCAGAATAGGTTAATTTCCAACCAAACAGTTGCGTTTTTAGCCAAAAAGGATAAAATTTCCATCAGGAAGATCAATTTTCTATGAAAAAGACGAATTTTCAACCAAATATTTCACTTTTCCATCAAAAAGATGCATTTTTTACAAAGAGAATGAATGTTTAACCAAAAAAAAAAAGACGAAGTATCAAAAAAGAAGTTAATTTTCTAACAAATTGCTGAATTTTTAGTCAAAAAGAGAAATATTTAAAAAATCATTAGTTAACTTATATTCACAGATATTCAACTAAAAATTCTTTTTTAATAAAAAAATCTTCGTTTTTAAACATTCCTAAATTTTAATTGTTTGGGTCATTAAAACTGAATTCAAAAAATTTTTTAAACTAAAATGTAGGTTTAAAAATTTTTAATCTAAAATGTAAAATTTTTAACATCAAAGATTTTCGAATTACGCATTCTAAAGTGAATGATATCATAATTGAAAAAGATCACAATTTAACTAAGTATTGAAAAAAATGGTTGAAATCAAAGAAAATTGAACGGATTTAATTTTCTAAAAATTTGTAAAATTCTCGGAAAAAAATTAATTCGTCATTTCCCGGTTTATTATTTTAAATTTCTTTTAAAACTAAAAATATTTTATAAAGTTTTCATGAGGCGTTTAGATTTGTTTGATACCAATTAAAACAGTTTGATTTAAAATCTAAAATATTAACAAAATCATTAGTTAATTTATATTCACAGATGTTGAACTAAAAATGCTTTTTTTAAATCAAAAATTTTCGAATTTAAACGCTCTTAATTTTAATTATTTAGGTATTTAAAACTGCATTTTAAAATTCTTTAACCTAAAATGTACGTTTCAAAATTAAAAATCTAAAATGAAACATTTTTAAAGTGAAAGATTTTCGTATTACGCATTTTAAAGTTAATTATATCATAATTGGAAAAGATCACAATTTAACTAATTATTGAAAAAATGGTTGAAATCAAAGAACATCAGACAGATTTTATTTTTCTAAACATTAGTAAAATTCACGGTCAAAAAATAAATCCACTGTCATTTCCCGGTTTATTATTTTGAAGTTCCTTTAAGATTGAAAAGTGTTTATAAAGTTTCAATGGGGTGTTTGCATTTGTTTACCTCCAATTAAAACAGTTTGATTTAAAACCTAAAATCTTTAAAAAAAGTATTAGTTAATTTATATTCACATCATATTAATTCATTATATTCATTCATATTCAACTAAAAATGCTATTTTTTTGTCATACATCTTTGATTTTAAACGCTCCTAAATTTTAATGGTTTAAGTCTTTAAACCTGCAATTTTAAATTCTTTAAATAAAAAAGGACATTTAAAAACTACAAATCTAAAACAGAAAATGTTTAAAATAAAAAAAATAGTTGATATCATAGAAAATCGGACAGATTTTATTTTTCTACAAATTTGTAAATTTTCTGGACCAAAAATAAATTCACTGTCAATTCCCGGTTTATAATTTTGAAATTCTTTTAAAATTGAAAATAGTTTATAAAGTTTCAATCCGGCGTTTGCATTTTTTGACCTCTAATTAAAACAGTTTATATTAAAATCTAAAATATAAGCTTAAAAATAAATAGAAAATTTGTACAGTATTCTAAACTAAATGATATAATAATTAAAAAAGATAATGATTTAACTATTCATTTAAAAAATGATTAAAAACAATCGGGCGTTTGCATTTGTTTAATACCAATTAAAACAGTTTAAATTAAAATCTAAAATATTTAAAAAATCATTAGTTAATTTATATTCAGAGATGTTCAACTAAAAATGCCCTTTTATCAAAAATCTTTGATTTTCAACGTTCCTTAATTTTAATTATTTAAGTAATTAAAACTACATTTTAAAATTCATTAAATTAAAATATACGATTTAAAATTTAAAAAATAAAATGGAAAATGTTAACAGTCGGAGATTTTGAAATAACGCATTCTAAAGTGAATGATATCATTGAAAAAGATCACAATTTAACTAATTATTGAAAAAATGGTTGAAACCAAAGAAAATAGGACAGATTTTTTTTTTAATTTGTAAAATTTCCGTTGAAAAAATAAATTCACTCTCATTTCCCGATCAAATAAAATTCCCGGTCATAATATTTTATAAACAGCCTTTTGCTCACCTTAATAACAATCTTCAGCAAATACTTCTGCATAAAAATCGCGGCTTGTAGGCCGCCATAGGCGAACAAAAAGGCCCTAATCAGTGTAAAAAACGTATTCAAAACCGCCAAAATGGCATAAACCGTTAAATAATATTTAACCTCCTGCGTTCCATTTCCATCAGCCAAAAACTGCAATCCTGCATGTTTCGTCGAATTGGTAGAACTCGTCTCATTCGACTGAGTGACCCAAAAAGATAGCCACAGATCTGTTATATTCCTTGAGCTCTGCATCAGGAACAGAGACAATAAAATCGCGACGACTAGATAATTTCCCACAGCTTTAAAGTAAGCAGTGTAAACACTAAATCGCAGAGTTCCTTTTTCAAGAGCCTCATCCTCTAGAAGAGAATCCCTATCTCCATCATCTGGTTCTTTCAAATCTTTGACAATTTCCTTCTTGGCAGCAACCCCCAATTCGGATTCTATGGAATCAGTTGTTAAAAGATACTCCTCTAAATCTGAGAGTATCACAGTCGGTTTTCCCTGCTTCACAATTTTTCCTCGCGATATCTCCAAGACCAGGTCGGCATGGATCAAATATTGAGTTTGATGGGTGCAGATGATTCTCGTTTTGTTTTTCAGAAGACCGAGGACAACGTTGTTGAAAATATTTTTGGCAACTCGCACATCTAGAGTTGCTAAAATGTCGTCGAGGAGATAAATATCTTTGTCGGCGTAAACTGCACGAGCGAGAGTAATTCTGGTTTTTTGACCACCACTCAGAGTCATGCCGGCTTCACTGACTCCGGTCAAGTCTTTCTTGGGGAAGGAGTTCAGATCGTCAGTTAAGTCGCAGGCTTTTATCACGGATTTGTATTTGTTGTGATCATAAGGCTTGCCGAATAGAATATTTTCACGAATTGATCCACGCTGAATCCATGGATTTTGCCTTACGAAGCCGAAACCCGAATCTAAACTGCTTACAGCAACTAGACCTTCACCTTTCGTTATTTCGGCCAAAATTCCATCCAAAAGTAGGGATTTTCCACTTCCAACTCTTCCCATTACTCCTATTAACTGGCCCTAAAAATTGAACAGGAGTCGGAATTATTAACAACTACATGGCGACATTTTCGATTATTATTTTTAAACTATTGTTATCGGAAAATCCGGGACAATTTCAAACTTCCGGTACTTTCTCGGTCAAGTTTTTCCATTTTCTTGGACAACCAAAAGTAACATTTTCATATTTGCGGCAAAACGCAAACATTGTTTTATTTTCATTCATAACGTTCATTCTATATAAACCTTTAATACAAGAGAGCAAAACATTACAAAATAAATTAATTTTGAAAAATTACTTCAATTTTTCAGTAAAAAATACAAATTTTTTACTAAAAATAGAACAGTTAAACTTTCAGATGAGAAAATTAATTGTCAACTAAAACGAACCGGATTTTAAACAAAATAGTTCAATTTTCAATCAAAGTGATTAATTTTCAACAACAAAATATGAATCTTTAACTGAAATATTTCAATTTGACATAAAAAAAGATTAATTTTCAAATAAAATAATGAATATTTAACTGGAACATTTGAATTTTCAACCAAAAAGCTAGATTTTAAATAAAAAGCTGAATTTTTAAACAAGAAGATTAATTTTCAAATAAAAAGATCAATTTTCTATCAGAAAATACAAAACTTAAACAAAATACCAAATAGTGGATATTTTAACCAAAAAAAATTCTAATTTTTAACTCAAATAAAACGGATTTTAAACAAAATAGTTTAATTTTCAATCAAATTAATCAATCTTCAACAACAAAATATGAATCTTTAACTGGAATAGTTTAATTTTAAACCAAATCGATGAATTTAAAAAAAAAGATGATTTTTTTACCAACAAATACACAGTTTAATCAAAATACCAAATATTTGAATATTGAATTTAAAAAATTATCATTTTTAACAGAAAAGAAATGGATTTTAAACAAAATAGTTTAATTTTCAATCAAATTAATCAATCTTCAACAACAAAATATGAATCTTTAACTGGAATAGTTTAATTTTAGACCAAATCGATGAATTTAAAAAAAAAGATGATTTTTTACCAACAAATACACAGTTTGATCAAAATACCAAATATTTGAATATTGAATTTAAAAAATTATCATTTTTAACAGAAAAGAAATAGATTTTAAACAAAATAGTTCAATTTTCAATCGAAGTGATGAATTTTCAACAACTAAATATGAATCTTTAACTGGAATATTTCAATTTGACACAAAAAAGATTAATTTTCAAATAAAATAATGAATACTTAACTGGAACATTTGAATTTTCAACCAAAAAGCTAAATTTTTAAATAAGAAGCTGAATTTTTAAACAAGAAGATTAATTTTCCAATAGAAAGATCAATTTTCTATCAGAAAATACAAAACTTAAACAAAATACCAAATAGTGGATATTTTAACCAAAAAAAATTCTAATTTTTAACTCAAATAAAACGGATTTTAAACAAAATAGTTTAATTTTCAATCAAATTAATGAATCTTCAACAACAAAATATGAATCTTAAACTGGAATAGTTTAATTTTAAACCAAATCGATAAATTAAAAAAAAAAGATGATTTTTTTACCAACAAATACACAGTTTGGTCAAAATACCAAATATTTGAATGTTGAATTTAAAAAACTATCATTTTTAACAGAAAAGAAATGTATTTTAAACAAAATAGTTCAATTTTCAATCGAAGTGATGAATTTTCAACAACAAAATATGAATCTTTAACTGGAATATTTCAATTTGACACAAAAAAGATTAATTTTCAAATAAAATAATGAATATTTAACTGGAACATTTGAATTTTCAACCAAAAAGCTAGATTTTAAATAAAAAGCTGAATTTTTAAACAAGAAGATTAATTTTCAAATAAAAAGATCAATTTTCTACCAAAAAAAATACAAAATTTTAAACAGGAAGTTTAATTTTCAAACAAAGAAACGATCAATTTTCTATAAAAAAGTACAAAAATTTAACAAAATACCAAATAGTTGAATTTTTAAGAAAAAAAAAATAGAATGGTCAACTAAAATAAAACGAGTTTAAAAAAAAATAGTTTAATTTTCAAACAAAGTGATGAATTTTCAATTAAAATCATCAATCTTCGACTTAAATAGTTAAGTTTTAAACAAAGAAGATGAATTTTCGAATGAAATGATGAACTTTTAACTTAGAACATTTGAATTTTCAACCAATAAGCTGACTTTTTAAACGAAAGATCAATTTTTAAATAAGAAGATCAACTTTCTACCAAATAAATGCAACACTTTAACAAAATACCAAATAGTTGAATTTTTCACGAAAAAAAATATAATTTTTAACTAAAATAAAACGGATTTTAAACAAAATAGTTGAATTTTCAACCAAAGCGATGAATTTTCCAATAAAATCATAAATCTTCAACTTGAATAGTGAAATTTTAAACCAAAAAGATTAATGGAAAAAAAAGATTAATTTTCTACAAAAAAAAGAAACGGGTTTTAAACAAAATAGTTTAATTTTTAACCAAAGTGGTGAATTTTTAATAAAATCCTGAATCTTCACCTGGAATAATTAAATTTTCAACCAAAAAGATGAATTTAAAAAAAGGATTAATTTTCTACCAAAAAATACAAAGTTTTAAGAAAAAAAAACCAATTAGTTGAATTTTTAACTAAAAAAATTATTATTTTCAACTAAAATAAAACTGATTTTAAACCAAATTGAATAATTTTCAACCAAAGTGATGAATTGTCAATTAAAATCATAAATCTTCAACTTGTGTAGTTCAATTTTAAACCAAAAAGATGAATTTTAAATTAAATAATGAATGTTTAACTGAAACATTTGATTTTTCAACCAAAAAGATCAATTTAAAAAAAAAGATTAATTTTCTACTGAATTTTGAATTTTGACTTTAAAAAATTATAATTTTCAACCACAAAAAAACGGATTTTTTAGAAAATAGTTCGATTTTCAAGCAAAGTGATAAATTTTTAAATAAAATTATAATTCTTCAACTGGAATAGTTAAATTTAAAACCAAAAAGATGAATTTTCAAATAAAATAATTATTATTTAACTGAAACGTTTGAATTTTCAACTAATAGATAAATTTAACAAAAAACATTCATTTTCAAAAAAATAAAGATGAATTTTCTACCAAAAAATAAAATTTTTTAACAAAATACCAAATAGTTGAATAATAAACTAAAAAACTTATAATTCTCAACAAAAATGAAACGGAAATAGTTTAATTTTAAACCAAAAAGATGAATTTTCAACAACAAAATATGAATATTGAACTGAAACTTTTGAATTTTCAACCAACAAGCTGAACTTTTAAACAAGAAGATTAATTTTCTAATAAAAAGATCAATTTTCTACCAAAAAATACAAAACTTTTAAAAAAATACCAAATATTGGATTTTTTAACTAAAAAATTATAATTTTCAACTAAAATAAGAAGGATTTTAAACAAAATAGTTTAATTTTCAACCATAGTGATGAATTTTCAAATAAAATAATGAACCTTTAACTGGAATAGTTAAATTTTAAACCAAAAAGATGAATTTCAAAATAAAATGATGAATATTTAACGGAAAAATTAAAATTTTCAACCTACAAGCTGGATATTTATACAAGAAGATTTATTTTGAAATAAGAAGTTTAATTTTCTTTCAAAAAATACAATTTTCCTACAAGATACATGAATTTTTAACAAAATAGTTGAATTTTTAATTAAAGAAGACAAATTTTCAACGAAATAGTTGATTTTCCAACTAGAAAAAAAATTTTTAACTGAAAATGGAATAGCAAAATTTTTATTTAAACAAATTTTAACTAAAACAATGAAACTTCATTTAGAATACTTGAATTTTCAAACAAAAAAATTAATTTGTACTAATAAGATAAATTGTCGAAAATAATTTCCGCGCGCGTTTTTATTTTTTATTTGTAAGAAAGAAGGTTTTAAATAATTTATCAAAAACAAAAAAGTAAATATAATGAAAAAAAAAAATGTTTTCACCTTTTCTGCAACAATTTCCAGATTACGTAAACTGAAGACTTGACTCTTTTCATCCTCAAATTTAACAACTCTTCCCTTTGCCTCGACCGGCGATAAATCTCGCGACGTAGATGGAGAAATTTGTTTTTTGAATTCACCTGTTGTACTAAACGTCGTATTTTTTAATAAAATATCGACTCCCACAGGTGGATCGGAATAATAACTCAATACATCCAACTCTGGTAACTGTGAAATGTAAAGGAGAATATTTAAAAATCTGACTGTAAAATATAAATTGAAAATTGAGTTGATGAGACCTAAATTCTTACATCTAGGAGCCTCTGAATTCTTTTTATGGATACCCAGGATTCCGTGAGGCCAATGAAAACCCAGGGAAAACTATTTAAAGGGACGATCAACATATTCAACAATGCCATTGTTGTGAAAACTGTTTTCGCGTCCAACTCATGACCAAGTGATGCGTACGCAATGAATGTAAAAACTGAAATAAAAACTCGAGTCGCTGCCCAAAAGTAAACACACAAAGCGTCTAAATATTTTCTTCCGGAAAGGTATTTCACCTCCTTTTCTCGCAATTCTAGAAGAAAAATAAAATAAAAAATAAGTACAAATAGAGAGAGGAATGAAAAATTTTTTTAAGAATCCATATCGTAAATATAAATATAAATAAAAGCCCTGATGGTTGTTATTTAGAGAGAAGAATAAATATTTAAGGAATTTTTAATGAAACTGATTTATCCTCATCGAGGATTTGATGACCACTCGACTTCTGAATGTCAATCGAAATTATAAATTTCAAAAATTTCAGAAAGATTTAAAAGTTTCCAGAAACAATTAACAAATTCTGAAATATGTCAAAGATTTAAGAAGTTTTTTAAGGTTTCTAACACTTCAAAACATTTCAAAATATTCCAAAGATTTCAGATTTCCAAAATTCTAATTATTTCAGAATTTGTAAGTAGGTTTCAGAAATTTCAGAACACAAAGAGCTTAACAATTCCAAAATACTTTAAAAAGATTTTGAATATTTTACAAAGACTTAAAAGGTTTCGAAGATATTTAAATGATTTTAAAGATGTTATTGTTTTCTAAATGTCTTCATCAACTTTTTAAAGACATGAAAGATTTTGCAAAGATTTAAAAGGTTTGAAAGATTTCAAAAATGTTTTAAAAATTGTAAACGTATTATAAAAGATCTCACAAAGATTTTAAAGATTTTAAAGAGTTTCAAAATATTTGAGAAGATTTCAAAGATTTCAGAAAGATTTTCAAGATTTCAAAAGATTTCAAAATATTTC